>NC_137613.1:24561731-24936731 GCF_963280865.1 Gymnoscopelus braueri | reverse complement strand
TTTAAATCGCCCCTTTTTCGCTACTTTTGTGCACCACTTATGATAATGATGAAGCATAAAATAGGGCATACATTTTTGAAAAATATAATCCTGCTGTAATCCTGATGGAATCCTGCTGAATGATATAACATTATTAGACTTTTTGCAGTCTACCAGGCTCTTACTAAAAAAAACTAAAAACAAAACAAAGCCCAACGACAACAGAAAAGTTGTGAAAGCTCATTATGTCTGTATGTGTGATGTTTGGGGATTCAGTTCCATTTGGATGATTTGAGAGGCAGCTCACAGATCACTTGGCAGTGGAAGACTTGGCCTTATTTAACATAACTGTCTCCACTGAGTCATCAGGGGGACAAGTGGACTTAAACATCACATCCGTCCTCAAGGCTTGGACAGCTCCTGTGTGTGTGTGTGTGTGTGTGTGTGTGTGTGTGTGTGTGTGTGTGTGTGTGTGTGTGTGTGTGTGTGTGTGTGTGTGTGTGTGTGTGTGTGTGTGTGTGTGTGTGTGTGTGTGTGTGTGTGTGTGTGTGTGTGTGTGTGTGTGTGTGTGTGTGTGTGTGTGCTTTTCAGGGCCAAATGTCCTCACAAGTGTTGTAGAATTTAAGAAAATCTGAGGACCAGGAAGATTTTCCTCACAATGACTATTTAATAGTCATTGTGAGGACAATTTTCCTGGTCCTCAAAAGAGACATGATTGTTTTATGGTTAAATGTGATTTGGGGCAGTTAGGAGCATAATTCAGAAAATATCCAGGTCAGTACGTGTTAGCAGTGGCAACACTTGTGTCCTCACAAATGTAGTAATACAAACGTTTGTGTGTGAGTGTATAAGTGTTGAGTGCATACTGTAACCGTATTGACAGCTTGGTCAGTCTGGAAGATATTAATATCCAGTCAGGGTGAAGTGTTGACCATTTATTAGGAAGATTCAGCAGAGCTACATCATTACAGATCATAAGGAGCAGGCCTCCCGGCCTGTCCCGACAGCCCCTCAGGGCACAAGCCTCCTGAGGTATCATATGGGACACCATTTATACCCAGAGATGCTCTCCCTAAATGGAGATAATTATAAACAGGCTATAGGTGGCCTTAAGGACATATTGTATGCTGACACAGAGAACAGTGTGGAAATAGACATTGAACAGTCGTTGAATGACGGGAACAAGAGTTGTGACAAGACCCCTGCTGTGAAGCTAGCACACTGTGGTCTAAACACAAGTATAAAGGATTTAGAACAAATTGTCATTCTAAAATATCTATTACAGTGCTTTCCACAAGAGAGTGTGCATACACGCAGGGAGGTTTGCCGTCTCTGAATTGATGAGGCAGCCATAAAAGATGGAGAAACTGAGATAATTAGAACTATGCTTAGACAGACAGACAAGACAGCCATCAGATGACATCATCCCCACTAATCCCCACTCCCCCCCAATTATGTCCTTGCTACCACAGTTCATGGGTTTGTGCCAATAACGGTCCAGGAATCTGCTTAAAGGACAACTTTGTTTTTTTTACAACCAAGGTTTATGTTGTAGATTGTAATTAAAGTAAATAAAGGATGAGTGTAACATTTTTTAAATTGACTGCTTTCTAGAGTTTTAGCAATTTTCGCAATCTTTTTTACAGTGGGCGGGGGCATTCTGTCCAGTGGCTAAATATGTCTTCTAGCCCCCAATAATCACATCTGGCCATCAAAGACCACAGGACCTTTTTTATTGTGTAAAAAAGGCAGAAATCTAAAATGACACGGATGCGTTCCCAGATTGAATGGGTTAATCTGTTCACCTTTGCTGAGCACTTGATTCACTTTTTACCTCTAAATGGCTGCCAGCTGTATGGAGTTCTCACTGTCTGGGGAGTGCCACCAAGAGATGAGGAAAACTTTAAGTGGTGTAAAGTAACTACACTAAGTACATTTACTCAAGTACTGTACTTAATACAAAAGTATTATTTTTTACTTGAGTAAATGTACATCTCAGAGCATATATTGTACTTTTTACTCCACTACAATTATTTGACAGCTTAAAAAGGTTGCTTTTAATGAGCAGACTTGGCAACACTGCAGTGGCAACACTTGTGTCCTCACAAATGTAGTAATACAAACGTTTGTGTGTGAGTGTATAAGTGTTGAGTGCATACTGTAACCGTATTGACAGCTTGGTCAGTCTGGAAGATATTAATATCCAGTCAGGGTGAAGTGTTGACCATTTATTAGGAAGATTCAGCAGAGCTACATCATTACAGATCATAAGGAGCAGGCCTCCCGGCCTGTCCCGACAGCCCCTCAGGGCACAAGCCTCCTGAGGTATCATATGGGAC
The DNA here is from genome assembly GCF_963280865.1 of Gymnoscopelus braueri. Classification (NCBI taxonomy): domain Eukaryota; kingdom Metazoa; phylum Chordata; class Actinopteri; order Myctophiformes; family Myctophidae; genus Gymnoscopelus; species Gymnoscopelus braueri. Next base: position 24,934,413 of record NC_137613.1, on the reverse strand, counting down.
ACCATTTATACCCAGAGATGCTCTCCCTAAATGGAGATAATTATAAACAGGCTATAGGTGGCCTTAAGGACATATTGTATGCTGACACAGAGAACAGTGTGGAAATAGACATTGAACAGTCGTTGAATGACGGGAACAAGAGTTGTGACAAGACCCCTGCTGTGAAGCTAGCACACTGTGGTCTAAACACAAGTATAAAGGATTTAGAACAAATTGTCATTCTAAAATATCTATTACAGTGCTTTCCACAAGAGAGTGTGCATACACGCAGGGAGGTTTGCCGTCTCTGAATTGATGAGGCAGCCATAAAAGATGGAGAAACTGAGATAATTAGAACTATGCTTAGACAGACAGACAAGACAGCCATCAGATGACATCATCCCCACTAATCCCCACTCCCCCCCAATTATGTCCTTGCTACCACAGTTCATGGGTTTGTGCCAATAACGGTCCAGGAATCTGCTTAAAGGACAACTTTGTTTTTTTTACAACCAAGGTTTATGTTGTAGATTGTAATTAAAGTAAATAAAGGATGAGTGTAACATTTTTTAAATTGACTGCTTTCTAGAGTTTTAGCAATTTTCGCAATCTTTTTTACAGTGGGCGGGGGCATTCTGTCCAGTGGCTAAATATGTCTTCTAGCCCCCAATAATCACATCTGGCCATCAAAGACCACAGGACCTTTTTTATTGTGTAAAAAAGGCAGAAATCTAAAATGACACGGATGCGTTCCCAGATTGAATGGGTTAATCTGTTCACCTTTGCTGAGCACTTGATTCACTTTTTACCTCTAAATGGCTGCCAGCTGTATGGAGTTCTCACTGTCTGGGGAGTGCCACCAAGAGATGAGGAAAACTTTAAGTGGTGTAAAGTAACTACACTAAGTACATTTACTCAAGTACTGTACTTAATACAAAAGTATTATTTTTTACTTGAGTAAATGTACATCTCAGAGCATATATTGTACTTTTTACTCCACTACAATTATTTGACAGCTTAAAAAGGTTGCTTTTAATGAGCAGACTTGGCAACACTGCCCACGTGTCTCGGTTGGGGGTGAAGCAAGGGCCAGAGGAGGTTGGGAGGGGTGATGGGGAGGGTTGCTATCCAGGGAGAACTCTGGTTATAGTACAGAATGTTACAAATGTCTACAAATGCCTTCTAAATCAGTATAGTTCTCAAACTTTTTCGTGTCAAGGACCGACAAAATGATATGTATTTGGCCGCGGACCCCCATAAGAAAATGTTTTGCGCCAGGGGATTTATGTTAAAAAAGTTTTCCAAAAACGTTCACGATTTTTACAAAGATAAGATGGTCAAAAATAGCAGAAGTAGGGGGCACGGTGGCGCAGTCGGTAGTGCTGTCGCCTCACAGCTAGAAGGTCCTGGGTTCGATTCCCGTGGGGACACTGGGCGCTGGGGGCGTGTCTTCTCCGCCGCGTCATCAGCGCCCATACCCTAGGTGGGGTTGGCGAAAGGGCCTACTCTGTGTGGAGTTTGCATGTGCTTCCCGTGTCTCCTAGGGTAGTTAATACCCTCACAAAAACATGTAGTAATCCTGGTCACTATACCGCCTCCCCCATGACAGCCGGGGCACCTGATGGAGGGGAAAGGAACTGGTTGGAATAACGTGTTCCTTCCACGCGCTAAGTCCTACCGGGGAAACCCCCCCCCCCCCCCTCTCAGGTGATAAGAAGGTCAGTTGGCTCTCATGCATTGAAGGAGGCATGAGCTCGGCTCTGGGCTCCCTAGGCTGGCGGGGGGAGTGTAGCGCCCAGTATCACTTAGATAATTGGCACCGGGTGAAAAAGGGTTACAGAATCATGGGATAAAAAACATTTAAAAAATTGAGTACCACTGTTCTAAACCAATGTTTTAAATCCTAAGAGTTTCATGAAAACTGTGTGTGTGTGTGTGTGTGTGTGTGTGTGTGTGTGTGTGTGTGTGTGTGTGTGTGTGTGTGTGTGTGTGTGTGTGTGTGTGTGTGTGTGTGTGTGTGTGTGTGTGTGTGTGTGTGTGTGTGTGTGTGTGTGTGTGTGTGTGTGTGTGTGTGTGTTTTCACCAGTTGTGGAAGAAGTAATCAAATGTTTTACTTCAGTCGATACCACAATGTGTAAAAAGTAAGCACAAAAGTATTGGTAACAAAATATACTGAAAGTACCAAAAGTAAAAGCACTGATTGCACATAATGTCTTATTCCACAAAAGTTCAATATGTATTAAAAACATCTTTTGAAAATTGCCAAAGTTTATGGCTGAAGTGGTTAATGTTTTTAATAATAATAATCAAAATCTACAAAATAACTAGTAATTCAAGTTTTCAAAAAATTATAGTGGAGTAAAACCCTTGCCTCTGAGATGTAGTGGAGTAGATGTAAAAGTAAAAATTTGAAATACTCCAGTAAAGTAAAAGATATACCTCAAAATTGTACTTTAGTACAGTACTTGAGGAAACATATACTTAGTTACTTTCCACCACTGCCAACCGGCATAATAGAGCATGCATTTCTCAGCATTAGCGTTAGTATTCAGCGAAAGCCTCATTAAAAACACTCAGTGTGACGTGACGTGACGTTTGGACGTGTTGCTTGTGTTCCCAATGTGTTCTTTGATTGATTGATTGAATACTTTACTAACAGTTTGCCAAAGAGGTGCGTTATACAATAATGCTAAAAGGATAACACAAAGAAGCCTTGAGCTCTTGTTTCCATTGTGGTCCTGTGTATTCAATTCAACAAGACATAATAAAGACATAAAATACTATACCAGAAGTCATAAATATAGGAGCAGTATAAGTATATCTACAGAAAAACATGCATTAGTTGCTGGTGATTGATTATTATTAATGCTCTTCATAGGCGCTGGCTGTTGGGCACGCATCCCTCATGAATTATTAAAGCCTGTGAGAATCCCAGCGCATGAATAGTGTAAATATTAGAGCTAAAGCGTGAACGTGAGAATTGTAATTCCCGTGAGAGCCGGCCAACCAGCGAGCCCCACTGGGTAGCATCTCAGCAGGGAGCAGCAGAGCTGTGTGCCGCTAGGCTTTGTAGCCGCATTCCTATAACTCTGCACATCCATGCTGTCGGGAAGAAACCTCCTATCTCCATGTTTGAACTTCTTACGTTTTTTTTCCCCCCGTAAATGAATGCCCTACTTCATTATACAATAGTGTGTCCCACAAAAGTAGTGAAAATAGCCGATCTACAAGCGATGCAACACATTGTGAGATTATAGATCGGCTATTTTCACAATAATAATTTAAAAACATATTGATGATAAAAAAGGAATGTTTTGGACATACAAGGTTTCCACCCGACAGCAACGTCATGAACAAACGCATGCACGCACGCTCGCACACACAAACACACACGCTCACACACACACAGACACACACGAAACACGTTAACACAACACACGTACGCACACACATACACACAAGTGCAGGCCGACGGGCCAGTTGATGGATGGATGCATTGCATGTGGTATACTGTACATGCCAGTAGTCATTTAATATAATCAAAACACCCGTATTGTTTTGCCCCTGTGAAAGCAAAAGATCCTTGGACTCCCACGATGCCTGCGGGTGGTGAAAGGTAGAGAAAGTGTGTGTGTGTGTGTGTGTGTGTGTGTGTGGGGGGGGGTGTCTTGCCCCACTAGTGACCTGACGATTCACTGCCCTGGAGCGATGAACCAAGGAAGCAAGGAGAGGAAGCGCTATACATCATCTCTCTGATGAACTGCCACTGCTCCCCCCCCACCACATACACACACACACACACGCCACACACACACACACACACACACACACACACACACACACACACACACACACACACACACACACACACACACACCTGTGTTACTATACTAGTGAGGACATCAACCTTTTGGGGTGCCATGATTTACAATTGTAAAATGTTATGTACATGTAACGGCTTATACTTCTTCGCAATAGAGCACCGAAGTCTGACGTCATTTACACATTAGGTCGCGTTTTCCCCCCCCCGTTCTGAATTCCCATAGACGTGTTTAATATCGCGTCAAATAAGAACTGTGTTCCAAAAATAAACAAATGACCCCGGCGATTTTACTCTTATGGATATGAAGCATCAACTGACGGTGAGAAAACGCTAATGTTATTTTCGCCGAATTAGTTACATTTTCTACATAAACAGACGGTTTCAAATATGAGTGACTGACTATCATAAACGATACAGAGCCTCCTTCCTGACAATTTTTCAGAGACAGTTTGTTTATATTTGGACCCCAATTCTTATATGAGACGATTCATGATGACACAATGTTATTCTCCATAGAGAAATTACTTTACGAACCTGGGGATGAACGAGTGACGTCAGGACCTCTGTAGGCCTACTCTATGATGGGTCTATATCTGGAATGATGCTTTTCAGAATTGGGCTGGTGTCAAACACCAGGCACGACACAGGTCCGCTTGGTTACATTTGTACACTCTTCGGAGTTAAATTCATACTGAGAACTTTTGTGTGTCCATGCAGAACGATTTGATTCTCTCTCTCACACACACACACACCCCCCCACACACACATACACACACACCCCCCCACACACCCCCCCACACACCCCCCCACACACACACACACACACACACACACACACACACACACACACACACCCCTCTATATCCGTTACTGCCTGGCCAGAAATGATCTCCTGAGGCCTATAAGAGAGCTTTTGTATTCTCCTTCCCTAATCACCTCTCATGTAAAATGCAGACTTTTCTCTGCGCTCCTGGGCAGCTCTTTATGAGCTTCGGCTAGACAGGCACATTGAAAGAGGGAGAGAATGTGCCTTGTTTTTCTTCCGGCACTTCATGATTCAGGGAAATGCTGTGCTTTCTCATGCTTAAATATGATCAAAAGTGTCGCTTGAATAGGTGTGTAAATTCACCCTTTATTTAGCGTCATTGTGTCAAACTTGGGACAACATGCGACAAACGTTCAGAAACACAATCGATAATGAATATACCTTACAGCTAGAAGGTCCTGGGTTCGATCCCGCCTGGGAACACTGTGGGCGGTGGGGGGGTGTTCTCTCTCCGTGTTATCAGTGCCCATACCCTAGGTGGGCCTTTCTTTGTAGAGTTTGCATGTTCTCCCTGTGTTGGCTAGGGTAGGTACCCTTACAAAAAACATGCAGTAATCCTAGTCTCTATACTGCCTCCCCCTGTTCAGTCGGGGCACCTGATGGAGGGGAAAGGAACTGGTTGGAATAACGTGTTCCTTCCACGTGCTACGTCCTACCGGGGAAACTCCCCCCTGTCAGGTGATAGGAAGTGGCCTGCTCACTCCTCATGCATTGAAGGAAGCATGGGCTCAGTTCGGGGCTCTCCCCAGGCTGGAAGAGGGAGAGTAGCGCCCAGGATTACAGCTTAGGCAATTGGCACTGGGTGAATTTTTTTTTTTTTTGTTCACCTAAGTACTTATATCTACCGTTTCATATTAATTATTATTTGTCAGCCCTGGTTTAGTTAAGAATGTATGATGTCTTGTATCACGTCAGATGGATTAATCTATGATTATTTGATGTCTTTTTTTCTTTTTTTTTACATCAACACTGACACTGATCAATAAGTAGTTGGTTCTAACACAACGGCTGACTAGATGTTATTACCCATCATTCTTAGAACTGTAACTGTAATAATAGCTTTGTTATTGTTGTCGAACTGGAAGTTTTAAGTTATGGTAATGGTATGGAGAATTATACTTTGGTTAGAGTTTATACCAGTGGTGCTCAACCATTTTTGAGCTCAGGACCATTTGCATATAGTTGCTGTCGTTTGGAAGCCTTATGTCTAAAACCGTTTCTTTTGTATTATTATTTGAAAAAACATTTAAAAATAGTGAAAATAGCCGAACTCGTAGATCGGCTATTTTCACTCTTTTTGTGTGACACTCTTGTATGGCATTAATCTGCGAAAGAGGTTTCTGCCTCTGACAGCAACGATATTTTGAACAATACTCAAGTACCACTATCTCCCCACAACAATAGCTATAGTATGATATATTTACTATATAAGAAGGCATAGCACAGTGCATTGCACACCATTTTTATTCATATTTATCATTAATGATCTTGAAGTCGGATTCATTCATCAAGTTGCACAACAGTGTCATGCACTGACAATAGCTGATCTACAAGCTCACAATGCATCACACTCGTGGGCTTGTAGATCTGCTTTTTTCCCCCGGCACCTAACTGAAGTATATCAAGCTCCTAGCAGTCATTATTTCATTTATTTTCCCCACACTACACCAATTACTTCATCTGTCTTCAGTCTGATGCACAGAATACACACGCACACCTTTTTTGATCAGTTTATTACAAGAATACTGCGCAAGATTTTCAAAAAGTAAAACAAAAAATCTAAACATTTTCAGTCAACCGAATTTCATAAATTAAAAAAATATATTATTAGTTCAAGAAGTAGTGAAAATAGCAGATATACAAGCTCAGCTTGTAGATAGATCTGCTATTTTAACTTGTTTGGGTCCTGGTGGGGGAGATTTCAAATTTCTCTTTTGGGTCTCGAGCAGAAACGTTGCGTGTGTGAACTGGAGGTGCATACATGCATGTTTGTGTGAGCTCAGTGGGGGGAATTGGAAGAAAATCAGGCGTTTGATGCTTACTGGAGGTCAGTTCATGTGTGTAATCCATTCAGCTAGCCAAGCGTGTCTGGACATGCCTCTGTGTGCCATGAGACTGAGCTAGGCATCCATCAGATCATACAACAACCATACCCATACATCGTCGCTGTCGGGTGGAAACCTCATATGTCACAAAAACTGTTACTTTTCAGGATTCAAATTCAAAAATAGCAAAAATCGATGCAACATGTTTTGAGCTTGTTAATCGGCTGTTTTTGGTACTTTTGTGTGACAATGTAGTATGATGAAGTAGGGCATTAATTTACCAATCTTTTTAAATTAAATGACATGAAAAGTTAAAATATGGAGATAAGAGGTTTCTGCCCGACAGCAACAGTATATAGTACTGTAGCATGCCTCAGCACAGCTACTTCCTAGCAATGTGCGTCTGTCTTTCTCTCTCTCTCTCACTCTCTCTCTCTCTCTCTCTCTCTCTCTCTCTCTCTCTCTCCCACCGATGTATCAAGAATCAAGTCTCTCCCTCTATCTCCTCACTAGTGAATGCATTGGTTACACATCTTATCGTCTGCAAATTGACATACAGTATGGACAGACTACCAAAAGTAAATATGAATATAAGACTGGTATACAGTATGTGTCAGTGTCAGCTGGCCACCGACAATGGTATGGGTGTCTGCCAACAGTGAAATTGGTCAAGCAGGAGTGTCTGAATGACAGCTGTTAGCCTAGCTAGTTTAGCCATCGCCCAAGCAGACAGTTCCAACTAGTGCCCTAGCTATGGTTACTTTAGAAGCTTAGAAGCTATTTTAACATTATTCATTAGGAGCTCCGTGCCACCGCCTATGACTCACCTTTGAGAGAGTCATAACCCATACTTTGAACTATGAAGTCAAACCTCACCATCTCCTGAATTCATTTATTTTGTGTTAAATGGGAGAAATGTTTATTATAGCCAGCTACCAGTTTTATTATTAGTTGTATTATTATTATTATTATTATTCAATTTACGAATGATAAAGTGTTCATTAACCCTTCGTTAAATCACAGGGTGTCCACTCTTAACTGCAAGGCCACTGAGTTCGTAGTACAAAACTAGTATAATACCATGAAGGCATAAAACTATATATTTCGGTCCACATCCTCTAAATTCTGTGAGGCCATCCAGTTGTAGAATCCTGCCAATGCTACTGGAAGAGGGACGTCATTCTTTTTTTCCCTTCGTGTGCAGGTTAGACATGGCTGTCACGGGCATTGATGCATTAAGTCAAACTTGTACCTTGTCATTGTCATAGTGCTGACACACCCACCCACATCAGCAACACCACCACACCCACGTCGTCCACAGTTCCCGGCTCACAGTTGCCTGTGAATCTCGGTGCCGATGGGAGATTTCGTAATCGTCTTGTATGGAAGTCGGAGTAGACACCGCGTGGGTAGCTAGCTACAGGTATCTGCCGAGTGCACCAGGAAACCTCTCTCATACACTATAGGTCTGTATTACTGGCCAATATATTGTTCTTAAACATATCCATAATGTGATATTTTACAAGACACCGTCTGGGATTTTGGATATGGTAATATCGTGATATGGTATAAGTGCTGTATTTTCCTGGTGTTAACTTAAAGCAGCACTATGTAAATTTCCTCTTCTACCCCGGATTTGAACCCGGTTTCCTGCGCAAGTGCTGACATTTTTTTACCATTGAGCTACAGTAATAGAGCCTGCCTGCTTGCTCAGGGGATACATTGAATCTTGACCATCAGGTCAAAATTCGTGTCATATCCTGTGTCTATAGGTGAGACATGACCTTTGACACGATCTAAATGTCTCAATAGAAGAGAGCAGGGAGACAAAATACAACCACCACAACTGTATACGTTATATTGTATTAACATACTCTACCATACAGATTGGATAGCATTACATTTTATTCATTAAAACAAAAGTTACATAGTGAGACTTTAAGCCCTATTTTATACTTTCAAATATGGAAAATAAATAAAGTATTAGCCATCTACAACTGCGACGTGTTGTGAGCCAATAGATCGGGCATTTTTTAAAACTTTATTTGTATTTTTTTTTCATTAAAAAGGAAAGATATTATTGTCACATTATTGATATTTAGGTATTTGATCATAATATTGTGATATTTGACTGTGTCCATACCGTATCGCCCAGCCTAGCCAAGCGAGCGCGCGTGTGTGTGTGTGTGCGTGTTTGAGTGTAACATGTCTGCCCATGCCAGTGTCCTCTGGGTTCTAGCTCTGCTTCTCTCCCATCGTTGAAGCTGAGTGACTCACATCCCCATGGTTGGCTGGCTGCTTTTATAGGAACAACGGTACAGGCCAGGGGTTCAGTGAGACCACCCCCACCCCCCTCACCCCCCCCCCCCTTCCCTGTTCCCAATGGTAAATGGTGTGGCACATTGCCACCGGTTACATAAATGTGCAGGCAACTCATGTGCGAGGTAAACACAGGCTCGTGTCTGTGCTCACACACAAGACAGGCCCTGCAGGGTGTGTGACTGTGTGTGTGTGTGTGTGTGTGTGTGTGTGTGTGTGTGTGTGTGTGTGTGTGTGTGTGTGTGTGTGTGTGATACACTCGTGTGTGACTGTGTGTGACTGTGTGTGTGTGTGTGTGTGTGTGTGTATATGTATATACTCGTATGTGACGGGGTGTGTGTGTGTGTGTGTGTGTGTGTGTGTGTGTGTGTGTGTGTGTGTGTGTGGGAGGCAATCATCTTCATCTAGAGGGACAGATGCCACTCTTTTGCTTGACATGTTTGCCTTGTGCCACGGCCCCCATCTCCCCTTTCAGACTTGCACCATATAATCAGACTGCATGCTGTCTAAGTGAATTCGTCAGCTCTGACAAAAATACATCACATTACGACTTTTATAATGGATACCGGAGGTTCATTTATTGTACATATTAATTAGATCACTGATGAAGGCTGAATAGGCGGAACGTCTGTCATCTTGTCATCTTGAGGCGTATGGAACAATACAAAATAAGGACTTCTATTTCCAAGGACAACCCCCCATGTTTTGATTTATTGAACATATTTAGCTCAAACATCCATGGGCTATGCATGCGAGTGCGCGCGAGCACAAAGCTTTAGAAGTGTGTGTTTGAAGTGACAGTGAATTTCATAAACAATTTGTAGATAAAAAGTAGACATTGATTTAGTTTGATACTTTCTATGTGTGTACCTGTGGCATTGCAGCTGGGGGAAAGTGATTTAACACAGTGAACTGCACTTCTCACTCACAGAAGGAATAAACAAAAAACAGCATGGACACGCCTTCTGCTGCTTAAGCCATTACGACCAGGAACGCATCTGTGTCATTTTATATTTCTTTACAAATGTTTACAAATGTCTTCTAAATCCTAACAGTTTTTTTTTTTAACTTATGTTATATCAGTGGATCTCAATTTTTTTCATGTGGAACCCCAAAATTATTTGTTTTTGGCTGCTGATCCCCTGCAACATTTGTTGTTCCATGGACCCCCAGAAGCAAAGATTTGAGTTAAAAAATTATTTTTCAAAAATCCGTTGAGACCAGGAACACATCTGTGTCATTTTAATTAATTTCTTTGGCTATTCAAAAATAGCAGATACACAAGCTCATAGCTCAGTGCCGCGCTATGAGCTTGTATATCTGCTATTTTTGAATAGCCAAAGTATAAAATAATGGTTAAAGTGGTTACACAGGATGCGTACCCGGTCTTGATGGGTTAAAAGGCAGGAGTCATTTGTTGCGTGGATGAAAGGGATGCTAGCTTATAGCGTGTGAGTGAGTGAGTGTGTGAAGCTGCATCTCATTATGCAGATGAGATTGTAGTACATGGAGAGGGTGCTGGGCCCCATGTCATGAGTGGGTGGATTATCATGACCCTGCTCTAACAACCACCTGGGAGCACACGCTTTTAACATTTCTGCTCAAGCTGTGCTGTCACAAAGCATGAGTTTCTGTTCTCGTTCTGAGGTGAAGTTAGAAGCGAAAGATGCATCATGCAGGAGATCACTGGTTCACAGAGAGTGTGTGTGTGTGGGGGGGAGGGGAGGGAGGCTTCCGGGGGGTCCACAGAAAAATTAGGAACAGTTTATAACACTGTTGCCCTATTTTATTGTTTGGCTGCTTTTTTTTTAGCTTGTGCGTGTGCGTGCGTGCGAGCTGTTATTTTTTAGCTGATATTCTCGAAAAACCTATTACATAATGTTGACAGATCTTCTCTTATGGGGGTCCCTGGCACAAAATGTCAATTTCATATAAATTTTGGGGGTCCTTGAAATGAAACATTTTGAGAGCCACTGCAGCATAGATGCTAGAATGAGACAATAACAGGAGAGGACACTCAGAGAGGACCTCAGCTAATTCTGTCTGGTGTCAGATCTGTGTCTTGCGAGGCAAATGCACAAGTTGAATGTGAAAGGGCAGGGGTGGGGGGGGAGGGGCATCTGGCTATTGAAGCGGGTGGTCCAGATGGCTTCGATTTGTAGCGGTGCAGGGGGGGGGGGGGGGCAAGTGACCAGGCGAGTAGGTTATGTGACACGTGACGAGAGAATGACAGCATCACAGGATGACTGGTACGACCCCCAAGACCTCGCCGGGCCGCGTTCTCCCATTGAAGCCCACGTGAGTTATGAACTCACTCTGCCACTGTTTCTCAACCTCAAAACCACGCCCACCTGGGCAAAACATCTGGGAAAGAGAGAGTCCCTCTCTTTCCCAGGTGTTTTGCCCAGGTAGGCGTGGTTTTTGAGGGTAGGTTTAAGCGTAATTTTCTGTGAGGTTAAGGTTAGGGTTATAGGCATAGTTTTTGTGTGGTTAAGTTGAGGGTTACAGGTTTAGGCATTTAACCACTGCCTCTGTGGTCCAATTCATGGCTTCTAGCACCATGTATACAGTACGTGAGTCGTACGGTGGGTCGGTAGCACCATAGAGTCTGTGAAGCTTAATAGTGGACCCTCCATGAACCTTGAGACAGGCCATCACCCTGATCCACCCAGAATGACCCTCCTCTCCCCACTGTTGCTAGATTTTGCGAGAGAAATAAGCAACCAGGTCTATGAAAACAAGCCCAAAAGAAGCGACTATAGGCCACATGAGCACTTTAAACATATACGTTGGTTATTTGAAAATAGCCAAGCTTGCAGATCTGCTTTGTCCCTGGCACAACATATCTTTAGATGGCGGCGGGGGTGGGTGGTGCATTAATATCGGGGTAGAACAGTGGTTTAGAACTATTTAGTTTGTATTTATACATTTTTTAAAGTATTTATTTGGGCCTTTTTATGGCTTTATTATGGATAGGACATGAGATGGGGGGAGAGAGAGATGACACGCAGGGAGTGACACACAGCAAAGGCCGCCGGGACTCGAACCCGCAACACGCTGTCAGGCTACATCCTAGCCTATAGGTGCCCGGCCCGCTACGCCAGGGGTCCGGGCCTCATCTGCTATTTTGTTTTTACATTTTTGAAAAATATTGAAATTGTGAGAACTACTGATTTAGAAGACATTAAGTAGAATCGGCCTCAAGGTCTTAATGGGTTAAGATTCCACAGATTCGGCACAGATTCCTGTCCCATCCTGACCCCATGACCCCTTTGCCCCCCCTAGATCCCTCATGGTTTGACAGCTTCGCCCACTCCTTTCAAAGGTCTCTTATTCTAATTGGCACATCACAGCCAGACCCTAACTGTGAGTGGGCGCCGAGCGTGACATTATAAACACTGTGGCCAACAAATGTCAGGACCATCATTAAACGGACCTGCTCGAACCTGAAGCTGATACAGGCTGGGTTTTTTGTTTTGTTTTGGGGTTTTGGCATCCATTTGGATGGATGGATGGATGGATTGACTTATGTTGAGCTATGCAAAGTTTTTTTTTCTCTTCCTCTTCTTAGAATAACTCCTCACCTCCTCCGCTGTCAGCAGTGTCAGCTATTTTGGTCTGCTCGCAGCCAAGTTGTTGCCGAGCTGTTTCTAGATGTTATAAAAACCCATCAGCTGTCAAATCACCCGGCACTCGTTCAAGACAATCCTCAGTCCTCATGATGTGAAGATTACTGCTAAGTCATTTACACTGCAGAAGAGTTTGATGGAGAAACTTTCTGCTTTCAACACCCACCTCCGCCCCCCAACCCCAGACACACCCCCTCACACAGACACACACACACACACACACACACACACACACACACACACACACACACACACACACACACACACACACACACACACACACACACACACACACACACACACACACACGCACACACAAACACACACGCTCGCACATATACACACACACTCACACGCGCACACTCCATCCGTGAATCATCAGTTGCTCCTAACGAGCGCAGCGGAAAACGTGATTAAACGGCAATCTGTCCCTTGTCCACGCACGAATACAAAAGAAAGTCGCTCTCGGAAGGCAAAAAAAAAAAAAAAAAAAAAAAAGTAATGTAGATGAACCCAGAATGAGAGAAGTGACCTCATTTACTCATATGCTCCCGGTGAACAGTGTGTGCCTTTTTAGAGGCCGGGGCGCGGAAAGCCGGATCTCCCAGTATAACGAGCAGAAACACCGAAATACATTTCACTCTGCTCCCATTCACCCCACATTATCCCAGTAGACAGCTCGACTAACTCATCCCCACCGAAGACGTGATTTTGTCGCCGTCTGGGCGGAAACCTTGTATGTCCCAAAAGAACCGATACTTTTTTTCAGATAATGGAAAGCAAAGAAAAGAAGCATGGGTTCCAATGAATCCAATGTAGTTATTATTTAGTCACAAGGTCTTGTTTAATACTTTTTATTCGCTCCATATTTATAAAACCCACTGACAGACCATTTTCACTTAAATATCAACAATAGCAGATCTCCAAGCTCACTTATTTTTTTTGCTGATTTTGTGTGACACTGTAGTATGAAGAAGTAGGGCATTAATTTGCAGGAAAAAAAAAAGAAAAAAAAAAGAGAAAGAAATATTGAGATACAAGGTTTCCACTCGACAGTGAACGATTTGTATTCCACTTCCCAAGCCGTGGCCCAGCGGCCATCTTGCCCGCTTTCTGAAACTATCTCCTGGATGGCTGTCTGTCTTGACTCCCCGCGTTCCTCCGTGCCAGTTGGCCGCGGACCGGCGGCGTATTCTAGCCGAGGTGGAGCGCCCGCCTTCCATTGATTGACAGGGTGATTGACAGCAAGCCACAGATATTGTGAAGTACTCTCTCCCCAGATCGCCTTCCGAATGGACACGCTGCTTCAAAATGTCCCCGTCCCCGTCGTATCGCATCGTATCTCTGTTGCGTCCAGCTCATGGCAGCGACCGCCACAGTCCAACAGGGAAGTGAATTTAACTTCCTCGGGGCCGACGGCGTTGCTTTGCTCGCCTGGCGCTAGGCAGATGCACTGCAAGCAGGGGTCAGGGGCTCGTTTTAAGGACAATTAGGCACACCGGCTTCCATGTCTGCTCCGTTAACCACTTAACCACTCAAACCCTCCATTCTTAGTGAAACGGACCAAACGGATCAAAAAGAGCAGATCTACAAGCTCTCAACGCGTTGTGAGCTTGTACATCTGCTATTTTTTTTTATTTAGAAAAATCTTGAAAGTGTTTGAAAAATCTTGAATAATTTTGAATTACGAAAACGTTTGGGAACTACAGATTTAGAAGGCATTTGTAGAATCGGCCTCAGATCTTAATGGGTTAAAGTGCAGTGTGATCCCCTTTTCTCTGTTCCTCACTCAAGCACCTGTTTCACACGTCTGTGAAACAGGAGGACGTGTGATGAAGTCAGATTGTGGAGTGGGAGAGTCATTCACCGGGATTAGGTTCTGTTATCTGGATGTACGGTAGCATTTTCCTTTTTATTGAGGGTGGAAAACCTTTGTTTTGAATACACCAGAGAAATAGCTTCTGTGAAAGTGTCCTCTCCTTAATCGGTTGCTTTATGCCGCTCCAAATTGGCCCACTGCAGAAAGAAAATTACATTCCACACAGCAGTTGCCTCTTCGCCGTGGCTTCCGACGAGAATCGTGCGGTGAAATTGTATTTGCCAGCCGCGGTTATCATGGCACAATAAAGCCTTCCGGTTATAATGGCTCTCGGTAGCCTCTCCGTCTACGACAGGTCTGTCTCTGTCCCCTACCAACAGACGATAGTGAAGCCCTGTGTTTATCTGGGATGACAATAGCAAAAGAGGGAAAACAAATTAAACTAAAGAGAGTTAAGTGTTAACCAACCTCTCTCTCGCTCTCTCTCTCTCTCTCTCTCTCTCTGTCTCTCTGTCTCTCTCTCTCTCTCTCTCTCTCTCTCTGTCTCTCATATTATCGTTAATTAAGCTCTGATCTGACGGCGCACACAATAGAAACCTTGCACTGACGTCGGACATGTTTATATTTGGGCATAATCCGCACAGACAGACAACTCGAACATTACATTATATATATACCAGGAGTCTTCAACGTTTTTCAGAACAAGGACCCCTTGGCTGAGATAGACGCAGCAGGAACCCCCACTAAATATTCCATAAAATTGTGTTGCAGATTAAACTTTTTCATAGATTTTATAGATGGCTTCATAGACTTGTTTGACAGTATTATCATGTGTTGATTACACATGATCTTTTCTATTAATATGTTGGATTCATGTACAGACATGTGATTCTTTATAGACATGTAACCACTTAAACCCTCAATACTTTGTAAACTTGATCTTCAGCTCTGTACTTGATCTGCTCTCCCCCCCCCCCCCCCCCCGTCTAGTCTATACCAAATCTTCTTTGCCGAAAATAGCTACAGTAATCTACAAGCTCACAATGAAGAATAGGGATGCTTGGGACCAAGTGACAAATGAAAGGGAAAAAAAGGGTTCCAAACACACCAAGATCTGGCTGTAGTAACCTCGGACCCCCTGTTAAAGACCTATGTTATATTCTATGACATAATAATAATAATAATAATAATAATAATACAATGTGTCTGATGCATCTCAAGCTGTTGTGTTAGTTTTCATTCATTCAAGTTTTCAAAACATGGAAAGTCAGTGTTTATCCCACTTTCCCTATAGTGTCTGCACTGGCAGTTCTGCAGCATATGTATCCTCTTATCTGGCTGAGAATTCCTGTGAGAGGAGAGCAGGAGCCCACACAACATTTCTGGTGATTTCCAGCGTTTCCCCCTCGTGTCATCATCCCACATGATAACCCATCACCGCCAGCAAGTAGTACCTATACGCTAATACTGTCACCAACCACCATTGAGTTTTATATTATGGGAGTCAGCATGCCGGGAGGCTTGTCTTTGGACAAACATCCTACTCCACTGCTTTTAGTCAGCCCACTGTGTGTGTGTGTGTGTGTGTGTGTGTGTGTGTGTGTGTGTGTGTGTGTGTGTGTGTGTGTGTGTGTGTGTGTGTGTGTGTGTGTGTGTGTGTGTGTGTGTGTGTGCATGTGCGCGCGTGCACAGGGGTGCACGCACGCACACACACACACACACACACCGGTGATGCTCTTGCATACGGTACGTGATCAGCCCCAGTACGGTATCTTAGGTAACCAGCTGCACAATGGTGAAGCAGACGTGAGTGTATTGATAACCAGGGCAGCTGCTTTTTGTTAACATTTGAAAGCAATGGTTTTGAGGGATGGTGCCATCAAGTTAATACTTTTTTAAAATATTATTAACCACTACCACTGAATCGGACGAAGGTAAAACCGGCATTTTCTGCCAAGAAAACAATGTGACCTAAGGGCATTTGTATAATTTGCATGTGTAGAAGTGTCTCCTGCTCTTCCCGTCCACTTAATTGGCTCGACGGTGCATCCCTGATGGGTCATTTACTGCGTTGCCGACAGGAGGAGGCGTTCGCTTTTCAAACCACATAAGATGGTGTTTATTTTTCCTTGCTGTCTGTCTGTCACAATGACAGGCTCCATCTTCGTAGTCCTGCGAGTATAGGGATGTGACCATATGAAAATGACAAAAATAATTGCGATTAATATTATCACGATAATCAAAATATGCTTAAAGCTTAAAATGGCACTTTTGTTAACCACTTGAACCCCCAGCATCCCTATTCTGGAGGGAACGTTCGCCAAAAATAGCCGTTCTACAAGCTCACAGCGCGGTGCAACGCGTTGTGTGAGCTTCTGATGATCCTCCCATCCCTACCTGCGAGGAGCCATGTGGTCACGCCCATAATCTCTTTGGCAGGGTGTGTCAGGATTTGTATCGTGACGCTGGGGCATTGCAAAAAAAACTCCCCTCTGTGCCTCTTGTTTGCTTGTCAGGTGCGTGATTGAGAATAAATATTGCAGCTGATTTACATGTAGATCTGCTAAAGTAGCTTGTAGGTTTATAGCTATTTTTGCTATTTCTGATAATGTTGAAAAGAAATGTAGTTTTTGAATTGCACAAAAGGTGTGTCAGGCATTGATCACGATGCCGGGACATTCACAAAGCTTTCCCTGATATTCACAAACTTTTCTCTCCTTTCCGTGTCTCTTTTTCGCTTGTCAGGTGTCTGTGTGATTGAGAGTGTGTCCGTTCAGTATTCATCGGCGAATATAAGCCGGTGACCAACCTTATCTCAACTAGGGTTGGGATCCGGAACCGGGTTCAACATTGAGGAACCGGGATCGGCTCCATCACATTTGGAACCGTTTTCGGAACCGGTGACATACACCATATCAGAGATAAATCCTGATTTTGTGTTTCACAGAGAGATTTCCTGTTGCTGGGAGGATCTTTCCTTTGTGATACTCTAGTGTGCGTCAGCACAGTCAATGCTAGGGATTTGTAGATGGATACCCAGATTCTTTCGCTATCACCTTGATCTCTTTGTGACGAGGATCTTTCTAGTCAGAGTAAATAATAGAAGTCATTTCGCCGCTTTAGATTAAAAAGGGAAGATGGAATCGCAATAATATTTCCACACAAAGCCGTGTTATTACCTCTGGCTTCTCTAGATCGAATAAGAAAAAAAAAGACATCAGCCATTATTATTCTGACAGTGGTACTGAATGCCTCTACTATTCTCTTTGTGTGAGTGCGTTTGAACATTGTGTGTGTGTGTGTGTGTGTGTGTGCGCGTGTGTGTGCGTGTGTGTGCGCGTGTGTGTGAATCAAATCGTTCTGCGTGGACACACACAGAAATTCTCAGTGTGCATTGAACTCCGAAGAGTGTACAAATGTAACCAAGCGGACCCGTGCCGTACCATGTGCAGAGCACTGGGGGTATTCTTAGCCTCGGTGTCGCTGCTCTATTCTGCTCATGCTCGCCTCATTACAGCGGAGGCTATTTTTAGGCCGGTGTGATTGAAACAGAGTCCCGCGGGAGCTGCAGGGAGAGAGAGAGAGACAGAGAGAGAACTGAGCTGAGCTGAACAGAGAGGAGGAGAGGAGGACTGAGGAGCGACTCTGGGGTCAGGTAGCTCCAGTCTGGAGGGGAGCTGCCGGGGGGGGGGGGAAGGAGACGGTGGTTGCTGCTTTGTCCGAGACAAGCTTCCTTGCCTCAGGAGGACACACTGTTGTGGCCATTACTACAACACCAGCTAAGGCCCCCCCGAGCCCCACAGCTGAATTTAATTTAAAGAAAGGAAAGAAGACAAGAAAGGATTTAGGGAGTGAGTGTGAGAGAGGTTGAGAAATAATAGACACACACACACACACACACACACACACACACACACACACACACACACACACACACACACACACACACACACACACACACACACACACACACACACACACACACACACACACCACACACACACACAGAGAGAGAGTGGAGAGATGGACCTTTTTTTGATTCCCGAGGGAAAGTCAGTTGCCATAGTAGCACTGCAGGAAAAATAGATAAATAATAATTATGTATGTGTATATATATATATATATATATATATATATATATATATATATACATACATACACATACATACAGTACCCAGCCTTACTTGACCTGGGTAAGAGGAGTGATAAAAGGACAGGTAAAACCCATAGGACTAACACACACAGCAAATGACCAAGCAACACAACCTAAATCCGTATCTTCCCTAAGGGGGTCATATGGCAGCTGACCAATCAAAAGTTGCGAAAGTAGCAAGGCTCCTGTCACCTGTCTCTGCGTAACCCTCCTGAGGCTTACAGCTTCGGCAACAGAGCTCAGCAAAGATTAGAAGGAAAACAACCATGTCAAATATGGACCAAACTCGGCCGTCAGACAGGCTTATGTCGTCGGTGACAATGTAACGCATCTCAGTACTGCCACCCAATTCTGCAGCAAAGACAATGTAATTGCATACAGTACAACTGAGTACTGTACTTACCACTAGTCGTTCTGCCAAGGCAGTGGTTCTTAAGCTTCTTAGTTTCAACTCTGAGAGTGTACGAATGGAACCGAATTTCCATTCGTACACACTCTCAGAGTTTACAGACCTGTAAGGGTCCAGTCCCTGGCCCCCATTTTGACAACCACTGTTCTAAGAAATTAAATGTCCACCATAATTAACCAAACAAAAGCAAATCAAAGTCATGGAAAAAAATTATAGAAAAATTAAACAATACTGCAATGATAACGAGAAACCAGTAGCCCGGAGAGAGAACAAGAAGAGGCCCGGTTTAAAATTGCCTGAGTGTGCAGGCAGGGTCTCGGCCGGGGAATGAGAGTTGTTCAGTCAGAGTCGATTCAGATTCAACGTGGAGTAGCTTTTGTGTTGTAGTTGGCACAATTTGTTATGGCTACTTCTCTCTAAATCAAGGGTGCGAGCACGACTCCCGACTCGTTTCAACAATACAGAACTTTCTTACCGGGTGCACGGTCTGGAAAAGTAACTTTACAATAAATCTCTAAAAGAGATTACCAGTACTCAAGGAACTAAGGCACTTTTATTCATATACAGTATGTATATTAAGTAGGCATGGTATGCTGCAGAGCAGACGTACGCCTTAAAAGGACAGTACCGTGAGTGCTCTTTTAGAGATTTAGTGTATGGCTACTTCTCTCCCCTTCAATTCCGAAAGCTGAATGACTCAACTACTTCACTTCCAGAGGAGGGGATGAATGAGAATCCGTAAAATGAAATGAGAAATGAAATAAAAAATCACATATTCTGAAAGCATAATCATTTCATTACTGCTCTCCTTTTCCCCAGCGTGCATTATAAACTAAAAGGCTAACTATCACGAGGTCATTCTCGGCTTGTGAAAATGTGATTGCCGTGGAACATTATAGGGTGCTTACCGCTCCGGGGCCAGTTTAACTCTGTTGTTTTATTACATAACGCACCTCTCATTACGAGGCTGCAATGGGTCTATGAATTGATATGTTTTATTAAAATGTGTGGTTGACAGAAATCCTAATCTTCTCCTCTCCTTTCATGTACAGTACATATCTCATATCTGATGGTCCTATGCTACGTGTCTATATTTAGATATCTTGATATTTTTATGTTCTCTTTGACATGCTTATTTGATGTTAGATTAAATAAGATTAAATAAGCATGCCCCACCCCCACACCACACACACACACACACACACACACACACACACACACACACACACACACACACACACACATACACACTCTACTTTTCCCTTTCTTCTCCCTTTCTGGAAAACAACACAACTGATCGAGCTTACGCAAAAACCCATTTCGGTGATGTGACAATAAAGTTGACTCTCCTCTCCTCCTCCGGTGCTGTCGTTAGGTTGTAATGAGCTGGACATTTTAGCCAGGAGGCTCGGAATGATTTTGGCCCGTCTCTCAACCCTGCAGGGGAGGATAGAAAGTGAAAAATAATAAAAGGATTGGCAAAAAAAAGGTGTCTCAGAATCAGAAAGCACAGCAAGTGCCTCCATCAGCAATAACACGGGGGAGATGATGGACGCTGTGCGGAAGGAGAAGCAGCATCTCAGACCCATCCCTTGCCCCTGTTTTAGCCTATTGCCTGAGTCAGCTATACTGCCGCTTCGCCATAAACTGTCACTTTTAATTTCCCTTCACTATCCCTCGCCCACTTGGCTGTGTCTCCCCCTCCCCCTCTGTGGAACATGGCCAGATTGACCCATGTCCCCCCCCCATCAGCAGTGGTGGAAAGTAACTAAGTACAGTAGCTTTACTACTCAAGCACTGTACTTGAGTAGAGTACAGAGTACAATGTTGAGGGTACTTGAGTGTTTCCGTTTTACCGATACTTTGTACTTCTACTCCACTACGTCAAGTAGGCTATTGTACTTTTTACTCCGCTACACTAATTTGAGAACTTGAGTTACTAGTCGCTTTGCGTTATTATTACAAAACAAACATTAACCACTAAAAACTCTTGTTTGGCTATTTTCTATCTTGACAAATTAAAAGCAAAACAACAATTTATTGTGAAATGGGACATTCTGCATAGTAAGTACTTTAAGTATGTGTTGTTGCCAATACCTTTGTACTTTTGGAAAAAGAAAAAAAAAACGTACTTATTTGCTGAGCGGTGCAGCCACCCGCCCCCTCGCCGTGGAACACGGCCAGATTGACCCAAGTTCCATAATCCATAACTCCATAATGTTACGGAGACACCACAGTATGTCACCCCACTCCACTCCCCTCGTCCCCCCCCCACCCACTCAGATGGTCTCACCGTTTTTCATTAAGCATCCATTTCATTAAACACGCCACAATAGCCATGTTGCTCATTCTTTTACCGTAATGGCTTTTTGATCCATTGATCTTAAAAAGATTACCCGTGTGTTTTTCTTTTTTTTGCGGTGGCGGTGTACGTGCGATTGTGTCCACGCCAGGAAGACGCCGCCTCCAACCGTCACCTCCGACCCCAATCACACGCGCTCGCTCTTCCATGCACAGATTCCTTTCAGACGCTGATGGTGGACGGCGGCGTAGCGTTTCATTTTGTTGAAGGTTTTTTTTTTCATATAATTTTGTGGAGCAGCAGAATACTGGCAAAGAATGGCGTTATTACGTTCTCCGTAAATGAACTGTATCGTGCAATAACTTCTGGATCTTTTATTGCGCTGGTTCTCAACCTCTGGACCCGGGGGCCGCGGGGGTATTGCAATTTGGGCCCCCAACGAATTGGCAAAACACTGCGATTTTCATGAAAATCTAAATAATAACCTTAAAGGGATTGTTGGCAACATTAAGCCTAAATTTGAAAAATATCTATATATATATATTTTGCATTTTTTCCCCTCTATCAGCCACTATATAATGATGCTGGGGTGTTTTCCTGCATTGAAACACAGTCCTCTTTCTGAAATCGCATTTTCCCTACTGTTTATGTTTGTAGCGGGCCGTAAATTAACGCACGCATGTGCGCATCCGTGCGCATCCGTGCGCGTCCGTGTGAACTTTTACTTTTGGTTTGAAAACGCTCTCAAACTTCGTTTTTGAGGCACATAATTTACTTTTCAGATAGCGTTTGGATAGAATTTAGTTGTTTAACTTCATATATGTGGTCAATTTGTCATGAAAGAGCCTATTTAAAAATAAAAATTCAGAGAACCGGCAGGGGCGGGCAGTTCCGCCAATTGTATCCGAATAAAGTAACCTATATTCGGCATGGCCCGTTTAGAAGTCCGCTTAACTCTATGGAAGTCCTCCCTACGTCACCCCCTGGTGGTCAGGGAAACGAACTGCTGGAGTTTTTTTCTTTGTTTATCTCTGAATCGCCTACAATCCCTTTAACTCATTGACTGCCAGAGTTAAAACCTCGTTCATAGCAGCCCTTGCCAGCGATTTTCGTGTTTTTTTGTTTCGTTATTTTGTTATAGAAAGTCTAGCTGGACAGTTGAATCGTTTTGATCGTTCCACCACTAGAGAGCAGCACATACCAGCTTGATCGCCTCTCGATCACACTCGCCCCCCCCCACACCCACTCACACAGTCAAACACATGAACCGGAAGTGAAATGTCTCAGATTCTGTGATCGGCGAAAATTACGATGTGATACACAACGGGGATGACTGTTCGTCACCCAGACCATAGATTATAGGAGGGGAGGTCTCCGATCGTTTTTCATAGCGTGTGAAAAACCGTTTGTTTCCCTATTATGGTCGAAAATGACTGGGGGGAAAAATGTAAAACCGGAAACGGAACCCAAGTCATGAAACCGGATGCAGTGGTGGTTGAAGTAAGTGGAACCTGAAACTTAGCCTGATTCATAACAGAATAGCGTGATCAGAGCATAAAGATCAATAAAGACCATAGATCGCATTAATGCGATCCTGGCGGCCAGGCGCGCTATTTATTAGATCGCATTAATGCGATAATGGCGGCCAATGAGTTAATATTAAACAAATAATAAATAATGCAAAAAAAAATCTTTTATGACTTTTCATTGTGATACCGATAAATAGGAACTCAATGTTAATTCCATCGATCCAAGCCGGAACACAAATATAAACATGCTCTGGAAAAATGCACACGGATGCTTTCAAGATTTCCACAGTTTTAAGAGAACCACTGTTTTACTCCAAGCAAAGCGCACAATTGCTTTATCATGGAAGAACATTCAAAGACCACGGGCGAACCAATGGCTCAGGGAAATGAGCAGTTGCTGTGCTATTGGAAAGGATAACCTATATTCTGAAGAGGAAAAGCGAATTATATGATAGGGTTTGTTGGGCCTTTTACCCAACTCTTAAGGGACGTTAACGTGTCGGACATACTTTTGAGACGATGATAATGGAAATACCTCATACTGTAAACTGTTTTGACTGACTTTATGCACTTTATCGGACGCTGTTGCATTTGCCCTCTGTGTTCTGATTTATTTTCTTTCTTTTTTGGGGTTTCTGTTAGGTGGCTGGTCTTTTTTGTTGTTTTGTTTCTGCTTCTGTGTAAAACATATTGTTAAAAAGAAAAGAAAAGAGAGAACCACTGTTTTATTGATATGTCCCCCCTCTCTCTCCTTCTCCTTTTTTGTTGCTCAGACTCTGGAGGCGGTGCTGAACTTCAAGTACTCGGGCGGCGCCGGCAGAGTGGAGGGCTACTACAGGGACCTGTCTCTGGGCGTGCACGTGGACGTGGAACCCTCCGTGTTCTTCACCAGGGTCAGCACCCTCCCGGCCACCAGGTATATACTGCATATAAACCCCGGCACACAGAGAGAGAGAGGGGAGAGAGAGAGAGAATACGACTCCATTTGCCACCCAGTGAAAGTTTAATGAGGCTGTCAAAGCACAGGGACGTTCTCTTGTGTTTGGAGCAGACTTTCTTTTTGCTAAAGGCGTCCCTTGTTAACCCATTAGAACCGGGAAAGCATCCCTGCCGTTTTAGATTTGTAGACATATTTTATACTTTGGCTATAGACGAATCCACAGACGCGCTGCCTGTAGCTGCCTGTAGGCGGCCATTGCTGCGGTGTCGCGTCCGCGGAGCGTTGACAACGCAGCAATGGCTGCGCCCAGGGCAGCGCTCCGTGGATTCGTGTATTCAAAAACAGCAGATCTACAAGCTCATAGCGCTATTAGCTTATAGGTCTGCTATTTTTTCTTTATCGTGATAATTTGCACAAATCTTTGAATAGATATATAGTTTTAAAGCAAACATTTTTAACTCAAATCTTTGCTTCTCTGGCTCCCTGCATCGAAATACTTTTGAGATGGGGGTCGGCGGCCAAACGCATATTATTTTGGGGGGTCCTTGACATGAAAAAGTTTGAGAACCGCTGACATAGAAACATCGTTTTTTTTCCCAGTAAACTTGTTAGGATTTAGAAGACATTAGTAGAATCGGGCCTCAGGTCTTAATGGGTTAAAAGTATCTCTTGACGGTCAGGAGTTGAATAACAACCTCTGGCGGCGGGCGGCCCACTCCCTCATTAGGGGGCCCTGGAAACCGCCTTTCTGTGATTCCACTGTTGCTAGAGGGCCAGGCCATAAAAGACCAGATCTGCAAGCTAACAACGTTTTTGTAGGCTTGCAGATCTGTTGTTCTTTTTTTGTAGAGTGATACCGGAGGATAAATAGCATCAAATATCCTCTATGTAACTTTTTTGTAGTGAATACATTTTTTAAATTATTTTTGACCAATCTGTATGGTACAGCAGAGGAGTGGTTCCCAAACTTTTTAGCTGGAGACCCAAAAGAGAAATTTTATGTCTTCTCGGGACCCAGACTAGTGAAAAAAGCAGATCTACAAACTCACAACGCATTTTTTTATTATTTTTTAATATAATTTCTTTGTTATTTTATTTATTGGTTCGCGTTTGACAAGATCAAGGAGTTTTTTTTATTTTTTCATATGCCTTGAAAATTGAAACAAATATTCCGGCTATCCAGCCTTTGTCAGTTATTTTATCTATGAAATGGTACTGCCTGAAGCTCAGAATTCAGTTTCTCCCCTGAGCAAGCAGGCAGGCTCTATTAGCTCAGTTGTAAAATAAAATAAAATGTCAGCACTTGAGCAGGGGGAACCTGGGTTCGAATCTGGGGTACAGATTGCAGCTTTAACCCATCTAGACCTGTTACTAGACCTCTGTGTCATTCTAGTTGTTGGTATATATCTAACACAGTCCAGTCCTGTTCTTTCATCTATAAATGCACTTACCTTTCAGATATGCCTCCTACACCTTTCAAAGAATATTTTATGACCCAGTTCGCAAGTTCATGATTATAGTACTAGACAGTCCGACAATCTCCATCCTCCCTTCAGCCGTACCACTCATAGCCAGTTCTCCATTAAAGACAACGGTTCTTTACTCTGGAATACACTCCTCATCTTCACTCAGTAACTTTAAACATAGATTGAGGGCCAGCCTGATGAATCAAGCCTCTCCACTTGCTTCTACATTATAATGTAGCCCTACTTCTGCATACACACACACACACACACACACACACACACACACACACACACACACACACACACACACACACACACACACACACACACACACACACACACACACAGACACACATGTGCAGACATACGCGCGTGCACGCACGCACGCACGCACGCACGCACGCACACACACGAGGTACTTGTTGTTTGTCTTGTGTTTGATTGCTATCTTTAACTTGCTACTTGTTTATTGTTTTAGGTGAGAACCTTGTGTAAGCCCTATATGGGTTTCCTTTCTCACCTGCACTTATTTCTGTGTCTTTTAATAATGTTACCGTTGTACTGTTTTTATTGTGCGAATAAATAAAACAAAAACCCCGCACAGACGATATATAGCAACATATCTTTATTTTTTCTTTCTTCTTTCTGTTTTCACAGAGGCCGTGATTAAGTGATTAAATCCTCTTCCATTTTAGCTCTCACAGCATCAGCGCGGTGTGCGGTTCTGTCCATTTATCTCCATTTGCTTATAGGATCATACAGACGTCATTTCATTACCGACCGTCATTACCCACGTCATTGTCTATTCACAGCTTCAGCCAGAATATTATCTTATATAAACAGACTATTCTTTTCCTATTAATGGCCTTATTTTTAGATTTCAGGTCTGGTTACATTTTCTACAAAGTCATTAAAGCTGAGCTTACCTGAATAATTCAGTCAATCTTGGATAAACATTGTGCCGTTTATAAGTCGTGGGCGTCTTTAATCTAACGACCTGTGAAGGAATCTTTTCTCCGGGGGTCTATTTTTGGCTAGACTCAATTCAAATCAATCTGAGCTATAACAATAGCATTCAGATGCGACAAAAAACGTTGCCAAGGAATAACCGCACAATGACATTTCAACTGAGTTGAAGTACCCACAGTATCTCGAGAAAAGTTTCTGGCCTTTGTAAAGTTGATTTTCATACCGGACTGAAATGAACAGAATCCAATGGCCTTCCTTCAGAGTCGAACAATTTACGACATGCTTTTGGAATGTTCGGCAGTAGTGTCAAGTATATACCACGAGACGTTGTAAATGGACTAGAATTCCAGACAACCCCATTATGGTCCTTTTTAACACACTGTGCAATGTCAAGTGTCCTCTAGGCAGCGGTAGAAGCTTTTTTTTTTCTCCTGTGGCATCATTTCTATCAAAATGAGTGGAAGCTTAGAGAAGATGGCATTTCCACTGACAGGGTGAAGAAGTGAATGGAAATTATACACTCTCACTTTTCTCCTGACTCCCTCTTTCTCTCTCTCCATCATGTATTTCTGTCTCTATTTGACACTATCTCTCTCTCTCTCTCTCTCTGGCACACACGTGTGTGCTGTGCGCACACACACACACACACACACACACACACACACACACACAAACACTATCTCTCTCGCTATCTGTTTTTCTCGCTTCACTCCACTTGTCAGCTCCCCAACTCAGTGGAGAAAGAAAAAAAAAATCCCAGAGAGGGAGACGGATCGCACCCCAGTAATGGCCACTTGAGGTGAATCATTAGCTGTAATAATATCTGCGGTTTAAACCATCCATCTTGACTAGGCGCTGATAGATCTGGCGCTCCCACTAGTGTATCGTCACCATCATCCTGCCACCATGGCCCTACAGTATAACGTATATGGTTGCTGTCGGTGCAGAAATCTCTTATCATCTTTTCGTGAATGAATGCTCGACTTGATCATATTACAGCGTCACACAAAAGCATCAAAAGTTGCAGATCTGCAAGCTGTTTTTCATTAATCCATGTGTCATTTTAAGATGTCTTTAGCTATTAAAAAATAGCAGATATACAAGTTCAGAGGCTATGAGCTTGTAGATCTGCATTTTTTTTTTTAATCGTGGATTCTTTTTTTAACTCCAATCTGTGCTTCTGGGGGTCCCTGGAACAACATATTTTGGGATCCACGGTCTGGCAGTATATACCCAAGCCCCACCAGGGAGGGGGTCATACATACTTAACTCATTCTGTGCCACATGACGTCAAAGACGTCACGAGGCCTGACGCCCCGTGTGCCACATGACGTCAAAGACGTCATTAAAAAAAAAAAAAAAAAACCAAGATATGATGATTTGAAGATTTGCTGCTCCATTCACTCTTTGTTTAACTTCTTACTGAAAAAGGCTGTA
Organism: Gymnoscopelus braueri; assembly: GCF_963280865.1. Taxonomy (NCBI): domain Eukaryota; kingdom Metazoa; phylum Chordata; class Actinopteri; order Myctophiformes; family Myctophidae; genus Gymnoscopelus; species Gymnoscopelus braueri. The sequence goes on along the minus strand of NC_137613.1, from coordinate 24,906,768 downwards.
TCTCGGCTCCTAAGCACTTTTTTTTTACAATGAATTTTGCTGTGGCACTCAGAGCCAAAATTCCATAAATAAGCATGGCATTGAAAGAGTTAAGTGGTACGTTACCCGTGTTTGTGGGCCAGAAATTACATCTTGAATACATAACCTAGTTTTTTTTTAGCTTGTCGATCTGCTACTTTTGATATTTTTGAATTTGAATCCAGTTTTGGACATTATGAGTTTTCCACCCGACAGGGACTATAATGTACCTGGCATCCCAGGTCACCACGTCCTGTTGTGGACAAACTAGAGTCAAATTATGGATCAGTGATTTTAATTAAATAGGGGTCCCTGGGACAACGTATTTTCAGATGGGGGGTCCGCGGCCAAATACACATACTTTTGCGTGGTCCTTGACATGAAAAGGTTTGAGCACCATTGATTATAGCAACATATGATTTAGAAGACATTTGTAGAATCCCCAGAAGCAAAGATTTGAGTTACAAATGTTCGCTTTAAAAATATACTGTTCGTATATATTCAAAGATTTGCACACATTTTCAAGATTCTTCAAAAACAGCAGATCTACAAGCTCATAGCTTGTATATGTATATCTGATATTTTTGAAGAGCCAAAGAAATCTAATATGACACAGATGTGTTCCCGGATTGAATGGGTTAAGTACAGTTATCAGGCACATTTACTTTGCTACCGTCCACCACTGCCCGCCACACCAGTTCACCGAGTCCAAACTGATTTGTTGCCCGTGTCACGGCGGGGAGACCGTCTGACCGTCTGCCTCTGAGAACATTCTCAAAATGACTTAAATTGTCTAGATGTTGGGCCTTAGAAGGCGTTCGCCCGTGGAGAGTATAGAGCCAAATCAGGCACAGCTTTCATCTCTGACCACAGGTCTGTTTCCACTGAACTCTGTGGCATTACGGCCAGACAGACCCATATCGGATCGGATATTATTTGACTTTTTTTTATGTTAGTATAAATGATCACACAATATGACAGTATCGGCAATTATGCAGTCGATGTGTCCCGATTTCTAACCACTTTAAACCTGGCTTGTCATTATAGGCAAACGTTTTGAAAACAAATGGGAATAGGGCTTAAGTGGTTAAATAAAATAAGGTTCAGTCTATGTGGGTTCTATTTTTATCTATTCAAAAGCTATTTGTGTTTTTCTTGCTTATAAGTAACATTTTCTCAAATCAATTTAATCAAATCAAAGTTTTTCAAATTGATTAGAACATTTTGCACTTTTTTGACAAACTTCATGAATTGGTGAACTCTCTAAAACCTGGATCGGCATTGGACCCACAAATCTGGCATCGGTTTGGCTCTATTGGTTACACAGCTAGGATGTGGCTGAGCTCGTGGTTTGGTAGCAGCCAAATATTATGGTCAGCTGCCTTATAGCCAACTGCTTGACCAGGAGAATAGAGAAAGATTCATTGATTGGCAAGCTGCCCAGACAGGATCTATTCTACGAATAACGATCAAACTCAATATGGGAGAGATGCAGTATATGCTTACTGTGTGTCACCTTTAAATCAGTGTTGATAATTCATAGAAGAAGAAAGAAAGAAAAGGCAAGACAAAAAGAAAAGACAACAGGCTTGTTAATTGTCTGTTTGAACCAAACATCATTGTCCTTCTTAGAGCCATGCCACTCAAACTAGTGGGGTAAAAAATTAAATAAAAAAGTAAAATATTATTAATAGTTTGTCACTAGATGAAGGTGTTGGGGTCACCAGAACTAGTAGGGTTAATTCTCCAGGCATGAATGCTCACATATCCTTTATTTTCTTCTCTTTTTTTACGCGCCCTCTGCTTTTTGCATCGCGATACATTTTTTATTAAATCGATTTAAATTGCCAATTTCAATCGATTTTCATTGATTTACGATAAATCGTTACATGCCCAAGGATCCAGGGATCTCCATATCTGGGCATAAAAAAGGGCCACAGAGTTTTGTGGATTTATAGATAATTTCTGGACAACCGCCGATTTGACCAACTTCCCACTCGGCACTGCATTACCATGGGTCCTTGGTGATACACCCGCCCATTATGAATTGGTTTGGACGGTTCTCGAGATATTATGGATACATACAGATAGCGTACATTTATAGATAGATATGTGTGGGGCAGCCGCTCTCCCTCTTGTTGTTCAAAGCAACAAAGCTGCCATTGTGTGATCATTGAAAACAGTGGGAGACATCAGATGACACCCACTGTGTGTATACGCCCACAGTACATAAAAGTCTTACGTTTATATATAAAAGAACTGAGAGTTGTAACTGACCTGCAGCTGAACCTGGTTTCTGGGAGTTTGTTCCAGTGTATGTGGTGCATACAAACTGAATGCTGTAATAGTTTTGTAAAGCCGTACGATGTTTTTTTGCTGAGGAATTCATTCATAATTAATAAAGCTCCTTAAAAACAGCCTTCCTCCCTCCCGAAGAAAACAAGTTAAGGAAAAGCGGCTCAGATAACTGTTCTTCCTTGACTTCATAAACCAGACTTTTCCTCCGCAATGTGAAACGTGTTTCATGGGTGACAACAACACGTGCCTCTCAGGAATAGTTTTTGCTTTCTTTTCTTTATTAGCACACGGGAGAAAAGTTGCCATTAACCCATTCAATCCTGGAACGCATCTGTGTCATTTTAGCTTTGAGCTGTAACCATTATTTTATACTTTGGCTCTTCAAAAATTGCAGATCTACAAGCTCATAGCGCGAGCTTGTAGATCTGCTTTTTTGTGTTGAATAGGTTAATTGAGCGCCGAAGACATCTCTGATGCTCTCTCACTCACTCTCTCACTCTCTCTCGCTCTCTCTCTCTCTCTCACTCACTCACTCACTCACTCACTCACTCACTCACTCACTCACTCACTCACTCACTCACTCACACACACACACACACACACACACACACACACACACACACACACACACACACACACACACACACACACACACACACACACACACACACACACACACACACACACACACACACACACACACACTAATTGTAGACATGCTACTTTTGATGCGTTTTGTGTGACGCTGTAGTATGATTAAGTAGGGTGTTACTTTTAACACAAAAAGTTAGAATATGGAGATAAGAGGTGTCCGCATCGACAGCCACGATATCCTCAATTTATGGTATGCAACGGATGGATGGGAGTAATTATATATATATATATTTTTTTCAGTGACACAATTAGCTTGTGGAAAAAGGCTCGATTGAATCTCTCGGGAGACGCGAACAAGAGTTAAAAGATATCTCGGTAGTAGTGGGTTTATTTAATTACTTGGTCATATCGAGACATTGCCAGAGCTAGACAGTCTCTGTCTCTGTCGGACACGCACGCACGCACGCACGCACGCACGCACGCACGCACGCACGCACGCACGCACGCACGCACGCACGCACGCACGCACGCACGCACGCACGCACGCACGCACGCACGCACGCACGCACGCACGCACGCACGCACGCACGCACGCACGCACGCACGCACGCACGCACGCACGCACGCACGCGCACACACACACACACACACACACACACACACACACACGCGCACACGCGCACACTACTCGTCCAGCTCTCTCTCTCTCTCTCTCTGTCTCTCTCTCTCTCTCTCTCTCTCTCTCTCTCTCTCAAAGAGTCTCTTCTGCTTAGTCCAGTGGATGATGAAAAGAAAGCTGGGTCTCATTCCATTATGAGGCTGTGATTTTCTCTGGAGACGAGAGCTATTTAAGAGAGGTCATTCTGCACAAAACAGCCAGCAAACGGAAAGGAAATACATTAATATGCAGTTTTAAATTTGGGAGTAGCAGTGCTGTAATACCTGGACAGTGTGGAGAACAACTTTGAACCTCAAATAGTAGGGTTAAAGTAGTTGAACCCCCCTGGAACCCCCTCAAGGACCCCCTGAGGTTACCCAGAGCCCCCTTTGAGAACCTCCGTCTGACACAACTTTTACACCACTGTGTTATTAATCCATTAAAACCGGGAACGCATCCGTGTAACCACTTAAACCATTATTTTACACTTTGGCTATTCAAAAATAGCATTTATACAAGCTCATACTGTAGCATGGCACCGAGTGCCGCGCTATGAGCTTGTAGATCTGCTATTTTAGAAAAATCTTGAAAATGTGTGCAAATCTTTGAATATATATACCGTGTATATTTCTAAAGCAAACATTTTAACTCAAATCTTTGCTTCTAAGGGTCCCTGGAACAAAATATTTTGAGATGGGGGTCGGCGGCCAAATACATATACTTTCGGGGGTCCTTGACATGAAATAGTTTGAGAATCACTGATAGAGCAACATATGTTTTTTTCAGAAACCAGTTAGGATTTAGAAGACATTTGTAGACGCGTTCCCGGACCGAATGGGATATCAGATCCAGGGTACTAGTATTACCTTGGGCCTGAAACCGGTTCTTATACTGTACACTACTACTACCACCTGCGTGAGGATTCAGACACCAAACACCTTTTCCTACACTGTGCGCTTGGATATAGCTTTTTGTACTCTCTTGTCCGGTCTCCCCTTCGACCTTCTGTGCAGCTGAGTGGCTCCCAGGAGTGGCCATCTCCCATTGACACAGAGGAAGACCTTGTCCCGGGCTTTTGCCCCTATATAACGTGACAGATTTGTTAAGAGGATGACCGGGGCGGCGAAAAAGGAAGTGTGAAATACTCAGTGATCCATACAGTACAGTGACCTGCTAAAATAGCATTCTGTGCGTGTCGCCTTTTTTCTATGTGCGTGCACGCATGCCTCGTGCTGAAGTTCTTTTACATTCTGAGGCGGTGTTATTTGAGCCTTGCTAACAACTACAATTATACAACAGCTTAGGCATTCATCAGACGCTCTTATCCAGGGCGACTTTTCAAAGTGCCAGATCGGAGTAAGTGGCCTGAACACTAGTCAACAAACGGCGGGGTAAATGGTCAATTAAATAGAGTGCAAGGAAAATGATTAGGTGCTACACGGTAACTTGGATACCAGGTAAACATCAAACATAGCATCTGTCTAAATAAGATGTTATCTAAATAGCATTCATAGCGAATTGCGGACAGGTAACCAACGTGCATAGTGTAACGAACGTCTATCAAAACAGGCAACAAGAAGTGATACAAGGAGGGAGGAGTGCTTGGGAGGGAGAGTCTGAAGAGGTGAGTTTTCAGACTGTGCCGGGATATGGGGAGTGACACTCAGGCTCCACTGGTGCCATTGAGTGTTGTGTTGAATAAGTGTTGCATCAACATTTGCCAGCGGCCAGCCATGCTGTGTCGACATTGTGTTCAATGCTCTATGCATAAACCATGAATAATCCTGATGCCCTTTGGAAAAAAGAAAAAAGAAAACAGTGCTCTGAATGTACCCTGTGGAGCAGGAATGACGTCAAATTGACGCAACGCCGACGATGACGCAACGCAAGGCGTGAGTGAGTCTGCCGTCCTGACCGAGGTGTGGAGGTCATTTCACAGTTTGGGAGGCAGGGGGGAGAATAAAATAGTCAAGGATGCTTGGAGTGTTGGCCAGGGTGTCGTAGCAAAGGGAGAGACAGACTTCCTGTGTTGTCCTGATCTAAGTGAGCAGTAATGGATGTAGGGGGGTGGATCACGTCCTGAAGGAATGGGGATGCTATGCCTTGTAGGTCATCATCAGTGTTTTGAATTGGATGCAGGCAGCAACTAGAAGCCAGTGAAGGGAGTAAAGAAGGGGGAGCCTTCTTAATAAAAGTATGGAGGTTGAAGACCAGACCTGCCCCAGCATTCTGGATTGGTTGTAGGGGTTTGAATGAACATGTTGTCAGACCCAGCAAAGGAGGGAGTTGCAATGGTCAAGCCTGGAGGTGACTGCGGGCTTCGATAAACAGCTGGGCAGACTCATTGGTGAGGAATTGGGTCCGAACCTCCGGACGTTGTAGTGTGCAAACTTACAGGATTGAGCGATCGCTGCAGTGTGTGCATTGAAGGACAGCTGCCTGTCCACTGGTCCAGGACCACGCCACCTGGTTCTCGACAATTCGAACAGGAGCCACCAGAGTGGAAAGATGATTGAAAGATCTTTAAGGGACTAAGAGAAGCTCAGTCTTGTTTGCGTTGAGCTTGAGTTGGTGGAAAGACGTGCACTGTGAGATGTCAGCCACAGCCAGGCATGCAGCGAGGTGCCCTTCAACCTGTGGTGGCAGAGGGAGGGAAGTAGAACAACAGTTGAGTGTCATCAGCATAACAGTGATAATAGAGCTTTTTGAGCAAAGATGACCAAGCCAATGGATCTGGTGTAAAGGTGATACAAGGAGGGGGCTATGGTTAAGTACAGACCCCTGGGGGACTCCGGTCAACAGGGGTCAGAGAGGGTAAACCTGGTATACCATGAAACCTGGTATATAGGTTCTGACCAGTCAGGTATAGGAGGAGCACTCAACCACTTGCCAACTCACTGTTATTGAATGCCGAGATGCTGCACAGATTATACTATATATTGCAGCATTACATGATTTATTTATTTTCTCTCTAGGTGGCCACATAGCCATAAAAACTAAATTAAAGCCCCCTACCTCCCCCCCCCACACACACACACACACACATACATGTTTTCAATCTACAGTATGTATAAAAATCAAAATGAGTGAGTAAAAAAAGAAAAAAGAAGACCAAGCTATACTTTAAATAATGACTAAAAAGACACATGTTACACTACATTAAAGTAAACATACATCAGTGTTGTCAGACTAGTATGATATATGCTTATTTGCTATAAAATCCCTGTAACTTTGGACCATAGGAGGTTTTGTGTCAGTGAATGCACATACAGCATATATTAACCTGACAACACAGAATTATTGCTCCTTTAAATCAGTGCAGTGAGTCTGTGCAACGAAAATGTTAGACAAACCTGGCGGTATCCTTTAACGATCCCTTTGCAGCTAAATATAGCACCTCATTGGCAGCACTCTAAATCCAACCACGCTAATTAAGGCCATTACATTAGATCTAGGGAGGGATATGTCACGTATTTGTGCCTAAGGAGCGCTGCAAAAATCACTACTTATCGATTGCAGATCCACGGGATTGACTGGCTGGCGGTTGTCGTTTCATTGATCTCTTTTGGTCTTTTTGCTTTCTCCCGTGGCGTGTGCCATTTGTGCCTCCCACACCCACTGCACAATATCAATGTCCCAGCTATCCACAAAATATCAATGTTTCCCCGCTACCAACGAAAATACCAATGTCCACAAACGTAACTGCCGGCAAATCCCCTAGCCGGGGTCCCAACTTGTCACAGCGAGGCGAACGTGTCTGGGAGTTTGCCGTGGTTGTTTCTGTCGGACCACAAAGGATTCAAGTGATCATTAGCGGACGGACCTGACTGCTTCGATGCTGGTCTGCATTGTGTTGACAACTCTTCCCATTTTACACCCAGTTAACCCATTAAGACCGGATGTTTTAAAGCGATACTTTTTTACAACATAACAACATTTTGAGATCCGCGGCCAAATACATGTCATTTTGGGTGGTCCTTGACATGGAACATTTTTGAGCACCACTGATATTACAGCAACATAAGTTAGGATTTAGAAGACATTTGTAGAATCCCCAGAAGCAAAGATTTTAGTTGACAAATGTTCAATGTTTTGCAAAGATTTGCACACATTTTCACGAATTTTCCAAAAATAGCAGATCTACAAGCTCATAGCACGCTATGAGCTTGTATATCTGCTATTTTTTAACAGCCAAAGAAATAAAAAAAATGACACACAGATGTGTTCCCAGTCTTAAAGGGTTAAGCCTTCATTTTATGGTCTCGTACACAGAAGTGTGATGCCTGGTTTGGAAGAATCGTTCCGCCCCCGTGAGCATCCTCCTTTCCAATCGATAATGGAAAAAAGGCTGATCTCACGGTTCGTTCGCCGGTGCGACGAGACGTTTCAGAAATGGATCACGCTCATTATTTGGCTGCGGGCCGCGCTTAGTCTGCACGCCCAGTAGCTTTACCGCTTAAAGGCGCGTCGGCACAAAATACGTAGACTTTTAAAACGTGTCCCTTTCCAACAGATTGAGACACAATTTGTGGGTAATGAAAAGCCACGACTGAGCTTAATACATGTTTTTGCGTGTGTTATAACACAGTTATTAACACAGTTTGCAACACTATGTTCTCCTTCTTTAGAATGTGATTTAAGCTATAGGAAAAGAGATAATCCCCTTGCTATCGTCTCACATAGAGACACAGTGGCAAAAGGACACAAGTAGTTCCACCACACACACCAGGGTCAGAATGGGCCTATGGGGGGTGACTACGAACAACAGTAAGCCTGATTGGTCTGTGCCGCGATTATGTGCAACAGTATAAGGCAATGGTGTTCCCGTATATGACAGAAATCTATGCATTTTCCAGTCATTTCTGACCATTTTGATGAACAGAAATGTCTATCATACTTGAGTAAATGAAACCCCAATTAACACAACTGGTTAAGAAGAAGAATTGTATTATGATTTATTATTGTTTACAACACCTTCCTGATGAGTTATACAGTGCTTTGTCATTATATTTGTTATTCATAAAAAAAAAGATCTCGATATAAAGCGTCATATTACTGGGGTTGGGATCCTTTAGGATCTTAACGATTCCATCTTAACGGTTTGATTCCTTAACAGTTCCCTTTAACAATTCCTATAGGGGGGTTCCAAATGGACCCTCTCTGTGTGTACGTACAGGTTCATTTGATTCCATTTGTACACTCTCAGAGTTATGATGGTCCTTGAAATTAAAAAGTTTGAGGACCACCGGTATTGTAATTGTATAGCAGACGTGATGTCCACATAACCAGCTCTGACAGTGTGATAAAAACCGTTCCGGAAACAGTTCCAAATATGATTGAACCGATTCACTTTTTCTCGTACTTTTGAAGTGTCCTGACTGGAAGGAAGTCAAACACTTACTCTAGTATGACTTGGCAAACATGCTAATCTTTGCAATGCTCCTGGAAAATCACTGATTGTTCAATATGTCAAACGAGCTTCAGTGCTACTGTTTTCAATCTGGGATAAAGGAACCGACACAAAGGGCGAACCTTTCCATACGGAAGGCTTTGTTAAGCAGCTTGCTGCATCACAGACATTGATATGTTACTGTTGAAAAGTTCACTTTTTAACCCTTTCAATGCGGGAACATATCTCTGTCATTTTAGATTTGAGCTATAACCATTATTTTATACTTTGGCTATTCAAAATTAGCAGATCTATACAAGCTCATAGCGTGGCACCGAGTGTTGCTCTAAGAGCTTGTAGCTCTGCTATTTAAAAAAAATCTTCAACATTTCTGCACATTTTTTAATACATATATATTTAAACAACATTTAAAATTCAGATCTTTGCTTCTGGAGGTCCCTGGAACAAAATATTTTTACAACTTATTGCTTTAAAAAGTATATATTCAAAGATTTGCACACATTTTCACACATTTGCACCGAGTGCCGCACTATGAGCTTGTGTTGTCTGCTATTTTTGAATAGCCAAAGACAAAAATAAAGATAAATATTTATAAAGATAAAATGACAGAGATGCGTTCCCGGATTGAATGGGTTAAAAAGACAAAAAGTGGGGTAGCAAAAACCATATAATTAATATCACTCTGAGCTCACCCTGTCTCTGAGCTTCATACATTTCTCTATGCAGGAGAAACACCGCACGCACGCACGCACGCACGCAGCTAGAGGCCCAGAAGCAGTGCACACACACCCTGACTCATTTTCAAATATAAACGAGTCCGAAATATTGATATTCGGCTGATGAATCATTTATGGCATCACCGTACAAGCAAATTACTGGGTCAGTTTTGTTTTCACTTTGAAACACCCCGGGGTCGCCTAAAGCACCATCTGACTCATTCTGCACTTTGACGAGAATACACAGACAAAATTGTTTAAAACCCACTAGTGTTGGGTTTTTGAATTATTTATTTAATTCGATTTTTTTCAATGCCCCGTTCCATAGCACGACTTAATGCATATCTGAATGTGTTAGCCACTTGCAGAATGGCATCCCTATTTAGGGCATGTCATTATAGGTGAACATTTTTATAGCATAAAAGGGCCCGATCCGGCAAGGCCCATATATAGAACAAAAATAACATTTCTTTTACACCTTTAATATGTTGTTGTACGAGGCCTCTGATGAAGAAATGTTTTAGTACGTTTTTATTCATTATGTTATAATTTCATATTTAATTTGGTCCATGTCTGAACAATGGGACCTGCTCTGCGACTTATGTCATTCAGACGTATGTTTTATGAGTAGACATTTTTGAATATTTCTCGGAATATTCAAAATGGCACGGGGTAAAAAAAGTGTATTTTCATATGAACTGAATGTTTATGTCAGTTCATGCTGGCATCAGCAACTTTGAACAATAAGGTCTCATTGTCTCCAGTGGTGTAAACACAGAGCAAACGTCTTGAGTCTATATCCCTGTCCTTTCCAGTTTATCTGGGGCGCTTAGTGCATGAGCAATGGGGTCTCAGTTCCCCAACGCCTACTGTTGTGGTCCAGCAGTCTGATTGATCACCCCGGCTAAGCGCCCTGGCCCTATAAATCAGTACCTCACCCCACTCAGCCCCGTTAATCATGTCTCCCAACAAAGACAAACAGACAATTAAAGAAACATGGGTAGCTCTTTAAAAGAATATACCCCTTTAACTCTCCCCGCGGGCAGTTTATTAGGCACGCGGGCAGGCTCATCTTAAGCCACTATTAACCCTGAGATTAGCCAGGGGTATACGTGCGAGGGTTCCCTTTGGAGATAATGTCGGTGAGCTGAAGAACACAAAAAAAAGGTGGGCACACGGCTGCATTGGCTTGCATTGTTCCATTGCATCTGTTATGTTAAGCCTGATTTAATCACTTAAACCCTATATGCTTAATTGACCGAGGTGAGCTTGTGTCAGCTGCTTTTGCCAAATGTTTGCCCCAGAATAGTGGTGCGAGGGTTCATGACACGCCTAGTAATTTATTACTAGGCGGGTGGCAGGTAGGGGGGCACGGGCAATCCGACCGGTGGGTTCAATCACCGTGAAACTGTTACACAATCAGAATACAGAATCATCTTTATTGTCACATTACAGAAAAGAAAGAAAACTGAGAAACGTGTGTATGTAGAGGGGCGGCGTGAGGCCCCTGCCCTGGTTCTTTTTGAAAAATAAAAAATCGCTTTAAGTGTCCAGGGCCCTCTGGGAGCACGGCCTCTGCCTTCCTGCCTCAAGGAATTTTCCCGCAGGTGTGTGGAGGGCCGACTGGGGGGTCCCCTCCACCCAGCCCCGTACCCAGGATCGAGGTGCTTGCGGGCTGGGTAGAGGGGCGGCGTGAAGCCCCTGCCCTGGTTCTTTTTGAAAAAAAAAAATTGCGCTAAGTATCCAAAAATACCTCAACATTTTACTTAAGTACAGTACTTACTTTCCACCATTGGTCGAGGATAGGCAAAAATTTAAGATATCTACAGAAGCATAATGTTGCGTTTGTGCTTTTCTCACGCACACGCCTGCCCGCTGCAAGGGGATGAATCGTGTAAAAACAAATATTATAATTCTATGCGACGTGTAGAAAGGTGTGCACATGAGGAGAGCAGTGTAATCCCGCGGATCCAAGCAAAGTATGCTGAAGTAACATCGTTCCCCGTGTGAAAAGCCCTTTATACTTCATTGCGTGGCGGTGTCTCACACTGAAAATATAGCCGATCTACACGATTGTAGATCGGCTTTCGGCGCGGGACACCGTCGTAGCACAGAGTATAAATCAGCCGTTAACTGCATTTTTACTGCATTGGTTCTGCCCTGCTCTCGTGATTCCACTGCAGTGGGGGTCTTATGTTGACGTCACATGGGGGAATCGAAGGGCGCCGTTCAAAGCCAAGACATGAAAGGGCCAAAGGGCTTAGCACGCTATGAGAAACGCATCATGGAATTAGCTTGTTTGTGAATATTTATGAGTTCACTATCGTTTCCCGCTAAAGGCCAAGAATGGAACAGCGTCCCCCCTTTGAGTTGCCACCGTCACGTGGGGTTTGCCAGCTTTTGATTCATTACAGCTGCTCTAAGAACAAACTGATTTTTGCTTTGGGTGGAAAGAATGAATGTACCTGACACATGATTTCTTAAACGTATGTCAAAGCTGTAAATTACATGCAGAGACATTGGAGTAAAGAAAATGTGTTTTGAGCCGTAGAGGGATTAAAGAGTTATCTGTGGTTACCTGCAAATTGAACAAACTTTTCTATATGGCTTAAGGTTTATTTTGTAGTGTACCGTACGTTGTGGTAACTACTTCCTTTATGTCAAGGTTCCACTATGGTTACAGCTTGTGTGCGGGTGCATAGGAATACGATTATTTTGTTCTGGTTCCTGGACACCATAGCAGAAATATACTACTACTACTACTACTACTACTACTACTACTACTACTACTACTACTACTACTACTACTACTACTACTACTACTACTACTACTACTATAAACATATGCAACAAGGAAATAAAAAAAGGATTAATCAAAGAATATCAGCAGTATTACGAAAGAGAACAGTTTGTCCTAGCACAAGGGTGGGTGACTTTGATGATGGAGAGAGAGGTCCACTAAATGTCCACACTCACTCCAGGGGGCCACGTTGCATTTCTGCACTCTCACAGTAGAATACTGTAAAGCCCATCACTCAAATCTATAATAGTCACACATAAAGGGATTATTATACGGTGTACATCAATTATTCAGTGTACTACTTTGTTGTAGTGCCAGTCGCGTAGTTCTACGCGAAGTGGTCTTTTTTCTTTCTTTTTTTTCTCAAAGTGCACATTTCATTGTAGGCCTCCCCTCGCAGTGACACATTTCATTGTAGCACACCCGGATATGGAAATATCCGTATCCGGAGATTTTCGTTCCCACCCGCCGCCGCTCTAAATCTTCCCATAATCCACCATTATCTCTGAGTTTTTTTTCTCCTCGCTGAATGCTGTTTAACATAAACCGCGACTACTGCAAAACGGAATGTCGCCGATCGAAACGGTCTTCTCTGGGCCACTCACACAGCTACCCTGTGTGTCTACAAACAGTTTAACGCGCGATCTTAAGGTATTTAGCGAGGTCTGTAGCGACGTGAAAAAAACAAAAAAAACAACAATAAATCGCTGGCACTGGTGAGTACATTATGATATTAAACTCTGGCGTGGAATGTGTTTACTTCCTGCTTAGCGTATTTGGGGAAGCGGCTGTATCTTTTTTCTTTTTTTCCTCCCTGCATTTTTTAACGAGACATGCTATATTCAACGGCCTGTAACAAGCAAACGGGGCTCGCGATGACTTTTTTTTCTTTTCTCACGGAAGCACAGTGACACCCTCCGTGTTTAGCAACCCTCGGGCGATCGATCATACTGGATATAAATATTCTGACTAGTGACTAGTTGAAAAGGTAAGGAAAACCAAAAATCGCTGGCAGTGGGTGATTCATTTTTCTATTTATATCTGGCAGTGAAAGAGTTAACTATTGGACATGAAAAAATACAATAGAAATGAATGCAATGACATTGCATGAAATGCCATGCAAACTTGCACGTTTGGAATTGGAATAATCAGTATTCGTATGTTGACCTTCGGGCCGCATTAAGTGCAGGCAGGGGCCGCCGGGCCACCATAGAGTTGCCCATGTGTGTCCCAGCACGTACTGTAAGTGTTTGAAGGTGCTGTGCAAGTTTATTACTTTAATCTAAACATCTATTCAAATCTGTGTTTATGTAAATGTCCTGTTGACATCACCTTGTTATGTTTTACAAGTGCCTTTTTTCCCCCCTCGTTTTTTTGGCTGGTTTTAAGGCGTCCATTCCTTTCATCTGTAATTACAGAGAGAGGGAAAGAAAAAGGCTACTTGGGGGGGGGGGGGGGGGGGGTCAAATTAACCTTTTGAAATGGAGGCAGCGTTTCTGCTGTCTTGATCTAAATCGCAAATTGGTCCTCTTAGGATCTGCATGAGAAAAGCAAGACTCAGGGATCATGTGGCGATGGCCTTCTGCCCACAGGCCTGTGGGGCTGATGAAAGCACAGCCACCTTTGATGTTATGACAAGGAGTGAAGAGGGCTTCACACTGTGTCCCCTCTTCATCTCATTTGTCTCGTGTGTGTGTGTGCGTGTGTGTGTGTGTGTGTGTGTGTGAGTGTGAGTGTGCGTGTGCGTGTGTGTGTGTGTGCGCGCGCGGTAACAGGATGGAACACGAGTGTACAATGTCCTGCTAGGTGTCAACCACTTAAGAGCTATATACTTTGTTGTACCATCATTACCGAAAAGAAGAATCTACAAGCTCAAGTTGTTGAAAAATGTCACGGAAATAGGTGACCTGCAAGCTTGCAATGCATCACGGTGTGTTGTGAGCTTGTAGATAGTCTATTTTCACAATTTTGGACGGTATAATGACGTGCCCAATGTAGGGACGCCAGATTGAAAGTAGTAAAGTGTCAATCAACAGAATTGTCCTAAATGTGTGGTGTAATCACACTAATGGAGTCTTGTTAAGATAGGTGGAGTGTTGGCACGGGATACATTTTACACGCTCATCCATAATTAACGTGACGAGGCAGAAGAAAATATATTTGACTTGGCAAATTGCACTAATATGTTGGGTGTCTGACAAGCGCATATTACACAAACAAGCGGCGAGCAACAGTTGATCTTTCATTTCCAGTGAAGTATAGGCTCTGCTCTATCACAACGTGTCGCATCGCAACGAGTTGTGAACTTGTAGATCAGCTATTTTCGTACAGTTTTCACCCGTAATGACAGGCCCAAAATAGGGATTTATTATTAATTGATCATTTTAAGATTAAATTAATAAGTTAAATGCACTGTTGCAACCCTAGATCAGAGCTTACATAAAAGGACTGTAAAAAAGTAGCTGGCTGGAACTGTTTCAAACAGTGGCCGGCTGTTCTGGCTGCAGGCTGATCTAGTGGAAAACGATTGATTGATTGATTGTATGTAGATAACTTGTCTGGCCTTCTGTTGTTCTCTTGTTTGATCTCCTTCCCACTTGCCCCCCACCCCTCTTCTTCTCCCCCCCCCCCTCTTCTTTCTATGGAAACTAACGTTGCGATGGGAACGATGTACAAAAACGAATTTCACCCACTTTTTTACCTTGTAAACCTGTGATGTGACAATAAACCTGATTCTGATTCTGATTGAATACTTTTTTGGGGGGGTCCTTGACACAAAAAAGGATAGAATACTGGTTTAGAGCAGTGGTTCTCAACCAGTGGTCCGGGGACCACCAGTGGTCATTGAGGGGGTTCCAGGTGGTCCCCAGCTAAATGATGGAGAGTTGGTAACCAAATGGACCCTTATAGGACCCCTTATAACCAATGAAACCAAATGGACCCTTACGGGTCCATTTGGTTTCATTTTACGCTCTCAAGAGTTAAATTATTGTTAAACATCTGCATTACTTAATTAAATAATTGTTATTTTGATCGTTTGCCTGTTATCTCTCCTATGGTACCACATCAATACAGCATGGAATTGTTGACAAAATCTTATCCAATGATAACAAGATATTCAAAGTTTTGGGTCTGAGAGTCTAAATCTCATCAAATGGTGGTCCGTGGCTCAAATGCCGAATACATAATGGACCTTGATATGAAAAGGGAGTCGAAATAACCACTGGTTTGGAGCCATACTGACTGGAAGTTGTGCTTGTGTGTCCACAGCACACGCCAGTGTCACCTGCTGCTGGACGTCTTCAACTCCACGGAGCACGAGCTGACCGTCAGCGCCAAGAACAACCAGGACCTCGTGCTCCACGCCAGCGAGTGCCAGAGGTGAGTGGAACGCTTCCCAGTTTGCACACACACACAGTAGTAGATCTGGGCCCATTTCACCGCTGGCTCACTTTGCTCCCACGTGAAGGTTATATACAGTACCCACAGTAGCAAGGTCCTTCCAACAGTTTACTTTGATAACGCACCGAAGCACGGAGATAAAAAAAACATTCAAAATGAGATAATAATAAATGCAACTTTGTCTGTGGGTGAAAGACAAGAAAAAGTGCACTCATGAGACAAGTTTTTTTTTCCTGCAACCAAACAAACAAAGAAACTAAGGGAACACGCCGTGACAAGCAAAGATAGCACAGACAGAACCGCCGAACAGGAACTGAAACGGAAACACAAGTGAAGATCAAGATGTCCTAACAAAAACAAAGTGAGTCGAGGAACTTCTATGGCCCACTGGCAGTGTGAGCAAGACATTTGGTGTCGATCGGTCCAATGGCTTGCGAGATTACCTCCGGACACACACACACACACACACACACACACACACACACACACACACACACACACACACACACACACACACACACACACACACACACACACACACACACATACACACACACACACACACACACACACACACACACACACACACACACACACACACACACACACACACAGACCTACGAGCGCTACGAGCTTGTAGGTCTGCTATTTTTGAAAAATTATGAAAATGTGTGCAAATCTTTGAATATATATTGTTTTAAAGTGATTTTTTTTACTAAAATCTTTGCTTCTGGGGGTCCCTGGAACAAAATATTTTGAGATGGGGTCGGCGGCCAAATAAATATAATTTTGGGGGTCCTTGACATGAAAAAGTTTGAGCACCACTGATATAGAAACATATGTTTTTTTTTCCAGAATACTGTTGGGATTTAGAAGACATTCATAGAATTGGCCTCAGGTCTAAATGGGTTAAAGAGCCCCTTGTCACCGTTACATAGTAGTGGACCAGATGGCGTATTTCAGCAGCATAAGGTACCTGACAGCATTTACAACCTCCGAATATGAGACCAAGTGTTATTTATTTAAAAAAAACCAATATACAATAAAATGTGATGCTTGTGAAGGGAGACACGTTGGGATAGTGACAACTCTGTTGTTTTGTGGATGGTACTAAAAACGCTCTCACTGGGAGGAATGTGCCGCCACTGTTCTTACTCTTTTTTTCATTGACAGAAACACCACGCGACTGTGTTTGCACGGTCCTAGATCTTGACGTTGATGGTATTGTTCCCGATTTATACCTAGTCGCGCTCCGGTGTCGCACGCAGAAAATACAAACTTGTGAGCTTGCAGATCGGCTTTTTTTCGGTGCGCAAAACGACGGCATGACGGCAAGTATAGATCCCCGCATCATTCGTCCTCTCTGTTACCTTTTCCCTATTGGTGAGATTCCTCCCACCCATACGCTCCTCTTCTTCCTCCTACCTCGCTCTCTCTCTCTCTCTCTCTCTCTCCCACATTCCGCTCCGCTATTCCTCAGGAACGTAGCAAATTATGATCCCTGTCAGCGCTGTCTCCAACGGTGCATCCTCGTCGCCACGAGTGAGTGGGGGTGCACACCGTGCTGGTGACTCATAGGCCTTCCTCCCTCCACGGGAGAGGAATGTTATTATGTGGGAGAACTAACGGGGTTGGATGAGGCTGCTTTTCAGCAGTGGTGGAAAAAGTACTTAAGTAAAAGTATCAATACTGCAATGTAGAAGTACTCTGTTACAAGTAAAAGTCTGGTGTTCAAAAGTTACTTGAGTAAAAGTGCAAATGTATTGGTATCTAAATGTACTTAAAGTACCAAAAAGTACAAAAAACATGAGAGGCACGGTGGCGCAGTCGGTAGCGCTGTCGCCTCACAGCTAGAAGGTCCTGGGTTCGATTCCCGCCGGGGACGCTGTGGGCGCTTGGGGCGTGTCTTCTCCTCCGCGTCATCAGCGCCCATACCCTAGGTGGGGTTGGCGAAAGGGCCTACTCTGTGTGGAGTTTGCATGTTCTCCCCGTGTCTCCAAGGGTAGTTAATACCCTCACAAAAACATGTAGTAATCTATTTTCAAATAGCCTAGGTATAAAATAGGACTGAAGTGGTTAATGTATGTTTTATGATGTAATAATTTATATATGCCAAGTAACTAAAGTTTTCAAATAATTGTAGTGGAGTAAAAGTACAATATTAACCTTTGAGGTGTTGTGGAGTAGAAGTAAAAGTATAGACAATTGGAAATACTCCAATAAAGTAAAAGTACCTCAAAATTGTACTTAAGTAAAAATGTACTTTACACCACTGCTCGCCACATTTCCAAATAATCCTTCCTCTTGCAAGAAACCTGAGTGTTTAGATCACCGAGCTACGTCCTGACAAAGAAAGATGAAAGAGAAGGGAGACCCTGAACGTCGGAAAAGTAACTTTTTTCTTTTTCTTTTTTTGAGTGTCAAAAAAAAATCAAACGGTCATGCCGTTAGATTTTTCACCCGTTGGGACCTTTTCCCCATTTTCTGGCAATGTTGCTTTGTATTGGCTTATGTCGGCTGTGTTATGAGCCGCCATTGATTTAATGTTTATGAATATAAATGAGTTGACTGGTGCGGAACAGATGTCAGCTGTCATTTTCAGGACACAACACAAAGTGGCATTTAGGAGATGGAAGGTGTCTGCGGCAGAGCTGCTTCTCCACGTTTATGTGCCAGGGAACTGGCCCTTTGAGGAATGTGTAGACAAGTAGTACTCAAACGTTGTTGTGTCAAATTGATATATATATTTGGCCGTGGACCCCCATCTGAATTCATTTTTGTGCCACGGACCCCCAGAAGAGAAGATTTGTGTTTAAAAATTAAACATGTGTAAACTTTTGAGATTTTTCAAATTTGTTCAATAATAGATTCTGCTGTTAGCGGAATCTGTCTTGAGAGATTACAGTGTTATAAGTGCTTCACAAGTTTAAAAGCAGAAGAACATCCATAATAAAATAAATAAACTGAATTAAACAATTGCCGATGAGATAAAGAAAATCAAAACACTAGACAGCTAAAAATGTGTTAATATAGCATCAACATCATTTTAAACACTTTACCATATTTTATAATTTGGATATTCGCAAAAATAGCTGATGTACAAGGTCACATGCTTGTAGATTGTAGATCTGCTATTTTCAAAAAGCAGTTTTAAATCTGAAAATGCTTTCCAGTTGGGGGGCTTGGGGGACTGTGGGCCAAATCTCAATTTGGTGGTGTTTGACTTGAAAATGTTTGGAGAACCACTGTAGAACATCCAGAACTCTGGTCTGGAGAACACCCAATAAGGAAGGAGTTTTGGGAAAGACATGAAATCCAGTTGACTGGATTTCAGAAGAACGTCCGTCTTTAGGTAACAATGTGTGATGAGGAATGCGAAACGGTGTGAGTTTAACGTTGGGGCAGAGATGTCCTTCAGAATCAGCTTTATTGTCACATCACAGGTTTACAGAAGTAAAGAAGTGGGTGAAATTTGTTTTCGTGCATATTGTTATTTCCATAGAAGAAAGAAAGGGAAGAGGAAGGGGAGGGGGGCAAGGGGAAAAGGAGATCAAAGAAGAAAATATACAAAACAAATATCTACATCTTTACACATGGTGAGCATAGAGCGTAGATCTAATGCTGTGCATGATATACTTAATGGACGTTAGTTAAGGTGCTAGAAAAAAAAACACAAAACATGGGATTAAGGTGCAAAATGTCAGTGCCTGTCGACCGCATAATCCACATAAAGTAGGTTGACACTGGTATAATCCGCAAGTAGGTCCATGAGGTAAAGCAAAGAAAAAAGTCAAGTCACTTGTCGGTATATATAATCCACAGTTAGGGCCAAGGAAGAGCTAAATCTAAGTCACTTGTCCCTGGTATATATCTAGTTGAGAAGCATTGTTTAATTAAAAATGTGCACACGAGCCAGTGCACCTGCCGTCTCTGACTTTCGTTGCTGGTGTTGGAGCCTCAAAGCCTGGGAAACAACAGCCATATCTAAACCTTGCACACTTAGTCGCTGTCGGGGAGAAACCTTGTACTGTATATCCATATTTCAAGTTTTTGTATGTGTGTGTTTTGTTTTTTTAAGTAAGTTATGCCCAACTTCTTTGTGCAACAGTATCGCACAAAAGAAGCAAAAAAAGGCGATCTACCAAGCTCACAACGTGTCGCATCAGCTTGTAGTTTGGCTTTTTTTGTTATTTTGAAAAACATTTTAACGTGGAAGTGGTTGAGTTTGTCTGTGGGTCTTATATATTGAACCACTGAGAAGTATTATTTACAGGAGCTTGTGACTGCAATATAAGCTCCATAGGAACATAGTATTGTTTCCCCATTTCCCGAAAAGTTACGCTTTTGGACTTACAAGCTTTCCACCTGACAGTGAGGACTTGCTACTTTAAAATATGAATACTAATCATTTGCATTCCATTTGACTGGCGGTATATTTCTTTGGTGTGTGTGTGTGTGGTGGCACGGTGATGCTCTTCTATGTGGTAAAATGAGATAAAAACCCATCCAAATGTTGAATGAGGCTGTGTCATAAAAAAAGTATAATTGTCACACAGGAAAGCTGTGTGTTTCGGTAGTGCCATCTGTCACTGTTATGAATTTCCTCAAAGAGCCAAGGTTCAGTTAACTCCTCTCACATTGAAACCCCAGGATGGAATTCTTTATCATGTCGCTACTATAATAAACTCAACTAAATTCAAAGCTGTGATTCATAACTTTACGTGAGTGTGTCCCTGTGTGTGAATTAAATGTTATTTTAACCCATTAAAACGGGGAAAGCATCTGTGTCATTTTAGATTTTAGCTATAGTATAACTAATATAGCAACCAGGGCTCGAGACTAAGGGAATCCCGATGTCCCGGGGACGTAAAAATATGTATTTGGGACGAAACATAATCTCCACTGGGACGCTGACCGGTCGAAGAGGATCTTTTTTGCCAACTGCGCATATTACTCACTGCACATATGGTGCCCAAACTCGCAGCACCAGACCAGACCACTGCACGAGACACATGGAACATTATCATGTTTATATAATGATTAATAAAAGTTACCGCAGGCAGTACTGGTCATCCCCCTCAAACATGCTGCTAAGAGGACAGCAGAAAGACATTCTGTCAATCTGGGACGTATCCAACATCCAGAGTCGAAATTTGCCTATCTACGAGCTGTGGCTGAGAGGCAAACCTTGCCATCTGTGTGTCCATTTCATGGATCAACACCTTGGATCTCTGTTCACCAAAACATCGCTTCGCTCCATAAAGAGTAGATAACGTTATGCATTTGATTTGGATTGTGATATTAAAGATAGCCTACTATAACAATGTTAAACGTAAGATAAGCCTACTATAACCAAGCACAAGCACAAGCACAGACACATCATCGCACCAAGCACAGACACACACTTTTAAAAGTCCCTAAATACAATTTTAACCGCCCCAATGTGAATTTTAATCCGTCGCTTCGGCCACCGCCCCACTAGGGCATCCAGGCTACTGTGTCCGTCTGTCCCGATGGTCAGGTCCCTTCTTATCTGCGGTGCTGTGAGGTCACTGAGGCCGCTAGAGCGGCTCGTGGGTTCTCCTCCAGCGTTTCCTTGCCCTGACAGGAGACGGCGGCCGCCGTCCTGTCCCGGTCCTGCGCCACGGGTGGCTTCCGCGGCTACACAGGCGCCGTCGCCTCATGGTGACGGGGGTGTGTTGGTTGGCGCGGTCCCAGTCCCCCCTGATGGGAGGGCAGCACTCTAAGCGATGGCCCCATGCCCCAGTTGGTTTTCAATAGTGGTGCCATCTGTTGAGGGACTGGCCCCTGAGAAGCGTAGGCGGTCGGAGTTGGGGCTCCTGGACGGTGTTGTGCATACGTTGCATAGTTCCAGGGCCCCTGCGCGACTAACACAGCCTATCAGCAGAGATGGCGAGTGTCAAAGCCGCCTTTTGAGCCCCTTGGACTCTTATCTCCCTCAAGCATCTTTCGTGGAAGGTGGTGTTCCTGTTGGCCATTACCTCCACCAAGAGGGTTGGTAATGCACTCTCCGTGAGTGGAGAGTGTTTTCGGATAGGCCCTGACAAGTTGGGTGTTGCCCTCCGTCCTATAACCCCTCTTTTTTTGCCGATAGTTGCTCTCTTCCGAACCGGCCTTTACGTTTATGGGCCTACATCCCTCCCTCGGGTGAGGGTGATGTAGGTGCTGCCCGCAGTGACTTCAGCCCAGTGAGGGCTTTGGGCACTTATTTGTGCTTGGTCCCTTTTCCTAGATCACAGAGTAATCGGGTATTGTCAATATCATATTGGAGTGATCCAATATAGCGCTACATAGCGATGGTTACATAGGTAACTACTGTTATGTGAGCGATTGGATCACTCTAATCGTCATTCCGGTGTTCTAGGGCTCCGCTAGAAGGACACAAGGTTGAAAGGTGGGCCAGGCAGGGATTTGAGGCAGTCGCAGAGGGCGATGCCCCCTGGCCGTGGCACACGCGGTACACGAGGATTAATCTGGTAATCTACCTCGGTGCCTCCGCTCTGCCGCGGAGGGACATATCATATTGGAGTGATCCAATCGCTCACATAACCGGTAATTCAGTATTTTAGCAGTAAATGGAAGCCTTAGAAAACTAAAGTATATATCAGCTTGGATCATACATGAACGTCATTCAGAGTCAGACTGCTCGTTCCTGCTTCGACACCTGACCGGCAACACCAATGATTTTATCACCAGATGAGCTGTGATCCTGAGGATACTAATTCTTTAGAGCGATTGATTGTTTTGATGACATATTTCCACATATTGATGCAGCCGCACTGACTCACTGATGCTCAGTTCAGACTGGGTGAATCACGTTATGTTCCTATAATAACACTATATGTGCTTGCCAGCGACGCGTGCCGTAAAAAAATTGGCGATCTACAAGCTCAGAGCGTGTCACGTGTGACGTGTTGTGAGCTTGTAGAGCCGCTAATTTGCCACGCAATTAAATATAAATCAGGCTAAACATCCTCACACAAGGGTCAGTATTTGCACAAGTACATCGATGCACACACATATTGTCGCTGTTGGGAGCGGAAACCTCTTATCTCCATATTTTATGTTACCTCTTTCCATAGATTAATGCCCTGCTTTGTCACACTACAGTGTGTCACACAAAAATTGCACAAAAAAAATCGATCTACATGCACAAAACACGGCCCGATGCGGCACGTTTTGAGCTCGTGGATCATATCGTTTGCCATTTCTGAACTTGAGTCCTGAAAGGTAACAGTTTTTGGACATATGAGGTTTCCACCCGACGGTGACAATATATTTATAGGCATTCATCCCGCACACGCCACTGATGAGTGAGAACAGGGTTGCGCTCTGCATGCGTAAAGAGGGCCGCACATTTAACCCATTCAATCCGAGAACGCTTCTCTGTCATTTTAGATTTCTTTGGCTTCTAAAAAAAATAGCAGATATACAAGCTCATAACGCTATGAGCTTGTAGATCTGCTATTTTTGAAAAATCGTGAAAATGTGTGCAAAATCTTTGAATAAATATTTTTTTAAAGCGAACATTTGCAACTCAAATCTTTGCTCCTGGAGGTCCCTGGAACAAAATATTTTACAAATGTTCGCTTTAAAAAATATATATTCAAAGATTTGCACAACTTTTCACGATTTTTCAAAAATAGCAGATCTACAAGCTCATAGCGCGGCACTCGGTGCCGCGCTATGAGCTTGTAGATCTGCTATTTTTGAATAGTCAAAAAGAAATCTAAAATGACAGAGATGCGTTCCCGGATGGAACGGGTTAACCCTCCGTCTGCCGAGCCATACTGCGCTCGTCTACTCCCAGCGTGTCCTTCCTCTGAAATTCAGATGGTCGCTGTCATTTCATATTCCTCACACATGCTGTGATGAATGAGGGTGTCAGGTGCAAGATGTATTCCGGAGCCTTCAGCCAGGATTTCTGAAGCCGAGGCTCAATCCTTAGAACACACTACAAATGATTCTGTCAATCAGACCCCGGCGCTGCTTTTCCACAACAAACCATGTTTAATTGATTTTTATAGAGGCGCTTTTGGAAACGCTATCAGACGGGCGTGTGTGCGTGCACGCTCGCTCACACACGCGCGCACACACACACACGCACACGCACACAATCGCTTGCACGCACACACATACACAAACAATCGTTTGCGCGCACGCACGCACGCACGCGCACACACACACACACACACACACACACACACACACACACACACACACACACACAGAGTAGAGGGAGGACTTACAAATTAGACCTAATTGTGTGTGTGTGAGTGTGTGTGTGTGTGCAGTGGTGTACTGTGGATTCCTTTACACGTGGAGAGCTACGTCATGTGCATGCACTCGCACATACTGCACATACTGCACATACTGCACGCGCTCGCCAATTGAAATAACCTCTTTGATTTTATTCCATTTAATTGCCTAATGGGGATACTTTTGTCGTATGCATTTACCTTGCATGCCGTCAGGAATCCATCTGCCACGTTGTTACTCGCACATGCTGTACATGCGCACACGCTCGCCAATTGAAAATAACCTCTTTGATTGTATTCTATTTAATTGCATAATGGGGATACCTTTGTCGTATGCATTTACCTTGCAGACGCCAGGAATCCATCTGCCACGTTGTTATCCAAACGTTCTCTTTTGACTGCTTCAGAACATCTGACAGTATATGCGTACACCTACAGTACTTAGCAGCTCACACAATGGACCATTGAAATGCATCCAGCCAGGGTCATTCCTATGTTCATTCACACTGTTGACACTCGGCAGCTTTTGTAAGCGTTGGTAATGGTGTGTGAATGGTTGTTTTTGATCAATACGTGAGGTAGACGCTCTCTCACGGGTACGCACCTGCAGCTCAAACAACTGAAGGCCTCTGAACTAGTGGAGCGGGGCTCCACCGCACCCCACCTCCAGTACACCCCTGTGTGTGTGTGTGTGTGTGTGTGTGTGTGTGTGTGTGTGTGTGTGTGTGTGTGTGTGTGTGTGTGTGTGTGTGTGTGTGTGTGTGTGTGTGTGTGTGTGTGTGTGTGTGTGCGTGCGTGCGTGCGTGCGTGCGTGCTCCCACCCTTTTGAACTGTGGATTGAGGGATAAGTGGGAGAGGAACACAGAACTGCTTTCATCTGCTCATCAGTATTGTGCGAGTCGAGTTCACGTCACTTCACAAGAGCCAGCTCAAAGTTCACTTCACTCACATTAAAATCAACTGGTTCACCTTTGTAGTTCACTATTTTTTTAGTTTTGAACTAAGTTCACAGTTTTGTCTCTTAAATGAGCTGCTCTGAGCTATTATTTTTCATTTGAACCTCCTCCCACCCACCCATCCATCCATCCATCCATCCATCCCAAGCCCCCATTGACTGCCACCAGTGGCCACTTCCCTGGCCCTACTCTTACCTTTAAAAGCCAAGAAAAACCAACGTGCGTATGTTTTACTACTTTAACAATGTGTCATATTACGCTAAACAGAAGAAGGTGCAGCAATTGACATTTTGTATGTGGTTAGTGTCCACCCTGCGGCCCTGAGAATGAGAGGTCGCCAGATCAGCAAATTATTGGCTTTGGAATGCGACAAAAACAAAAAAAACTCCATGAATTCGATGCTTCATGGGGTGTGTAATTGAAAATAAGTCATTTTTTAGGTGAACTACCCCTTTAAGTACAGTGCTTAACATAAATGTACTTAGTTACTTTACACCACTGGCTATGGGCCACATGGTTCTGGAACCGTTGGTATTCAAGGCTATAGTTACCTTTTCTTACAGAAATCCTGTATCTCAGTCAGAAGGGACACTGCTGTGTTTATTATTATATCTTTTTTTATTATCAGTGCGCTTCATGAATGAATACACAGTGGATGTTGAGTGTCTCTGTAATCCATTGGCCCTCACTGCTGCGGGGTGTATGTTCGGTTGAGTGGGTCTTCCTGTCACCTGGTGAACGGGCTGCATTTTCCGTTTGAAATGCCATATTTTGTTGGTGTGGGGGGGGGGGGGGGTTGGGGCATGCAGACTTTGCGTTGTTCGGTTGGGGGAGGGGTCTTGCTTTGTCTTCGTGTAACGTTGGTGGACGTTCACAGCAGAGTCTGAACGTCTGCTGTGTGGTCACGCATGGGCGCAGCGTGTGAATTGATGAATATAATGCGCATCGTGAAGCGCTTCGGAGAAGGGCGCTATATGAATGCACCATTTACCATAAGTGGCTTTCACAAGGTCCTTCGCCATACGACAGTGTCAGTTGAAAAAAGCCAGCTCACAACGCAGCACATCGCAACACATTGTGAGATTGTGTTGCAGATCATCGAGCTTGTAAATCGAGATGCGCTACAAGTTGAGATGCATCATTGTATCTTTTTTTTTCACCCCCTCTGGGTGGTTCAATTGTCTTGTGTGATTACTGGGTCCGCCTGGCATAACATTATTCTCAGGCTAAATGACATTCACAGCATGGGATTTCAATGGATTTCACAGGGGTGGTCCGCGTCGTAAAGAGACATTTGCAGAAATCATAATAATATGTTTGGAGAGGGTAGCTTATCAAAAAGCAAATATATAGATCATCAGAATGGTATATGCCAGTTGAAAAGCAAAAGTAGCAATCTTGTTGTCACGCTATTTCTCGTAAAGAAAAGCTTGAAAAATTGCACTGCACAATTATTTTTTTTTTTACTTTCATTCCATCACTATGCTTTCATTATGCATATTAGTTTGTGTCTTTCTGAAATGACTGATAATTGGTAGAACAGTCATTATTTTTGCAAATTCTTCTATCACACAGAGTGCATAAAATTGATCAGCCTTTGTGGAGCTCTATACCAGAAGCATGCAAATTATCTCTTATTTCACTCTGCCTCAACTCCTCCAACATTTCACAAATAAATGGTCTTGTCGCACAGGGTTTGATCTGTAAAAAAAAAAAAAGTGTAAATTATAAATGGAAGTACTGTAGAGAGAATATTCTGCCCTGCCAAAATCATTTGGGCATCATATGTATTGAATCAAGAATGTTACTCACTCATGGGTATAAGCAGAGAAATGTTGGTGCGGCATGTCTGCAAGACTGTGCAGCGACAGCAATACAATATACACTGGGTTTTAAAGAAATAAAAAGAACAAGACAAATGTGATATGATAAAAGAAAATGGTTAAAAAGTCCAGGCCAGACCCACACTCTACACCTTGTAAAAGGAACTTTTTAACAGCAAATAGCTATGGGGAATGTGCAATGTGCAACAACGTATTGTTTGGAGTGTGTGTGTGTCTGTGTCTGTGTCTTTGTCTGTGTCTGTGTCTGTGTCTGTGCGTGTGCGTGTGCGTGTGCGTGTATGTGTATGTGTATGTGTGTGTGTGTGTGTGCGTGTGTGTGTGTGTTTGCGTGTGTGTGAAGGGGGGAGGGGGGTAACTGAGTAATGTCCGCAAACAAACAAACTAACAAACGAAACCTTAGCAGCAGTGGGGAGATGAACAATGGGGAATGTAATTCATTTGCATAGATTTACAGAATATGTGCATTAAGGTCCCGGTATGCATATCTATGCATCTATAGAGAAGATACTGTATATACATTTGTTCTGTATGCATTCTATCTATACAGTGTTCAGGTGTGTGCTTATATGCTGTCTTTGTGGAGTAACACAGTGCATGTGACTGAGTTGAATCCCTTCGGCGGTGAAAGGAACGAGCGAAACATTCTCGGCTTGTTTTCGCCGAAACGTTCGACCCAGAACAGGAAGGCTAGGGTTGAAGTGTTTAGGCATGAATGAGTCAACCCTTCAACCCCCCATGGCTGTGCGTCTGTAGACTCTCGGTATGTGTCTGAAAGACCTGTAGAAAGATCTGTAGCTGATTCTATGAAGCCCTGAGGGGCTGCCGTCTATATCTGCCATGCAGCTGGATAAATAAAACCAGCCAGACCGCCTTGTGCAGTTCACTAGCACTTCTTTGCAGGTTTCTTTGTGTCATTCCTTCCATAATAACTTTAGTCTTTCATGAATAGAAAATACATTCTATCTCTCTCTCTCTCTCTCTCGAGGCCTGATTTCATTCTTTTCCTTTTGCTCGAGTGGCCATGCCGCACTATAGGCCTATACATGTTTTAATATTAAAAGATGCATCTTGTATGGCTATTCAGACAAACAGCAAGAGTGACAGCCACAAAGTGTAGATGTGTATTCATTCATACACAATGTATGAACACATACTTCTTTTTTCTCTTGATGTCACTCTAACCCCTTGATAATATCTATGGTAATGTTCTGTTTCTCATAGCCACATTGTCATTGTTGTAAACAACAATGCCTGGAGGTGCTGTATTATTAAGGTCATTTCAGTGCCTACTTTTGGGAAACATTCTCCAGCAGTTGGCAGTGGTGGAAAAAGTACTACACTTCTTTACTTAAGTAAAAGTAAAACGTAGAAACTAGAAACACATATAAAAGTTCAGTAATCAAAAATGTTCTTGATTAAAAGTACAAAAGTATTGGCATCAAAATATACTTAAAGTAACCAGTAACTAAAGTTTTGAAATAATGGAGTAAAAGGTGCAATATTTGCCTCTGAGATGTAGTGGAGTAGAAGTAAAAGTATTGACAATTGGAAATACTCCATTAAAGTAAAAGTACCTAAACATTTTACTTAAGTACATGTATTTAGTTACTTTCCACCACTGCTCTTTGGCCCGCCCTCTAGGCAGCCTCTAGACTAGAATGGGGAAATTTACCTCCAGCTGAAACAGCACAACATGAACATAATGAAGACTTGCTTCAGCCTTTTCAGCCAATTAAGTAATATTATGCACAAGTGCTATATGTCTTGTGAATCAGAATATACTGTATAACCAAGTTTATAATTAAGTTACCAAGATTTACTTGCAAAGCGATTATTAAACAATGCAATAACGACACCTATGCTGGGTAGGGAAACATGAACGCGCTGTTACCCCAGCAATACCAGGCAAGCTGATAACGTGACCCGAAGTGCCTGCATGTGTATCTGCATCTAAATGATAAAGTCCATCACCTCTATCACTGGGCGTGTGTCTGTCTGCGGTTTAAACTCAATATTGAGATGACTGACATCATAGTATGGACGTCATACCCATGACGTCATAGATGACTAAAGTCTTAGAACTATGAAGTCATAGTTCACTGATAAAGGCTACAGCACAAGTAGTTTAAGAAAGAACAGAGAGGGGCCACATTTGCCAACCATTCTTGTCAGGTGCGATTAAGGCCAGTATAAGATTCAATGAAGATAATGATCAGTTTGACGCTCTACCCAGCGGAGTGCTTACGTTTTATTCATATGTGTGCTCGGTAGCTGGGATGCGGTCTCACTATGGGGAATATTTTTGGCCGGAAGAAACGCACTCGAGTGACAGAGCAAGACAGGGCGATATTGCAACTGAAACAACAGAGAGATAAGCTACGGCAATGCCAGCAGAGGGTCAATCTGCAGCTAGAAAAGGAGAGACTTCTAGCTAAGCAGTTGCTGAAGAACGGAAAGAAAGAAAAAGCACTGCTCTTGCTGAAGAAAAAGCGCTACCAGGACCAACTCCTGGACAAGACGGAGAGCCAGATAAGAAACGTGGAGCGCATGGTTCAGGATCTTGAGTTCGCCCAGATTGAAGTCAAAGTCATCGACGGGCTGAAAGTGGGAAATGACTGTCTGAAGAAAATGCACGAGGTGATGTCCATTGAGGAGGTGGAACGGATTATGGACGAAACCCAGTATTCTGTTGAGTACCAAAGGCAGATAGATGAGATCCTAGCAGGGTGTCTGACACAAGAAGATGAGGATGCTGTGCTGGCTGAGCTGGAGGCTATCATCACTCAGGAAGATGTGGAGCTTCGTGAGGTTCCCTCCAAGGCCCTGCCAGAAATCCCAGAGGAGAGGCCAGAGAAGAGGCCAGAACGGGACAGACCAAGGAAGAAGCCTGAACGAAAGATGCTTGCTGCTCAGACACATGCCTGAACCCTTCAGGTGACCTGGTGACTCTACAACAGCCCAACAGCTTGTATGGCATAGAATAGAATAGAATAGAGTGGACTGATTCCACGGGGGGAAATTCAGACACCAAAGGAAGCACAGTTGTTAAGTAAGACACAGAGTAAGAATTACTGTGCGGTACAGTCATAGAAAAGGACAAAAACAAACCTGAACTATGTAAGCAAACGGACTATGAACAATATACGTACAATAGCCTGTAATCAGGCTAGTGTACGTACAACAGCCAACACAGCTGACATACAGTACACTACAGGTACATGCAAATGCAGGTGCATTATTTCTTTATTGTTATATCGAGTGTACAGGTACATAAGAGTAAAATGATTTTATTCTTGTTCCTCAGACACTGTAGAACTAACAATATATAATATTAATAGTAAAACATATACAGTATACAACTAAAATGGCTTTTTGTTCTAGTTTAAGGTGCTTGAAGGTGCGGTGGGCATGGTTCTTACTCCTAAGTTATAAGCTTCTTTGTGTGCCAGTGACAGTGGCACGGTGCGCCACTTCAGACCGCTCCCATGCAGCGGCCTTTATCTTTCTGCGTTTTGCTGTTGCATGCACACTGTATCTACCCTGAGCAGAATATGAGCAATTTCTGGCCTTAATCACAACATGTGAGCAGGGAGTCCACTAAGGAAGATGGGGCCATGCTGGGGCTTTGTGACAAAGATAAGGGTTGACAGCTGAGATGCTGCACCACTGCTGTGCCAGCTCCTCTCTCTGGTATCCGGCTTCACACCGCTAGCCATCACATTTCCTCAGCATCAGTGGGAGACTTCCAATTTATTTGTGAAAATAGTAATAATAATATTATTTGAAGACACATTTGTAGTGGAAATGGGGTGCATTCCTTGTGTTTGCCCTATTTGCTACCTATCCCCCCTTGGTGATGGATACAATTAGGTGCTGGAACATCTAGATCTCTGCTCACTCACGTGTATGCTTTTAACTTCTTTTTTTAATCTCGGAGTGTATTCATAGAAGCATCACCCACATCCCTCAGCCTGAAATAACTCAACAGAGGTGCTTGAGGAACTGCTACGGCTGCTTATGTAGCCTCAAGAGATCTTATGTTATGTAATGTACCATGCTAATTTACCATAGCGTAGTTTATATATATATATATATATATATATATATATATATATATATATATATATATATATATATATATACATACATACATACACACACACACACACACACACACACACACACACACACACACACACACACACACACACACACACACACACACACACACACACACACACACACACACACACACACACACACACACATACATACATACATACATACATACATACATACATACATACATACATACATACATACATACATACATACACATATATATATATATATATATATATATATATATATATATATATATATATATATATGCTATAGATAGAGTAGTGCTTTGTAGGTGCTTATAGATTGATTTTTAAATCATCTTCAGAGCCGCTGTAGCTCCATATTGACCTTATTGCTGCAGTTCACCCACATTGCATAAGTCTATGTCAGTGAATTAACCAGCTCACTAAATAACTTAGTAAGGAAGCACATATTATTCACAAAGCTTCTGGCTTTTTTTAGTGCAGACAAAAATAGCTCACCGTGTGTGAGCCATCCTCATTCTCTGAGAAGCCTAAATTTAGATTACTACACCAATTGCGTTTTGTAGCCGTTTTTTTCTGCACAGAGATATGATTTGATATCAGTTGCCGTGAATTAATTGGCTGTAAAGGCTTGTTTGTACGGCCGTCCTTCACACAGAGAGGGAGATGATGAATATGGATTGAGCTCTGCCTCTGCTGATGCTGGTAACCGAGGGTTACGAGGAGTCAGCCGCAGTCTAAAAATAGTTTGTTGCTCTCGCCTGTGCAGAGGCAGCAGCCCTCGCCCATGAAGCTCTGCACGTGAGCTAAAAATAGCTCTCTGCGTGAAAACAAACACATGCGCACACGGAGAGACACGAGACACGCCCCCCCCCGTCCCCCCCGTGAAATCGCACAATTACTTGCTGTCAAAGAAAGAGCGAAGCAAGTGCTTTGATAACGTCTTGTGAATGATTTACGTTCGCTCTCTCGCTGCTCCCCCCGTTAACTATGCCGCTGCCTGGTGCCATTAAATGTTCTAGCGTGGGTTTTGAGACATGAAAGTGGAGATGTACAGTTAGCAAATCGTCGCTCTTGGGGGGGAACCTTGTGCTGTATGTTAAAAAACGTTACCTTTCAAGAAATGGAGCAAATGTAGATCCAAAGTAGATATCATTTTAGTCACAAGAGCTTGTGACTAAATAGTGTGGGCATATTTTGGGCAATGCCCACAAAAATAGCAGGTACAACCTCACATTGTATGAGCTTGTAGATCAGCTACTTTTGCTATACTTTTCATGCATAAAATATGGTATTAATTTATGGAAGAAAAACTAATATGGAGATACAAGGTTTCTGCCAGACAGCGACACAATGCAATTTACGTTATTTATGTATTTATTTCTGGCATGTTTGTGCCATAAACGTCTGCAGAGTAGAATTACACCTGCACTCACCAACCTGTGTGTGTGTGTCTAGATGGCTTAGATTTTTGTTGCTGTCCACAGCTCAGGTCAGAGGGTTTGCAATCGAGATGATTCACTCCCGCTTCAGCGCTCCGGCAAAATGGACCCCATACTCCTTTAATGTAGTTATCATGTACTTTTGGTCTGAGGCAACACAGCATTTAATTAGGGAGGGGTCATTTCAGCGTGACCGGCTCATCTCAGGGTGATATTAGTGCTGCCATAAAACATGGCTTTCACTGCAGCCGCTGGGCCCACAGTCTAGCAGTAAGTACCAGTGGACTATTAGAAGCCATCACAAATGTATTTTTTTGTATCACCTTTGATGGGTTAATATCTTCTGTTACAGTTCAGGGTTTGGTCTTAGATTCTACAATAGTAGGGCATGTGAATGAATGGATGAATGGTCACTTGAGTCACAGCTTGTGTCGTTTAGATTTTCCCCACTTGTTTTGCTGTAATCGCAAATCAGATCGCAAAGACATGGCACCTTCTCAATATCCTGTTGGATTGGATCGGTATCCTCAAATCTTTTTGATCGTTTCTATGTGATCTGGACAGGTTGACAATAAATGTTACTGTATCTGACTGACAGTAAAAATGAGTGGCAGTTAAACTCTGTTCTTGCGAAGAATATAATAAAGACCAATGTTGCATGTCTTTCTTGATTATTTCCTCTCTCGGGGGATGTCTACAGACTCTACACCAGGGGTATGCAACCTTAGGCACAGGTGCCAACATTGCCACAGGGGAGAGTGATCACTGGCATACTGGCATAAGTATGAGAGACAAGATTTTATGGTTTAATATAACATATTTTAAAAACATTTAGTCAATTAAATTAAGTCTGCTCACATCGGTATGTAAATTACATCCTGCACATAATTCAAAATTCATTCAAACTGAACTGAACTGAACTCTGACGGGGGAGGGAGTCTGGGAGGTAGGTGGGTTATTGCTATGAGACTAATAATCAGTACAAATATCTCAAAAGAAGGAACACAAAGTCTGTTTTTATGGACAATCAAAATCTGCTGGAAATATTTTATTTTGATGTTGTTAATGTTGATGTGGCACGCTGACTATCAAGAAAATAAAAACATGCCACTTGAAAGTCAAAAAGGTTGCTGACCCCTCCTCCCTCCTCGTCTTTTGTTGTGTCGTGCTGTATGAACACTGACTGATTTGCAGAACTCCCATGGAACAAAGAACACGCCAAAGTTTCTCCATCGTATTTCCCATCCATCCCGCCCCCGCCACCACCACCAACCCCTTTCCCCTTTGTCCTCAACCAGGCTGTTATCAGTTGGCGGCTGCAGTTGAGGGAGATGGAATAGGCTGAGGATTAGGGCCAGCGCCAGAGCCACCAGGAGTCATTAAAAACCTAGTAATAGGTTAGATTAGCCTGCTGATATGGCCTAATCTGTGCAATGCACCAACAGGTGGTAGAGGTGGTGCTGGTGGTGGTGAGTCGGTTGTGGTTAGGATTGCCAACTACCTGGAATTCAACAGACAAATATAAAATATCACTGTATGTACAGTAGCCTATATGTAGCCTACAGTAGCCTACAGCAATGCATTGTGAGCTTGTAGATCGGCTTTCTTTTTTAGCAAAGAGACTTGGTGTAGACATGAAAAAGCGGTCCAAGTACCGAGACAACTCAGTTCCAGGGACTAAGTGGTTAACAACCCGTATTACAGTATTATGTATGTTCTGTTTTCGACTTGTAAGATTCAGAAGAGTCATTGATTGATTCCCAAAAATAAGGAACTAAGTGTGTCCCTAATCAGTTCATAAGCAATCTGGGAACCCATTCGGTAAAAAAAGGAAAACAATATAATTCCCCCCCTTTGTTTTTGCCTCTGGGGGCACCACCTCCTGTCTATTCCTATTCCTACTAACAGCAACACTACATGTTTAGGGCAGTGGTACTGCTAAGAGCAGAATCTGTCTTGAGAGATTATTTCATAAGGGATACGTCTTTTAGTTGAAGGGACGGTTGGCAACAACCCTTGTGGTGGTGGTGATTGGTTCCCCCAAATGTACTTCAGACATACAGTAATGTATATCGCCTTCGTCACCCTGGGCCGTTTTCAACATGCTAAACTAATGGAAGCACCGCCCACTAGGATAGAGATGAGTTTCTTTAAATCCAAACATGGGCAATGACTTTTTTCAGACCCTACCTGATCTGGATAGCAAGTCATTAGGCAGTGGTATTGGTAGTAGAGGTTTGGTTCTGCCCTTCCCTACACAAGTAACTTAATAATAATAATAATAATAATGATAATAATACTAGTTTAAGCTTTAATTAACACTCCTTCTTAAGGGAGGGAAAAAGCAGTTGTTTCACTGCAATACTGTAGCTAATCATGCATGTTTAATAAGACCATTACTGTGTGATTGCATAAGGCACTATACGTAGTTATATAATCATAATGACTTGCTCATTTGTCCAGCATGCCTAATGCCTTAATAGAGTAATGTTTAGTAATACTGTAGTTACATTTTCAAATATAATCAGGGGGAAAGGGGCATGTGTACCATTTTGATTGATTGATTTCCATATTAACAAGATTGTTAATAGTACAGCTAGTACAGTCAAAGGTTATGCCAAAAGGATGACAAAAAGCCCTAGGGGGCTTGTTTCCATTGTGGTCCATTGTACTCAATTTAACAGTAATACATATAATACATGCAATACAATACAATAAAATAGAAATACAAAACAAAACAAAACATGAAAAAGAGGAGATTTCCGAGCACTATATAACGGAGGAGAGGGCGTAAAATCAAGGTACTTTAACCATGTTTACAAAAAGTTTTAAAAGCCAACATGTTTTTACTAACTGGTCTTCAAAACAAAACATATTGGAATAAAGCTCAGTAGAATCATAAGGTATATTTACAGAGAAAGGAGGGGCGGGGCAGAGGATTCTACTATGAAGGTGTTCAAGGAGTTAAACTATGCTCGTTTGTATTTTAAGGACAGTAATTCTTTTAGGTTAGTTTTGACATAAATACATAGTACAATCATCCAATCCATGTATGATTCTTTCTAAAGAGATCATTGTCGAAATGATACCAATGATAACAGTAATATGTGCAGCATATGGGTATAGAATAGAATACTATTACTTAGACTATATAGAATACATACTTAGACTATTCTTACTTACATTACATTTTATTTTCTTCTACCCGAAGCCTCTTTCATCTTGAAATCATGACTCGGAAGAATACAGTAATAAATGCAGACCGTTCCTCCGGCTGTCGGCGGACAGTAAATGCTCCTGTTCTCTCTTGGAAGGCGTCCCATTCAATACTGCGCCCCATTTGCGGTGTCAACATGAATGTGGTGGCGTGACATTTGAAATTGTCCAGCCTTTGTCTTTGGTAATTACCTGTCTGGGGGAAAACCAATCCCAGGCCCTTGTCAGCCGCGGGGTCGTCACATCGAGGGGCTATTTACATCCCTAAAACAAGGTATTTTTAGGCTCAGCGTGTGAATTTTGTGCCTCTGACTTTGACTGGCACCGGAGAGCAGAAGCCATTTTGAAGCGGGGACTTCAGTCAGTGACATGAGCTTAGTGCCACTAATCTTCAAAGGTGGTACAAGGCTGAGTGAGTTACAGGAGAAGCAGAAATGTCCTTTCCTTTGTTCAGAGGGTCTTAATTGTTATTTAATTAGCGCTCTGCTTTGTTGTGGAAGGCTGTGAAAAGATAATTGCATTGCCAACTTTCTTTGATGTGTCGTTCGTGTGTTTCTGTCTGTGTGCCCGTACATAACCCTCCGTCCAGCCGCATTACAGGAGGAAAGAAATGAGGCCTTTCAGATTGATAAGAGATGTAATTAATCTCTTTTATTTGGAAGGCCTGTTGCTGCATGCTTCTTCCAGTCTCATTACTTTAATTACTTTAACAGTTAAGAAACACATGTAAGACAGTAGTAAGTAAGTAGCTTTGGGAACCAACTGTTCCCAAGGCCCATAGCGCAGGAGCCTATCTGCTATTTCTGAAGCATGACGTGGCTTGATGTTCAAGTACTTCCCCCAGCCATGATGTACTAAATACACCCCCTGCACATGACGCTAGTATGTCGTAGGGACTTAACCCCAATCCAGCACCTGTTGCTGAGTGCCAAGCAGGGAGGCATTGGGTCCCATTTGTATAGTCTTTGGTATGACCCGGCCGAGGAATTGAACCCCGACCTCCCAATCACAGGGCGGACACACAAACCACAAGGCCACTGAGCCTGTTGTAAGCCAGCAGACTAACTATCATTTACATGCATGTGTTCAATGCTTTAAAATCCAATAGAACACAGGGTGCCCATGGTGGCTCAGCCAGTTAGTGCATAGACCATTATCCTCCCTGTGATCGTGACGACCTGAGTTCAAATCTGACTCCTATCTAGTTTTGCATGTCTTTCCTCTCTCTGCCCTTGGTTTTCTGTCTCTCTGCACTCTCCTATTGGAAATAAAAGCATCAACAATGGTCCCCAACCTTTTCGAGACTATAGGGCCCTCTTGGAAGTCTTAAGCATACGCGCCCTAACCATCTGACCGCTCAACCACTTAACACGGCAGACTAGCTTGGCTGCAGTGTTAAGTGTTCAAATGGGTGGGCCCTGTTTATTTTCAGAGAATGTTTATTTTAATGATCAGTCATAATACTTTAAGTTGCTATTTATCGGTAGCACAATGGAAACACATTTTTCAGCTGGCCCGGGTTGGAATATGCCCTGAGGCCCTTCATTGCATGCTATCCCCTCTCTACCAGATGTTCTGTCTCACTGTCACTATCAGAAATAAAGCAGAACTGCCACACGCGCAAATAAATGTAATTGTACGCTTACAAGCTGTGAAAATGTGCTATAATTGGACTTTACCTCTCAAATGCATGAGTGTCTTTCACTCCCCTGAAAATCTGGCTTTCCTCTTTGCCTGGTCGATACCTAGTGTTCTGTTCATATAATCTGTGTTTGTATGATAAATCATCTTTTGAATGGTGGTGATGATGATGATGGCTATCGGGAACACACTCCAGGGTGCCTGGCTAATGCAGTGGCTCTGACAGCGTGAGCCCCATTCCTGTCTCTCTCTCTCTCTGCATCTGAAAATGACTCCTCGGGGAGCCGACGCCTGTGGCCTCTGAACCGGGAGCCGAAGATGAGCGCACACAGATCGATACATGGATCCCGGGGCAAATGGAACGGAGATAGCCCTGGTGCACTCAGGGGCCGCAGCTTCCAAATAACGTTTCAACAAGAAATCATTTGGAGTCGAGAGTGTTTGCGCTGCCGTCTAAGCGGGGCTTTAGCTCGGCTTCATGAAGTGGACTGAGGCTCAGGAGTGACACGCGGGGAGACTCAGCTTTTTATAGAAACCTCTTATCACACAACCTGCCCTCCTGTGGAGATGAATGTCCAGGTAATTTGCAGTTAGCCGCTCACCTCAAAGTCACCTTGTGTCCATTTCTTTTTCGTGGTGTGGAACAATGGGAGCACACGCAGTTCTAAATCACCCGGCAGCAGTGCAAAGGGCACTGCCGTGTCTCCCAGATGCAGTCTTCCTGCTTTCTCTGTTTAAAACCCTTTGAAGTGAAGCCCATCGCTCTTCATGACACACTAGTATTATAACCACCTTCCTCTTGCTTTTCAGAGTAATCCTTATCCTTTCTTCTATGCTAAAAGAAAGAAGGAGTCCGTGCTGGAGAACTGGTGATTTAATAACAATATATAATATAAATCCACGTGAACAGCCAGGGTTCTAAATGGTATCATCCGTATTCAATACAAAATATCACTTCCTCGCTTTTGAATGCGACCGCTTCCCTCTCCACTAGAACAGAAGACCAAAACAATAGAACCATCCCATAATACCTTTCGTCGGTGCGCTCAGCCCGCCACCCCTTAAAGGAACATACCCCTGTTTTCTATCATAGGGTTACACATCCCCCTCACTAAGGTCACAATACAATGGTGGCCTATTAACAATTTCTACACAGCTTTTACAAAATACCCTGGCAGTCACCCATCAACAATACAGCTCTTTTTTTTTTTTTCTTCTTTTTTTTTTTTTTTTTTTTTTTTTTTTTTTGAACAATAGTATGTATTTTTTTTTTTTTTTTTAAGTCCGTGAAAAAGTCTCTGTAAGGCCGGCCTTTAGGCCACATGTGATCTTCCTCGATTCCGCAAGAAGTAATGGTGTTCGTCCACGCTCCCCGGTAGCTCCTTGTCCTCATCCTGAGTGGGGGGCATGTCCCCCCCCAGCAGGCTCAGTCCCTCCAGACGGTGATAAGGACGAAGGTTCAGGACATGATGAACTCCAAGGCTCTCCTGAGCCTCGTCCTCGAGTTCGTAGTTAAGGTCATTGTTCCGTTTGGTGACCCGGTAGGGCCCGGCCCACTTCTGGGCCAGCTTGGCAGAGAATTTGTTGCTTTTACAGGATATTGGATGAGTCCGTAAGAGCACTTCCTCCCCCACATTATAGTGGACCTCACGTCTGTGGGCATCATGATATTTCTTCTGCTTCTGTTGTGCTTTAGCCATGGACGTCTTTGCCCCATCATAGTAATCCCTCAGCCGCTCCCGGAGCTCCTCCACATAGTCATCTGGATCATCATCTATGTTACTCTCCTCTTGGCTGAGTATTCTGTCAATTGGCAAGGCAATGTCGCGTCCAAAGTTCAGTTGCGCCGGGCTGTGGCCCGTGCTATCCTGTATAGCCGAGCGCAGAGCAAAAGCAAACTTGGGCAGGTGTTCATCCCATGTGGTATGGTCTCCATCGACATAGGACTGAATCATGAGTTTGATGTTCCGGTTCATTCGCTCTGTCCAGTTTGCCTGTGGGTGATAGGGAGATATGTACTTGGGCTGAACTCCCCAGCGCTTGCATGTCAGCTTCCACCCCCTAGAGGCAAACTGTGGGCCATTGTCTGAAAGGGCCACCTTAGGTGTCCCCCACCTACAGAAAACTTCATCCTCCAACTTCTGACTAACAGTCTTTGTTGTTGCTGTCCTGAGTGGGAAAAGCTCCACCCACTTGGTGAACTGGTCCACTACAACGAACAAGTACTCATTTCCTTTCTTGCTTCTTGGTAGTGGACCCATCAAGTCAACCGCTATCTTGTACCATGGTTCCCCAGTCTGTTGCGGCTGCATGAAACCTACCGGTTTTTGGTTATCCGGTTTCACTCTTTGACACACATCACATGCTCTGACATAGTTGGCCACATCCTTGGCCATTCCCCGCCAGTAGAATCTCTTGCGTATCTTCTCCAGAGTCTTTTGGTAACCCAAATGTGCAGCCATCTCCTTGTCATGGAAAATCCGTAACACCTTATTTCTGAGTTCATTTGGGATAACCATTTTCCATTCCTCTTCGCCCTCCACTCCATCTGCATCCGTTCCCCTGTAGAGGATGCCCTCCACAACAGCATAGTGTCGTCGTGCCCCCTGGATCCTCCATGCTTGAGGTTCTGAAGGAGGGAGTTCTCCCAGCTTCACATATTGGAGTATGGGCCGCAAGTATTCATCCTTCTCCTGAGCAACCCTGACGGAATTTCGGTCCAGTGGCCCTGCAGTGGCCTTCTCCTCGTTCTCTATAGCAGCAGCCATGGTCGCGATGTGTTCCGGTGCATCAGACCGTGTCATGTCTAGGACCATCTTCTCCTCAGACTCGTCCTCTTCTCCTGCCACATCAACAGGGTTCCTTGAGAGGGCATCCGCACCCTGGTTCAAGTATCCAGCACAATGCCTGACTTCGAAGTCAAATTCCTGTAGCAGGAGAGACCACCTTGCCAGTTTACTACTAGCGTCTTTCATGCTTGACATCCATTTCAGTGCACTGTTGTCAGTCACAAGTATGAATCGTCGTCCTTCCAGGTAAGGACGGAATCGCTTGGCAGCCCACGTAACCGCCAAACATTCCCTCTCTGTGGCATGGTACTGTCTCTCAGTTTTTCCAAGGGTTTTACTTGCAAAGGAAATAACTCTCTTTGTTTTCCCTTCCATCTGGTAGAGAATGGCTCCTAAGCCAATAGCGCTCGCATCTGTCTGGAGATAGAATAGGTTTGCAAAGTTAGGATAGCTCTGGCTCGCACTGAATTGAAGCTCCTCCTTCATGGAATGGTACGCAAGTTCTGTTTCTTCATCCCATTTCCATTTTGCATTCTTCCGTAGAAGTCTTGTCAACGGTTCAGTGAGGCTCGAGAAGTTCTCTACAAAACCTCCATACCAATTGCACAGACCCACAAACTGTCTGATTTCCTCTGGTCTGCCCGGTCGTGGGTAGTTTGCAATGGCCTCCAGGAGTTGTGGATCCGGGGCTATGCCGTCCGGTGAGATTATGTGCCCCAAGTATTTCAGTTGCCTCTGGCCAAAAGAACACTTCTCTCTGTTGCCAGTCAGACCATGAAGCTTCAGCCTATCCAGCACCATTTCCAAATCCTTTAAGTGCCTTTCCCACGTAGGTGAGTAGATCACAATGTCATCTAAATATGCAAAACAGTTGACATTAATAAGCCCTCTTAGCACTTCATTCATGAGCCTCTGAAATGTGGCCGGGGCATTCTTGAGGCCGAAAGGCATCACACGGAACTGGTAGAGGCCAAGGTGAGTGGTGAATGCTGTTTTCTCTTTACTGGACGGGTCCATCTCTATTTGCCAGTACCCGCTCCTCAGGTCGATTGTGCTGAAATACTGGGCACCATGTAGATTGTCCACCACATCCTTCATGTTGATCATAGGGAAGGCGTCCGACTCTGTCACCTCATTCAGTCGTCTATAATCAGCACAAAATCGATTTCCCCCATCTTTTTTCTTGACCACAACAACCGGGGCCGCCCATGGCGAAGTTGATGGTTCAATAATGCCTTGGCTCAGCATGTCCTCCACTTGCTGTTGAATTACAGCTTTCTTTGCTGGGCTATATGGATATGGCCTCTGTCTTGTAGGCCTCGCCCCTTCGGCCCGAATGGCATGGCGAATAGTAGAAGTCCTCCCTATGACTTCGCTAAAGGTGTCTGTGAAG
This sequence comes from Gymnoscopelus braueri, assembly GCF_963280865.1. Taxonomy (NCBI): domain Eukaryota; kingdom Metazoa; phylum Chordata; class Actinopteri; order Myctophiformes; family Myctophidae; genus Gymnoscopelus; species Gymnoscopelus braueri. Next base: position 24,865,203 of record NC_137613.1, on the reverse strand, counting down.
TCATTTAACAAGTCATCCAGTTGTTCTTTCTCACTGTATTCGAGTGCATAGGTATTCTCTGTATCCACTAGCGTAGGTGTGGTTAGAGCCATCTCCAGGGCAGCAAAGTAGGGCACAGTGTCATGACCTGTGTTTCCTGTTTGTGATTCCATCGAGTCCTCCGTAGTACTTAGCCGCTGTGGAGCTGGGGAGCTCGTTGAAAGGTTAGCTTTGTCTTCGACCCCCAGGTAGGGACTAGAGTTATTGTCTATGTTCACCCTGGCTGAGTCCATCAAGCCGTCCTGGTACCATGCTTCCCTGTTTTTCAGATCAATCACAAGGTGAGTTGCTTCAATGAAGTCAGCCCCTACAATGAAGTCAGAAGCTAAGTTTGCCATAATAGCAGCCCTTCCTTGCCAGGACCGGTTTCCTGTGTCCAATACAATGGCAACCGTGCCGATAGGGCTGCATTTGATATCTGCTGCAAGAGTCACATCACTGCCTGACCATGGATCTATGGTACATTGTGTCATTTTATCGTACAGTGTCTTTGAGAGTAAACAGTTTGTGGCCCCCGAGTCCAGAAGGGCATGCGTACTGACATTGTTGACCAGAATTTTGAGCAGTGGCAAACCCCCATAACGTGACCAAGCTGTAAGGTGCAGTGTGTTAGGATGTACTCCAGGTTTGACAGCAGCATGTTTAACCTTCCATTGACCTAGTGTTGTGTGAGGGTTGACCATGTCCGTGGTAAATGCAGCACTTTTTTGTGGGGCTGAGACTTCTAACAGGAAGGCTCCCGCCCCGAGGAAGGGGCCTTCCCCATGGAGTTTAAATTGTCCTGTTGCAGTCTGTCCTCTGTTTCAATTGCTACTGTGGCTGCTGCCTGCTGTAATGGTGCACCTTCCCTTTGGTAGCATTGATACTGTGTGTGTCCATTTTTGTTGCATATAAAGCATTTCACAGGTCCATTTCTGGGTTTTTGGTCATTTGTCTGTTTGGATGTGGCAGCATTGCCTTGTGACTTGTTGGTGTGTACCTTATCCGTGGTCCCTTGAGTAGTGGCAGATCCACGATGTGGATTGTTGTCAGCCTCCTTTAAATCCTGCTGCAGAACTCTCCCCTTTTGCACCAGTTGCTCGAGGTCGCAAATCTCCATGGACCTCAACAGCACCTTTAAATCGGAGTGTAGCAGGCCAATGACATATTGTGTAATTTGTTTGTCAGTGCTGGTAGGATGCAGTTGACGGTATAACTCATGTTTCCTCCAAACAAATCTCTCCAGATTTTCATGTGGTTTTTGACGCACCTCCAGATCCCGCTGCAGCTCCTCGCGGCTGATAAGACTGTCATAGTATGACAGGAAGGCAGAGGTGAATTCAGACCAGTTATGTATTTGCGGCCGTTTGTAGTTCCACCACTGCCGCGCCGTGCCTTTAAGGAGGTAGTCTATCTGCAACAGCCACTGGTGTTCTGGCAGTGGAAGAGTGGAAAAGTAGCGTTCCGTCGCAGCTATGAAGTCCAGGGGTTTTATGTTGTCTTTGCCTCCAAACTCCGGTGCTTGTAAGGTTGTTGGGCCTCTGGGGTAGGGGGTAGTCTGCGCTGTGGCCGTACTGAGGCGTAGTGTAGGGTGGGTTTCGGCACTGTGAAGTGGCTGAGAGTCGTTGTGCAGTGCCATATCATGTGCCGTTATGGGGCTTTGTTCAGCGAGGGTCGCGATGTGGGTTGGGGAGGCTCTGAACTCCCCATGCTGTCTGTGAGACGGGTGTATGTTTGTATCAGGCCCCATTCCCTGCAACTCAAGGGCTTGCAAGGTCATCGGGCCTTTAAGGTAGGGCGTGGCCTGTGTTGTGGCACTACTGGGGTGCTGTGGGGGTCGAGGGAAGGCACTTTGAAGTGGTTGACAGTAGCGGGGTGTTGACACATTTGTTGTTGGCATGGCGTTGGTTACAGTGTGGGCAACAACATAAGTGGTTGAGGGTCTAATTTCCCCTTGCTGTCGGTGAGATGGGAGATTATTTGTATCATTCCCCATTTTCTGCATCCCTGGGGTTTGTAAGGTTGTTGGGCCTGTAGGGTAGGATGTGGCCCGTACTGTAGCATTACTGGGGCGCAGTGGAGAATGGGGGTAGTCATTGTGCAGCGGTTGTGCATACTTGGTTGGTGCCATATAATTTGCTGTTACGGGGCCTGGTTCAGTGTGGGCAGCAATTTGGGCAGGTGGGTGGCTGATGTCACCATGCAGTTGGTGAGGTTTGGGCTTATTCATAGCAGAAGCCATTCCCTGAATTTCAGTCTGATGAATGTTATGCACCCGGTGCTTGAGCATTGACACCTCCCTGTTGATGGCACTCAGGTGAGAATATTTAATGTCCTCATAGTCCATTTTGCAAGACTTAAATGCTTGATTCAATGTTTGTACGTTTGACTGTGTCACCTTCAAACACTCCTGGACATCATTCACCACATTTTTCAGGTCATCAAGTTCATGGTCATGTCTGGTTGCAGAGTCCTCACAACCACCAAGTCTTGTCTCCACCTGTTTTGTGTGTGTTTTAATTCCCATAATTTGCTCCATAACTTCCTGTTTGAAATCAATTTGATTTTTCATCAGACTGTACTGTAGGTGAGTTAAGTTCTTGTTTTGCTCATCCATTTTATCCAAAATGCAGTGAAACATTTGAGTTGAACTGTAATTGTCTGCAGCAGTGCATTTGGGTGCCTGCATGTCACTGACGCTGCCATTGATCACGTGGCTCGACGCGTCATATTGCGCAGCATGCTGTGAGACGGTTTCAAGCCCCCCCGAAAAGTTTCTCTCAGTCTGTAGGCCCGCCCCCGTATAGGACGTGCCGGGTGCACTGAATGAATGGGGAACAGTTTCAAGTTCCCCCAAATGGTTCTCCACGTCTGAACGCGCTTCATAGTCACTGTAACCGGTCTCATCTAGTACAATCATTTCACAGAATTGATTATGAGATCTCCTTCGTGGCGGTTCCTCCGCAGTTTGTGCTTCAAATGACTCGTTAATACGTTGAGATAAACTGTGCTCAAACTCACTCGTTCGGTGACTTCGGTCCTGTTCCGTGTTGTCCCGCGACGGGACATTGGGGCGGCTCGGTTCGCCGTATTCATAGTTTCCCTCGTTGATTACGGAGCGATACATTTTCCACAATGTTGGGCGCCAATATAACCATCTTCCTCTTGCTTTTCAGAGTAATCCTTATCCTTTCTTCTATGCTAAAAGAAAGAAGGAGTCCGTGCTGGAGAACTGGTGATTTAATAACAATATATAATATAAATCCACGTGAACAGCCAGGGTTCTAAATGGTATCATCCGTATTCAATACAAAATATCACTTCCTCGCTTTTGAATGCGACCGCTTCCCTCTCCACTAGAACAGAAGACCAAAACAATAGAACCATCCCATAATACCTTTCGTCGGTGCGCTCAGCCCGCCACCCCTTAAAGGAACATACCCCTGTTTTCTATCATAGGGTTACAGTATGAACCCAGCCCGTTTTTGCTGCCACTAGCTCATTTAGTTTTGAAGATTAGGTCCTTGTTTAATACATAATGCACAAGGCTCACTGCTGTTCAGATTCAGCCGTAATTATATCTACATTTTTAGCGGTGCCAGCCACTCTACATTTGACCGTGTGTGTTTGTCCGTCTGTCTGTCTGTCCATCCATCCATCTATCTGTCCATCCGTATGAACACAGCATAAACAGCTGCAGCTGATTGCAACACAAATATGCCAATTACACTAATTAAACACAAACAGGAGACAATGCAACACATGCGTTTCTTAAAGACATGCATGCACACACACACACACACACACACACACACACACACACACACACACACACACACACACACACACACACACAAACGGGGGCCCACCACAGTCAGCACACTCATTAAATAGAGTAGTATCTGAATACCAGCGCTCTCACACCAATAGAGTAGTACCCTCTGAGTACCAATGCCCACACATCAAATAGAGTAGTACCGCCTGAACACCAGCACATACACATCAAATAGAGTAGTACCGTCTGAATACCAGCACCCACGTTTCAAATAGAGTAGTACTGTCTGAATACCAGCGCCCACACATCAAAGAGAGTAGTTCTGTTCAAACACCTGCACATACACATCAAATAAAGTAGTACTGTCTGAATACCTGCGCCCACACATCAAACAGAGTAGGCCCTGCTTACTCACACTGGGTGTGATTTCTTTTAAGAATAAATGATGGCTTGAATAGAACTCAAAGCACCAGAAGGAATTTGCTTTGGCATTTCATGCGGTGACAAATCCAATGATGAAATCATGAAACCTGAGTCTACATGACATGGAGCATTTACATATACAACCCCTCTAGTGGGCAACATCAACCGACTGAGAGTGTACAAATGTGTACACTCTCAGAGTTATGGGGCTGACTAATTTGTTGATGCCATGACGACACATTGAGGTTAGACAACACACTCCATGTTTGGGCGTAGCTGCATTGGGAACTCCTTATGTGGTTATGGCTGAGTCATAGTGACATGAGCGTGACAACGTGGCCCGCCCGCCGGTCCGCCCGCCCGCCCATCATTAAGCCAATGTTCATATATAGGAAGAAGAAATACATTGTGACAGGCCTGCCCTTGACATGAAAATGTTTAAGAACCACTGTCGTAGTGAATTCACTCTAAATGTGCTTGAGGTAGATTTGCAGCAGTGATGGGGGGTCCAGTCATATGATGTCATAATTGGACAGCATACAGGTTTCATGTGAAGGATTTGGCTCCCACGGCGGTGTGACTGAGCTGTTAGAGTGGATCACACAAACCCCATTCTCCACAGCGCTGCAGGCACTGACGTCTGAGAAGGCTGTCATGATAGAGCGCTGGCTTTGGCCACCAAGCACCTGTCACGTCGCGTCTCAGCGGGTTCACATGGTTACGTGCGGGAAGTCCTCGATGCATGCTGGGACATGCCAGAGTTTGGTGGAGCAGCAGGGGGGAGTTTTCTCAAAGATCAAAGAAAGTGTGAATATTAAGGCCCTGATACACGTATCCATGTTTCTACCAATATCAACCAGCAACGTCAATTGTTAATATTGACTTTTCCCTTTTCCATTGATAAATAGCTAAGTAGATGGACAGACAGACAGAAAGTGATTGATTGATTGATTGATTATGGGGTTGTAGCAGCGACAGTAGTAAGCATGAAACACAGGGAAGTTACAGTTTTTTGTTTTGTCTTTCTTGTTTTTTTATTTTATCTTATTACTATAGAAAATACAATTACAGAATATAGCTGTGCAGCAAAGTCCAAAGAAAGCCAGAGGGGCTTATTATCAAGTAGCTCAATATGCATCTGACTGGTTATGCATTGCATACAATTGTGGTATACCGTTTTGGTAATCAGAAAGAGCAAACATATAAAGAAACAAAACAAAACATAACACAAAAGAACAAATCAGTTATTAATTAGTTGCTGTTTGACTTTCTTTTTCGAACAGACAGGTTGACAGATAAAAGTAGTGCAGAGGAAGCTGGTTAAAAGCTTTAGCTCCTTTTAAAAGCAACCGGTTAGAGTAGAGAGATAAGAATAAGGTAGTTTGTTCTCTTTTTTGTCTGACCTTAGCCATCTGCACTTGGTGTGACCGAGTTAACATAATGTATACTATTACTATAAATACTGTATATAAGTATAATGTCAAATCTTGCACTAGACTAGTAAACCAGTTCAGTAATTCTATCACCTATACATGGATATGTACAGTACACAGACAAATCAACAGTGGATATAAGACTGATATAGCATGTACAATGACAGCCAACCTTCACCAGAGAGCATCTGGATATTATATCGTTGCTGTCGGGCAGAAACCTCTTATCTCCATATTCTAACTTTTTTGTGTTTTTTCGTAAATTAACGCCCTACTTGATCATACTACAGCGTCACACAAAAGTATCAAAAGTAGCAGATCCGCAAGCTCGAAACCATGCGTTTTGAGCTTGTGGATCTGCTACTTTTGCTATTTTGTTTTATTTGAATCCTGAAAAGTAACAGTTTTGGACATATGAGTTTTCCACCCGACAGAGACGATGTGTACACGATATGTCTTATCAGCAGTGAATATACTGTACAATGTGGCCGTATTACACACTGTCTCACACAAATCACTTCATACCTCGCCGCACGACAGTGTCGCACGAAAATAGCCGATCTGCTATTTTCGCTCTGTTTGAAAATATTACACCTACAGCAGGGGTATTCAACAGGGGGTCCGGGACCCCTAGGGGGTCCTCAGAGTTACTACAGGGGGGCCACCAAATCTTTGTGTGATTGTATATTTATTTTTACATTAACCACTTGAACCCTAGCATCCCTTTTATGAGGAGAATTTGCTTATTTTTGGAATGCAGGTAGAGGGAAAAAAGAGCAGACCAAGTAAAAAAAATCTGCCACACAATTGTATACAATACACAGGGGGTCCCTGCTTCATCTCTCTCTCAGCTAAGGGGTCCTTGACCGGAAAAATGTTGAAGACCCCTGACCTACAGTATGATGACATACTCCTAGCAGGGACCCCAGGGTCAAAGGGTCCTTACAACTGTCTTCATCCACTCAGTCAGACACACACAGACACACACACACACACACACACACACACACACACACACACACACACACACACACACACACACACACACACACACACACACACACACACACACACACACACAACACCACGCAGACTGTTGACACAACGCCGCTCGATGCAATTCATTGGCACGTTCAACTCGGGGTAAATATTGTCGATGGGACTTTGGGGATTTGTCGGTAGTACTGTGTCTGGTCTTCATTCAGATTGGCCCGTCCAGACATTGAATCCAGCCTGTGACGGCTTTGTTTTGACCCCAGGCAACCAGACTCTCTTCTTCCCTTGGCTTCTGTTAATATAAAAAAAACTAATCTCACACTCACACCGTAGGATGGAAGATTGGAGCCTGAGGATGTTTCCACTAACTACACAAGAGAATACATTATTTATCAGCACCCAATAGACATGTTCAGAACCACACAAAAAAACAACAACACGGATCCCATCAGGAAAATAAATAAATAACTAAAACAACATTTTAGTCCTTCTTTGAGTTTGATATAAATCGTTATGTTTTTTGTAAACACAGCTGCAATTGTCCTCCTTTCTTTTGGCAACAGAGGATGGAACAGTGTAAATACTCTTTGTTTACTGTTGTGTTGCACTTTCAATCTTTGTTTTGGCCCCGAGCAGAGGTTGTTTTCAGGTTCCCCCACATATATCACCCTTCCAAACACCCGTGTTCTGGGGAATACTTTGACCGTGTTGTGAGCTTGTCAATCTGCTTATTCAATGCACAGCAAAAACAGAAAATACACTAGGATAAAGCCCTGAGGGACTCCACTCAACCATAATAGGGTTTTTAAGTGGTTAAGATGAAGTTGTGTTACTGGTCAATGGTCTGGCGTTTCTATAAACTAGTGTTTCCCAAACAATGGGTCGGGAGCCATTTTTGGGTCGCAAAACAATTTTTATGGGTCACGAGTACATTTTTGTTTCTTATTAAAAAAAAGAGCTTGTAGATCTGCTTTTTAGAATATAAAAAATTGACCTCCTCTGTCCTCGTTCCTCTGCAGGATGGCCATCCAGGTGGACAAGTTTGACTTTGAGAGCCTTCCCCAGCCGGACCAGGAGACGGCTCGCTTCAGCAGCCCCAGACAGCTGGAGGAGGCTCGCCAGCACGCCCAGGGCTGCCAGATCAACTCTAAGCTGGGCATCTGCTGGAGCATCATATCCTTTACACCGCATGCTTCCATGTTATACTATGTTATGTTGTGTTATGTTATGCATGGATTAAAGTTCTCAGTTGCCACGACTGATTTCAGTCATTTGGATTCTATAGAAGCCACCATGTGAAAGAAATGAATAGTTTTATTTCGGTCATAAGCCATGTACACAGTTAGTCACAACAAACATTACAAAAACAATACTTGGACCGAAAAGGTTTAGGCTGAAGCCCTATAGCTTATAATGCCTACCCTTTTACCTTATAATACTTAAAACAGAAACAATAACCAAACAGCGATACCAAAGACAAAAACAAAGACAACATTTGGACGTTTGGATGTCTTCTATGGGAACATTCACAGTCACATTCACACTATTTTATTGGACATATGAGTAGCCTTTGCTCGCATTGCTTGTCATCATGCAGGAGGTGTGCCCAGCCCTAGCTTTAATTAATGGAGTGGCAATTATCAAGTCGCAGACCGTTGTTTTAGAATTGACTGTCAAGTTGTTGTTGAGGTAGATGAGCAAATAATTATTACTCCAATTCCTGAGCTGTTGAACTTTTTTAATTTGTTCCATTTGTTTTATTTACAAGAGATTTGATGGAGTGTGGGCAGCGCTGAACGCAGTGACTGACGTTACTAATGTGTTCCTGTCAGTTTGTGTGGCACGGTGCAGGGCAGAGTGAATCAGGCTTTGATTGTCTCATTGATGTTATTGGAGGACTTTTACTGAAAAGGAACCCCAATTTGGAGTGGTTTGTGGATGCTGCCACAAGATGGGAAATCAGTGATTCTCAACCTTTTTTATTACTTTATTAACAAGGTTGTTAACAGTACATGTAGTACAGTCAAAAGTTATGCTAAAAGGATAATACAAAAAGCCATGGGGCGGCTTGTTTCCATTGTACTCAATTCATCAGTAAGACATGCAATACATACATTCCTAGTTTGACATGCCATTAGTGTTTATATAGCTCTGAGAGTTCACAAATGGAACATTTGGTTCCATTTGTACACTCTCAGAGTTACAGACCCATAATGGTCCATTTGGGCCTCTATTGGGACCCCTGTTGGGGTAACTAAAACGGTCATGAGCGCTACTTTCTCAGACCATCCATTGGACACAGTTGATACACCCAGTCGGTTTGCATCTGCAACATGCTTTGTGTTGTTTTTTGCCGCTCTACCAAAAAACAAATCCACCCAAAGCGTAGCTAGTTTTTATGTATGACGTACAGTACTGTATGAAGCGTCTCTCGTGTCTTGAATGGTAATTGAGGAGCAAGAGAATCAAGAATCAAGAGGGCTGTATTTGTCACTCACTGATGCAGGTACAAGCTGTGAAACGTGGGTGGGATGTTTTCCAGCAGAGACCGTGCTAGCACAACAATGCAATATAAAAACAACATAATAAAAAGGAAAACAAAAAAAAGAAAACATTCTTCGACACGCACGCACACACGCACACACACACGCACACGCATGCGATTGCGCGCACGCACACACAATTCAATAATATGTCTGTGGTCAGAGATGTCCTCTCCTCTCAGTCTTTGTGTGTTTTTTCCTCTACGCCGGACCCCCTTTCATTCTCTCTCTGCACGCATAATGCCTCCTCAAAGGTTAATAGACCCCACAGTCTGATGTCCCGGGCACCGCTCTTTTCACACATTATTCCAAAATGTCACAAGTGTGAAGGATCAGTGTGTGTGTGTCCTTATCATAACACATCATCAGGCTAATTGTTTTGTAACAGCCGTGTTTTGTTTTTCCCGTGCCTCGTATGAGCGTCCATTCTATCATCCTTTTGTAATGGTATCGGTATAGTAGGGTTAATGGGTTGAAACCTCAACATAGCCTGCATGTGCCCCTGACAACAAAGGCCGGGTTTATAGTTTGTTGCGTGCTGGTGTCGTGAGCCAGAAAATGGCTGATCTACAAGCTCACAAAGCGTCGCAGCGCAACACTTTGTGAGCTTGTAGATCGTCTTTTTTCTGGCGCACGACACAAAACATAGTATATATCAAACCCTTAGATAGACAATACAAAGAAAGAACACACTGACATTGAAACTATAATGGGCAGACAGATGCTATAAAAGCCTTTGATGTACCAAGGATGGATTTTTGTAGACTAGAAAAGACCCCTGTAAAAAAGTCTTACTGCATTTTAGGGAAAAGAAAAATGTAATCTTTTCTAGGGCGGATTAAAGGAGCTGCCTGTGTTTTGTGTTTGCTAAAGGCAGTCATAATTCTAGTAATATTTCAAATTAAATTCTCCAGGGCTTATCTTGGCATTGGATTAGGTGTATTTACAGCTGCACTTGGTGTCTGGGTATTGCCATGTAGGAAAGTAATTTGCTTACATTTACCCAAGTACTAGTACTTGAGTACAATTCTGAGGTACTCTCACTTTACTTGAGTGTGCCCATTTTTCAATAGTTTATACTTCTACTCCACTACATCTCAGAGGTAAATAATGTATTTTTTGCTCCAATACAATTATTTGACAGGTGTAGTTACAAGTTGCTGTTGATTTAGAGTAGATTATTATTACAAAACACACAATGAACCAATGAAACCCTCTTTTATACTTTGTCTATTTGAAAATAGTAGATCTACAAGCTCATAATGCGCCGCATTGTGCCGCGTTGTGAACTTGTAGATCTGCTACTTTCAAAACATTATGTCCTGAAAACTTTGAAAATAATTCTCTATAATACTTTTACTTTCGGTACTTTTATGTATATTTTGTTAATACATTATACTGGAGAGTCACAGGGAGGTTTGAGCTTGCAAAATCCTTTACTCAGCTTTATTATTTAATTTGTATTAATTTTAAGGGAAACAAGCCACAAATCATTGATATTTTGCCTGTTACAGTACAGTACAGTTTCTGTCTCACTTGAGTTGCTCTTGGTTTAATCCACAGGTTTTCAAAGATTGCAGGCTGGGTAATTAACCAAAAATATATTGAAACCGATATTTGGAACCAATCAGTCAATATTGCATTGTCATGTAAGTTCATCAAATAATCGAGAGCGATCGTTTATTTTTCTTCAATGAATCGACAGGTTATTTTTTGTATAACCCTTTATTATACTTTGTTGTGCAATGGTGCCGTATAGAAATAGCGATAATAAGCAATCTACAAGCTCACAAGGAGCTTGTAGATCTGTTATTTTCACTATTAAAAAATATATAATTGTTAATTACTCGTAATCGAGGCAAAAGGTTGAAATAATCATGACATTGATTCCACAATGAAGTCATATCGCCCAGCCATAGCAAACACTCACAAAGTCCTTTCCTCTCACCTCTAAGCCATTTACTGTAAGTGCCTTCATTGCATGGTCATACTGCAAATAGGGGCTTGAGAGCTACATTAATTGACTCTGCGAGAAAAATGTGTTTTCTTCTGAACTGAACTGCCGTTTGTAGTAATAATCCCAAGCATCGTTCTGAAACATATTTATTAGAAGAGATTTTGATTAATTCAAAACAAACATTAATGAATTCATCCCTGCGGAATTTCTGGATACCGTGAATCCTAGCAAATGAGCCGTCTACAAAACAAAACCCACACGCACCCCCATGCATAAAAGCATAACTGTAGGCCTATAATATTCATACATAATACAGAACTAATGACTCCAGCAAGGGTTAGGTGAGATGGAAATTATTCTCTGTAAAAGATGTGTGTTTTTCCGAGATGCGAGAGAAGTTGTTCGCTCCCTGGCGGATTGCAAGCCGCCGTTATGTAAGCTTAATGATAATTGGCTCGCAGTAATGGCTCAGAAAATGCATTCTTATTACTCTTTAAATTGTTTTTAGACTGTTTGGGCTTACATGGGTTTTAATTACGAGAGAAGGGTCTTTTAACCTATTAAAACCGGGAAAGCATCTATGTCATTTTAGATTGTAACCACTTTAACCATTATGTTATACAAGCTCATAGCGCAGCACTTTGTGTCGCACAATGAGCTTGTAGATTTCTGAAAAATCTTCGAATATGTTTTTGAGGCAGTGAATTTTTTTTAACTCAAATCTTTGCTTCTGGGGGTCCCTGGAACAAAATATTTTGAGATGGGGGCGGTGGGCGGCCAAATAAATATTATTTTGGGGGTCCTTGACATAAAAAAGTTTTAGAACCACTGATATTATAGTAACATATTTTTTTTCAGAAAACTGTAGATATGGCTATTTTCACTACTTTTACGACACTCTTTTATGATGAAGTAGGGCATTAATTTGCAAAAAAAAAGGAAATATGATATTTATGCCCGACAGCAACGAAATGCGGCTGTTAATCAATTGATTGACAGATACTTTATTGATCACAGAGAGGATGATATTCCTGCATGGACAGACACTTTTACTTGCAAAACAGAGTATTTCAACACCACTTCACAAAGAGTACTCCGCCACCTGATGAAGATGTGTTGACAGCGAAACGTTGTCACGTTATTTGCCCGCACCCTGTAATTAAAAATGATTTAATTGTCTGAGTTTGCTCCTGTGCCTTTCTTCTTCATTACTCCACCACTGTTTGCATGCACTGAGCCGAGTTCCCTGTGATAACCACACGCACGCAGCTGAGGTTCCCCATGTTGCTTAACCTATATGAAAGTGTCACCTGCTCCATGCCTCTCCATGCTGTCTGTATAGTCCTTAACCACTTGCCACCCGTCCCTGAGGCGTCACGGGGAAGCCAGCGTGGAGGGAGTCCTCAACCAGCTGGTCCTTGAACACCTGCAGCTGGCACCTCTGCAGTGGGGTGAGTCCTGGCTCCCTATAAGAGCCCTGCTTATGTTTTTTGTGTGGGTGCTGACGCGCATGTGTGTGCATAGATTAAAAGTTATCAGTCTCCACGACTGATTCCAGTCATTTTCAATTGTTTTATGGTCATGATTCACCAGGAGCCTGGATGGCTTGGTTCCAGGCTTAAAATAATTTATATGAATATTTTCGGAAATCTTTATGGGAAAAGATCTATGGGTTTTCTATCTGTGGCACCACAAAATGGCCGCCACTGCTAAACCCTATACCTGAACAACACAATTCTACATATTGTGCTAAATGAAAACAAAGTATGGAAGACTCCTTTCATGCTGTTTTCACAAATCACAGATTGAGAACTTTCAGTTTCGAGTGTGTGTGTGTGTGTGTGTGTGTGTGTTATGTTGAGTATGTTGGACTTGGATAAGAGGCACACAAGTGTCTGTCTCTGTGCGCATTTGTTTATCCTTTTGCGTCCTCCTGTCGAGGACCAGCGCGCCTGTCTGTGGAGACACTTCGTATTTAAACAGAGTCACAGTTGTTTGACAGAGCACCTCATAGTAAGCAACTCTGCTTCCAGGATCGATTGTCTGGTTGTTTGCTGTGTCAATCGCAGTTTTTTGGGGAATGATGTTGCATTACTGTAGGCCAGTGGTTCTCAAAAAATGGTATGTCAAGGACCCACAAATTCATATGTATTTGGCCGCTGACCCCCATTGGAAAAGAGTTTGAGCCAGGGACATTTTTGAAAAGGTGTCTAAATTATTCAAAAAGTGTCAGATATGATTTAATTTGGATGCCATATCAACTAATTCAACCACTGGAACCCCCTCAGGGACCCCCTGGCACACACACTTTGAGAGCCACTGGCATCAGCAACCAGTGTCATACCTGTCTGTTTGTCTGTTTGCCTAAACGTTCCTAGTGCTGGTCTCAAGCCATGTTTTTCATTTGCATTCGTAATGGGCTATGGCTTATTTTGAGAGAGCTGGGGAAAGCAGCCGGGGATACGTGTCTGTGTGAATCATTTAGGGACACAGGGAGGGAATTTATGGGAGCTTTATTTTTTTCCTTCTTTCCTTTGGCCGTACCATCTGTGATCATCCTCTGAAATCATTTTGGATTTACTGGAGGTGTTTATCCCATTAAAACCGGGAAAGCATCATGTGTCATTTTAGATTTTAGCCATTATGTTATACTTTGGCTATTCAACAATAGCAGATATACGAGCTTGCAGATCTGCTATTTTTGAAAAATCTATGTATGCATCAATTTATGCAAATCTTTGAATATATACATATTTTTAATTGAACATTTTTAACTCAAATCTTTGCTTCTGGGGGTCCCTGGAACAAAATATTTTGAGATGGGGGGGTCCACGGCCAATACATTTAATGTGCTTGACATGAAATAGTTTGAGCACCACTGATTTTTCAGAAAACTGTTAGGATTTAGAAGACATTTGTAGAATCGGCCCCAGGTCTTAAGGGGTTATTATCCACAAAGCCCCTGTGGTGGTCTCCTGGGTCACCCGGTGTTTTGATTAGTCAATTGGGCCCTCTTTTGTACTTTTGTGAATAGAGTGAGCGAGAGAGCAATCTGTGAGGTGGAATGGCACATTGGCAGGGGGCTGGGTTTTTGTAAAGCGCCTATTGAGATAGATGACTGAAAACACTTTGACGTGTTCGCACCCAAATCAACACTTGGAACCCTATCATCCATATTTCTGCTGGGGAACATTCACTGAAAATGGCAGATACTTAAGCTCACAACGTGAGCACGCGTTATGTGCTTATAGACCGGCGGCTATTTTCGGCGAAGAGATTTGGTGTAAAGCCTGGGATGTCACACCGGCGGCAAACCTTTTTGTTTTGCGCCGTTTTTTCTGCATGTTATGAATCTCACAACGTTATGAAATGCAGTATCCATACCCTGTCCTTGGAAACCACATAATAATCAACCAAATCTGACTCATAATGATACATAATGATAATCATACGAATAAAATAGTCATAAACAGTCGCATTGCAGATAATAGATTTAGGTTTCCATGACAGATACATCTCTGTCTGGGCCCTGTGCGGAAGCCTGGCTGATGATGAGGCCGTTGGTTTGTGTGTGAGCACGCTAGAATGCATTTATCCGGGTTGCCAGGACTATCACAGGCTCAATTACGGGGCATCCTCCAAGCATCTGCCCTGTGGCTAAAATCATTAGGCCAACCGGATGCTTTTAATGTTCTTAGCAGCTCTGTTAGTCCTCGTGGAGAGATTCCATGCCGTATAGTCACGAGGTTCCTTTGCACTGGCGCCTGAGCTGCAGAGCCGTGGTCCTCAAACGTTTCCATGTCAAGGACCCCCAAATCGATATGTCTTTGGCTGCGGACCCCCATCTGAATAGACTTTGTGCCAGTGGAGTGAAAATGTTCAAAATGATTCAAAAGTTTTCAAAATGTTTCAAGATTAAATTAGTTTTTTATAATAGCTGAAGTATAAAATAGGGTAAAAGTGGTTCAACTGATTTTGATGCTATAGTAACTAATTTAGCTGGGGACCCCCTGGATCCCTCTCAGTTACCCCTGGGGGTCCCCGGTTGTAGACGGCCTGTAGACGTCCCGGTATTGATAATGGCTTGTGCCAAAAGTTTGTATTCGGAGCCTTCGCTCAGTTTCTCCAATGATCGGGCACTTTTTGGAGAGCCACTAGCCTGGTTTCCAGACCCCATAAATTGGCATTCATGGGGCCTGGATCCAGGATGCACCGCTTAATTGTAAATAATTTATCTTTACTGTAGTTTTATGACTCTGTAAAGCACTTTGGATTGCCTCGGTGTATGAAATCTGCTGGACAAATAAAGCTGCCCTGCCTTGCTTAGTAAAACAAACAGAGAACGCAACCAAAACACATGATGAGCACGCTGTTTTTGAAAGGTGAAACTGAAAGAAATATTGTTGGGTGGAAAGTAGGGATGCATGTGTGTGACTGACCCAAATGTTTTGGGGGGGAAAATATTCTACTGTTCTTAACCTCTTAAGTAGTCTTACAACTGTACTTTGACCACTTTTTCTGTCTACACCAAATCTCTTAGACAAAAATAGCCGATCTAGTAGTTGCGATGCATTGTGAGTTTGTACGCCCCCTCAGAATACAGCATGGACGCTGGGTTTCAAGTGGTTAACAACTGTATATTAGAATATTTGAAAGCAGCCCACCAGGGAAATAAATAGAACGGATCATTAAAATCAAAGGATATTACAGGTAAATAGACCCTTAATCCTTCAGATCGTTGACTAGCCCAGCCGACCGACAGTAAATCAAAGTGACACCGTTCACCCTCGCAGCCTGTAATAACAGCATTCTATTGGCCTAGCAACCGCTTTTCATAAACAAGCACACACAACACACCGGCTCGATTGCACACCTTTTAGATCACAGAAGCCCAATAGAGGCCGGCTGGAGGACCAGGTCCGGCCCGCCAGAGCCAATTGCCTGGCCCGTACCGACCCCTGTCATAACATGTTATAACGTGCACCAATAAAATGCCTGATGCCACTTTGTTTGGACCTCACCCATGGTACAATTGGCCTACTACAGTAACTACCATGTCATGTCTTTTTGTGCAGTTTTTTGTAGACCTGCCCAGTGCTAGTCGCCGGCTGGTCACAGAAAATCAATAACTTGTCCTAAACCGAGCACCATGTGGCCCGCACGAAAACAGTCGATGAGAAAAAGTGTCAAATGTGACTCACTGACTGCACTGATCAGTGGTTCACAACCTTTTCTCTATCAGGGGCCCACTTTAAAATCTGGAAAGCATTCGCAGACATGAAAGCATTCTTGGCTGCCGTGTTAAGTGGTCAGATGGGTGGGCAACGTGCATTTTCATAGCTAATAGTTTATTTTAATGATCTATCGATTGTTTTCCGGCTTATTGGATCAGGGGAACGTAGTATACTTTAAGTTCTTGTTTATCGGTGTCACAGTGAAAACACATTTTTAATAGTTTTAAATATATATATATTTATTTTTAATAAAATCTTAGTGTTTTACCAATTATTTGGGGACCCACTATCAATATCCTCACGGCCCACAGGTTGGGAATCGCTGTATACTAAATCAACATCTGCACAAGAAAGAGTGCAACAGCTGCATAATACCTTGAATGCTTGTTTCATGGAACTTCGCTAGATTTAAGAAGCCTTTCACTTAACGTTGAGTTAATTAAAAAGTGTTCATTTGATATGGTTGGCGAAGTTTTAAGTCAGGATGAGAGGAGTCCAATAAAACGGTGGTGGAGCTCTATTAAAACAGGTGCCTGTGTGGGATAACACGGCAACAGGTTTTAATGGAGGAGTGTTTTTTTTTAACAATCAATGAACTCACCGATTTGAGGAAAGCTGAAGCTATTTGGGTTAGCTCATATTTGAAGTCAAAAACAGAATGTGTGTGTTTGTGTGTGAGAGAGAGAGAGAGAGAGAGAGAGGCTGGCTGCTGTGTATAAATCTACATTACTCCTCAAGTCAGACTGTAACCCCCATGTCCAGCAAAATGTAAACCTTTTAAAGAAATGGTTGCTACTGGACTTAACTTAGTTTAAAGAGTGCCTGTTATACTTGTGTGACCCTCCGGTTAATAAAACATCAACTGATGCACGAACTTGGACACATCATCATCAGTGTTGTTTCCTGGAGTCACTGGGTGTTTCGGGTCTTGCAACAGACAACCTCCTCCAGACCGAGGCGGATCAGACCCCGGCCTGTGTCCAAGTGGCATGCTACTGCCCCCACTGTTTCCTGGGGGCTGTACAAAGTATGCTCTCCTTCAGTATAGTAGATCAGTGATTCTCAAACCAGGGTCCGGGGACCCCCAGGGGTAATAATTAAGAAATTAAGGGTTTTTAACTCTTGAGAGTGTTCATGTACGCTCTCAGAGTTAGGGTTTTAACACGTAGATTGCGTTCCCAGAGATAGAACATTGTATCAAATGGGGGTCTCTCTCCTTCCATGTACCGAACGCGCCTTGCTTCCTGTTTTAAACACTACGTAAGCACAGTTTAATTATATCCGGCGATGAGCCAAACACAACCTGGCAGCATGTGTGTAATAATGTATGACTAATCAGTAACACTTTTATGAAGCCAAGGGGGGAAACCCATAAGCATGATATGAAGTCAATCTTCTCTGTGTGTCCATGGTGTGTCAGTTTTGTTGGATGCATTTAACCCATTAAGGTCTGAGGTTCCGATTCTACAAAATGTATTCTAAATCCACAAACAGTTTTCTGATAAACCTATGTTGCTATATCAGCGGTGCTCAAACGTTGTCATGTCAAGGACCCCCAACATTACATGTATTTGGCCGTGGACCCCCATCTCAAAATATTTTGTTCCAGGGACCCCCAGAAGTAAATATTTGAGTAAAAGATGTTTGCTTGAAAATATATATTCAAAGATTTGCACACATTTTCTAGATTTTTCAAAAATAGCAGATCTACAAGCTCATAGCGCGGCACTCTGTGCCACGCTATGAGCTTGTATATCTGCTATTTTTTAATAGCCAAACTATAAAATAATGGTTTAAGTGGTTACACAGATGCGTTCCCGGTTTTAATGGATTAACCATTGTCACGTGTGGGTTAGAATGCGTAAAGAAATCCTTCTATAATACGTTTCCCAGCTTGAGTGATTCATGCCAAAGTGAAACAGACACATGCGTAACATAATTACTGTATGTAAAGCAGAAATAGCTGAATAGACAAGACTGTGCACCTCACTATATATATATATATATATATATATATATATATATATATATATATATATATATATATGTGTATATATACGCTAGGTTGACTTGGTCCAAGTTGGCGGGCAAGACACGTCGTAGTTGACACCAAAATTGCACCGCATGCTGATTTTGCAATCGACTCACACCCCCTTACTTACTGCAGGGGGTCTTTGACGTTTTTCTTAGCTGAGAGAGAGAGAGAGAGATGAAGCATGGACCCCCTACTACGTATTGTATAAAATTATGTTGCATAGATTTCATCAGTGTTGTGCAAATTAATGTTTTTTGTTTGTTTGTTTTCTTGTTCGTTTATACATGATATGTTCTACTAATATGTTCATGATTCATGTTAATGTAGGAAGAAAAGAAAAAAGGTCCTATCACACAAAGATTTGGAGGCCCCCCTGTAGTAACTTACTGAAGTGAAAATATGTAATGCTTCTAGTGTATATGAGTTGCTGTTTTACTTAACCTCTTAAACCCCAGCATCCGTACGGTGGAGAAAGCTTTCGCAGAAAAATCGGCTATTTTCAGCGAAAGCTTTCCCTTCAATAACGGAAAACAGAAGTGATCCTAGTATGGAGCCCTGAGGGACTCCTGTCAACCAGAGCCATATAAGGAGAGTTGCGTCACCTCCGTTCACTTCATCAGGCCAGTCTTCTACAAAGCCTTCTATTGGCGAAAAGTGACAAAGCCCTGAACCGGAGGTTTACGGAATGCAACGGAGTCTATGAGCGTTTGTCACTATTTTCAATTTACATGAACCACGTGACCGGCGCTGTTTTCTGCCCCCGAGATGACGCAACTCTCTAATACACGGCTCTGCTGTCAACCATATAGGGTTTAAGTAGTTAAGTAAAAAAATAAAAATAAAATCTTCTTCCACCACTGTTGATGACTCTGCATGACCTTTCCCAGGCTTTCCTTTCCCACTGTGGTATATTACCAGCAGGGCTGTTAGCTGTGCTGAGTACGCTGCACTGCACTTATAGGTAATGAATTGACTCCATTATTGAATCCACCTGCATGTTAGGGCTGTCGTCACCGTCACCACATTTTACTTGAGGATTAATTGGCATCGTGTAATACAGACAGCACAACGGGTAAAAAAAGTGCCAAATGGATGCCAAAGGCTAGTTTCCATTGTGTTCCATTAAACATTCAACACTCAAACATGCAGCTTTGTCTTCAGTGGCTTGGCGATGCTAGTGTGACTAGATGACTAGAAACTAGACATTTATAATGCTGTATGAATAATTGATCACAATGCTTCTGTAGTTTCCAATACATGGAAACACATGGAAAGGGCTAGAAACCACTTTGGGCTTTTGTGTTTGTTTTCCAGTTTATTGTTATTGAATGCAGAGAAAGAGAGCTGGAGACATTAGTAGATGATTTCCCCTCAGAGGCCCTCTCACCACCACACCAATGAAGCTGTAATGCTGTAGATATTCACTACCTGATTGCAAATAAACAATGGTGGAGAATATAATATAATTTGATGCCAATACTTTTGTGCTTTTACTCAAGTAACATTTTGAATACAGACCTTTTTACTTATAGTGTATTATTGTTACTTTCACTTGAGTAAAAAACTAAACAAAACAAAAACACAGCAACCAAAATAAACAATGCAAGTCATCTCCCAATTAGCAGCACATTCTTTCATATTTGCTGAATTTCAGTTTTGAGTTACCGAGGAGGGTTGGAGTTCATCGATCGAGTACCGACTACTTTTCTGCCCCACCTCGTATTCTCGCATTAAAATGGAAATGCATGCACACTTCATTGTAAACACAAATATCACGGCGAGAGAGGGAGGTCTTCTCTTCCCTATTCAAGCCTTACAGTACAAAGCCTTTCTGGTCTTTGAGATGCTGATGTCTCACATTTAATTTCTGCCGGTGTAGGGCTGTGTAGTCGTGAATGCAC
Organism: Gymnoscopelus braueri; assembly: GCF_963280865.1. Lineage (NCBI taxonomy): Eukaryota > Metazoa > Chordata > Actinopteri > Myctophiformes > Myctophidae > Gymnoscopelus > Gymnoscopelus braueri. The sequence goes on along the minus strand of NC_137613.1, from coordinate 24,844,888 downwards.
GCCACTTCAGAGAACGTGTTTACGCTTCAGTGGGCAGGAAGCATCATTTTTTTTAATGAGTGCTTTTATGGAAATCACTGGGGACCCGTAACGCAGGCTCATCGTGCCTGGAATCAAACAGGTGATGTTGCATTTATGTTGTCGTTGATGCTCTAACTGACTAAGCTATACCAGTGTGCCCTAGAGAACAGTGGTTCTCAAACACTTTCCTGTCAAGGACCCCCAAATTGACAGTGTACTATGTTTGGCCACGTGGACCACAATCTGAAAACATTTTTGTGCCAGGGACCCCCCCCCCACGTGTTTTTTTTTCTAAATGATTCAACATTTTCTAGTTTTTTCAAGATCTCTAAACGCTCGGAATTGCTGGCAAGTGTAGCTTTATGCGATGCTCTAACTCTGGCAGTCAATGAGTTAAAGATATATATTTTCCACTATTTTCGCCTAAGAGATTTGGTGTAGTGGGGAGAAAAAAGAGTGGACCAAGTATAGAGCCCTGGGGAACTCCAGTCAATGAATTTTATAGGGTTTAAGTGGTTGTAAGTAGTTTTCTGCTGACATAAGCAGATTTTTTTTCTGTGAGAAGCTCTGTCATTGGTCCAGAAATACGTGCCCACTTGCGACTAACCAATCAGGGTGCCTCTCGTTCGGATCGGTTAGACCTGTCGGTCAATCATTTTAGCCCCGGGTCGGCCTGTTCATGCACCAATGAGCTGCTACTGGCAGAGCTTCTCACAGATAACAGAATAGGCCTCGGACTGCGGTCCCTAGAAGTGTCACAGAGACTAGATTTCTTTAGGGAGCATTGTTAGCCGTTTGAATATAATAAAATACAATTTGAAAATAAAAATAAGCAATTGCCAAAAGATCTGCTTACCGGTATGTCAGCAGAAAACTGCTTACAGTACATCAGCTTGAATTGACAGCATGCAGCTAAGTCGTACCCTAGCCAGGGACCAGCCACCCTAGTCGTACCCCAGCTCTGTTGCTTGTAGCAAAAAATTATAATGAAGCATAATCACACTTATGTACCAGGCAACAAAACAAAAAGTGAAAAACACTTTCTGTAATAGCTCGGTAGAAAAGTAGCATTAAAACGGTCGACCGTACAGAATACTGTGTTAAAATGTTGTCTCCGTTGGCCTTAGTTATAAATGGCGCCAGCTAAGTTTCACAAACACTCTAAATGGAAACAAAGCAGCCTTAGTGAAGAAGTACTCTAATTTCTTATTTTTTTGTTCAGCAGGCCTAGGGTCTTGCTGGTTTAATAATGTGTGACAGAGTATTGTTGCCTTCCCCAACACCTTGTGGGACACCTTAACCCATTAAGACCTGAGGCCGATTCTACAAATGTCTTCTAAATCCTTAATCCTGATTTTCAAACCTTTTCATGTCAAGGACCCCCAAAATTATATGTATGTGCCCGCGGACACTCATCTCAAAAAATGTTGTTCCAGGGACCCCTAGAAGTAAAGATTTGAGTACAAAAAAAATTCTTCAAAATATATATGGCCTATATTCAAATATTCGCACAATTTTTGAAAAATAGCAGATCCACAAGCTCGTAGCGCAGCACGAAGTGGCGTGCTATGAGCTTGTAGATCTGCTATTTTTGAATAGCCAAAGTATGATATAATGGTTTAAGTGGTTACGCGATGATGACACTCGAAATGACACAGATGCTTTCCCGGTTTTAATAGGTTATGGGGCAGATTGTCATCTTTCAAATCAGATGAGTCAGAGGTAGCGAGGTTGGAGAACCGTTATCTCCTCCTGCAGTTTAACAAGCAGGGGACACCATTGAATCATGCCTCACTGTCACCAATACAAACAGTTAGCACACACACTGTAATGCTATTATGAGTTCTAAATGGCTTAAACCCATTATATTTAGTTGACCGGTGGTCCCTCAGGCCAGTGCTCTATACTAGGTCCGCTAGTATTTCCTTCTACACCCAATCTCTTCACCGGAAATTGCTCATCTACAGCTTATAGATTTACTTTCGCCGAATATTAGCCCCAGAATAGGGGTGCCTTCATGTGGTTAAATAAATTACGAAAAAGTATATCATGAGATACAAACTAGGTGCTATTAACGTCAAACAACAGTGAGAAGACTAACATTAACTAGTAAAAAATGTGTAAATTGAGATTGACTGTTTAATGTCACTTACAAGACACTCTTAGTGACAGAACAAGAAACTGTACATGATGAACCTGGTAACAACAGGGATTCAAACCTGTGTCTCCACCAAACATCTTAACCACTAGCCTAAAGGGGATTCCCCCTTGGCCGGGGGAGATGATAGGCCTTTTGGTCTTCAGGCAGAGGCTCTAGAGCCACTATGCTATACCGTCAACACTCTTTGACCTCCTCCCCACCAGGAAATTACCCAATCCACGTCACGGCTCCAATGTAACGCCTGGGATTCAAACCTGGGTCTCCTGTGCGGGAAGGGACACTAAAGCCAAACCACCCCCCCCTCCCCCCTTGGCCCAGGGAGATACTAGGCATTAGTTCTTCAGGCAGTGACTCGCAGTGATTTGTGTTGATACAGAAGAAGGTGGTGGTGCAGAGGTCCCACTTAGCTTCACACAGGCTAGAATGCCAAACAGGTGGCATCATTAGTTGCTTTAGCTTTTCTTTTTTTTGCAACCTGGCGATATGTAAATAGCCCCTTTAATTAAACTCCCTCATCTGACACTTTGATTAAAGGCAAAGGCTGAAGCTCATGTCGGGAGTCTCCATGCGCTGCCTAATAGAGTGTTGGTAAACAAGCAGTCACCTGGCCAATCACACCCCCAGCCCTCCAGGGCCTTGACTCTTGGCTAGTGTGTGTAATGCTTAATGCCGACCTAAGTAACGGTGGCCTAAAAGGTTAGAGATACGAGTTTTGTAACCGAAAGGTTCCGGGTTCGATTCCCCGGACCGACAGAAAAACAACTCGGGGTGGGGAAGTGAGTGGCCAGTGGCCACCACTTAACCCCTCCCCCAACACAGCTGAAGTGCCCGTGAGCAAGGCACTGAACCCCCAACTGCTCCAGTGGAGTTGGTCAGGTTTTAATGTGTCTGTATGTGTGAGTGTGAAGCAGGATGTTCCTGAGAAAGATAATTCGTTTTCAGCGAATCTCCCCTGAGTAAATAAAGGTTAAAAAAGAAAAAGAAAATAAGGGAAAAAGGTCAGAGAGGCTTATTGTTGGCAGTGGTGGAAAAAGTACTCAAATGTTTTACTTAATTAAAAGTATCAATACTGCAATGTAGAAGTACTCTGTTAAAAGTCCGGATTTCAACATTTATTGAGTAAAAGTACAAAAGTATTGGTATCAAAATGTACTTAAAGTACCAAAAGTAAAAGTACTAAAATGTTTGAAAATAGCAGATCTACAAGCTCACAACGCGTCGCAATGCGACGCGTTGTGAGCTTGTAGATCGGCTATTTTCAAATAGCCTAGGTATAAAATTGGGCTAAAGTGGTTAATGTATGTCTTATAATGTAATAATTTATATCTGCAAAGTAACTAGTAACTAAAGTTTTCAAATGATTGTAGTGGAGTGAAAGTATAATATTTGCCTCTGAGATGTAGTGGAGTAGAAGTAAAAGTATAGACGACTTTCCGCACCCAAGCCGTGCTACTCATACCTCATACGCTGAACTAGCGGTGGGCCCCAGGATCGGACCCAGAACCTTGTAGTCTAAAGGGGAGTGCTCTACCGACTGAGCAACCCGGAACACGCATGCCGACCTAAGTAACAGACGTGCAGATCTAACGGATCTACAAGCTCACATCTATAAGCTCACAATGTGACGTGTTGTGAGCTTTTATCAATCGGCTCGTACCAGTTGAATGTTTAAAGGCCAAAATACCTTTCTGATCTTGTGCTGCATCATGAGCCATGCAGACCTCTCTGAACCCAGAATCAAACGTGGAGAAGCAAAGCTAAGCAAAACGTTTTTATGCACCACATGTCTGGAACAAATCCCCTGAAAACTGCACATCTGCTACTACCCTCAGTTCAAGGCTGGAGACTTTTGTGGTAGCCGCTGCCTTTTACTGAGGACTTTTATATTTTATTTTTTATATTTATATTTTATTCTATTGTACACATTTAATTGTGTTTGTCTTGATGCCTCAATGCTTAATGTTTTGCGTAGAGCAATTTGATTTGCCTTGTTAAAATGTGCTATACACATAAACTTGCCTCGCCTCAAACCCCCCCCCCCCCCCCTCGCCCCAAAATCACACCCAATCTCTCTGTATGAAATTATAGGGAAATTATAAATCTCTAATTTTTGTCATCACATGCTTGTTTGTTTACACTTGACAGCTGGATGTTAATCTGCAACTTTGCGGGATAACTGTTCTGTTGAGAAAACACTTTTTGCACTTTTCGACACTTGCCTTACGAGTATACAAACGGCACACAAACAGTCACAACAACTACCCTGCTTGAAAAGCTCATTCAGCACATATACTTTCTCAACAGTGCTGACAGTAAACTGCCCAGTGTTCATTTATTCATTCGTAGAACTCTCAGAGTAACACCGACACTGAGGATTTTGCAGCGTGAAATGGTCCGAACGCCTCCCTTAACTCATTCAATGCCAAGCTTATTTATGGAATTTTGGCTCTGAGTGCCACAGCCAAAATTCATTGTAAAAAAAAAGTGCTCAGGAGCCGAGATACAGCCTTTTTCAGTAAGAAGTTAAACAAAGAGTGAATGGAGCAGCAAATCTTCAAATCATCATATCTTGGGTTCTGAACATGTTTTTCCAAAAAAAATAATGGAACATTTTTATTTTTATTTTTTTCATGACGTCATGTGGCGCACGGGGCGTCAGGCCTCGTGACGTCTTTGACGTCATGTGGCACTGGATGAGTTAACCCTACTGTACTGTCGAGCGCTGCTAGGTTCTCCCGTTACTAAGCAGTGAGTCAGAAAAGGACGGGGAGCAGAGAGCAAACGTGGACTTTGTCCCGTGCTGCCCCCCCCCCCTATACTCCTCACCTCAACGCCAGGCACACCGTCTTAACGCAGAATACAAATTCACCCATGAATGAACGGAAAGACAAATGTTTAGCCTAGCGGAGGGATGGAAAGAGAAGGGGTGGGGGGGGGGGGGGGTGCTGTAAAAGGCGAGAGATAATTTAATAAGACGGTTATTTTGAACTGGCTCACACGCGGATTTGCTTCAAATGCACGCACGTACGTAAGACACACACACACACACACAGTCACACACACACACACACACACACACGCACACACGCACACACACCTACAGTACTCTGCACACAGACAGATGGTCATTTGGAGTGGTCACAGGCAGTGACTCGGTAGCACACACAGGGGACACCTCATGGAATAATGTCCCTTTAAGCTCTTGTCAGGTGCCCAATAACCATGAGGACATGAGGTGGATAGGAGGAGGTGGAGAGGCTTGATAAAGCTTGCTGTTGTTAATTAATGTTTTTTGTTTGTTTGCACATGATCTTTTCTAATAATATGTTGGATTCATATTAAACTTAATGTGCATTTTTTTCAGACATTTAACCACTTACACTTTCCATAGTAAATGTGACCTGATTTGGCTCTGTACTTGCTTTCATGGAGATGTTTTAGTTTTTGTCGCCTGAGCCAATCATTTGACGACCGGGGGAGTCTCTGGTATTGTAGGAGACTTGTGTCTCTCCTACCGGAGACATTAGCATCTTTCCGCCGGTCATCAAATGATTGGCTCAGGAATGCGACAAAAACAAAACAAATCTCCATGAATTCAAGGCTTCATCATGGGATGTGTAAAGTAATACGCTTTTTTTGGGGTGAACTACACAGAGCATTATGACAATGCAAGAGAAACACATTATACAAGGACATTTGAAGAAACAATACAGAGAAATAGAGAAAAATAAGAGAATGCAATTACTGTTCTGAAGAAATTATTAAAAAACTTGAATAAAAGGCAGTGGCAAGCAGACATTTCTCCAGCCTTGATTTCAAATACGTTTGTTGTAGCAGACCTGCAGTTTGTTCCACATAAGTGGTGCGTAAAAACATGTACCAGACGACCTGAGAGGTCTGGCTGGGTCAGAAATCAGACCATGTACCAGACGACCTGAGAGGTCTGGATGGTTCTGCAGACTGTAGTCTCTCTACTGATTGTTTTGACTAGACACTAGCATACAGTCATTCTGACGTATTGAGCTGCAACGCTCTCACTAGACGCATGATTTTCATATTCATAATGGACCCATAATGTTTGTTTTTCTCAAGAACATCTTCCTGCAAAGCTGTGGATAAACATCCAACTGTCAAGTATAAAAGCAAACAAGCATGTGTTGACAAAAATGAGAGATGGAACCCTATAATTTCATGCTGAGAGATAGGGAGTGATTTGGGGTTGGGGGGTGTTAGTTGAACTAATGGAAAATAATAATGTATGTCTCAGAAATGGAACATTTCTTTAAAAAACAAACTGCCCTCCCGTCCTGACTGCAGCACCCGTATCGGTTTAATGGCACATCTGCAAGCATACATACTAACTGTACATACATTAGTGGTGTAATATATCATGCCGAAATAGATCACGATATTAAAATGGAACAGCGACAAAAGACTATCGCAATATTTATTGATTTATGCTGGTGAAAGTGGAAATGGTTTGTGATATGAAATGACTGGCTATCTTCCACCCTATTCAAGAGCTTTTTGGGGAGAAATAATACTGACTCTTTCAGTCCAGCAAGGGGCGATAATACTTCTGCATGATCAAATCGATATCTAATATTGCATCAAAGGATTTGGAATGCTCTCTGGTATCATGGTAAAGTGCTTTAACTCTCTCAGTGCCAAGCCCAGAGTTATCCCGAGTTTTAGGGTTATACCCTCAGTGCCAGAACGAGAAATCCAGAGTTTAAAAAAAATAAAAATAAAATATATATATATATATATATATATTATTATTTTTTTGAAAAAAAGTGTTCAGAACCCAAGATATCATTATCTGAAGATTTGCAGCACCATCCACTCTTTGTTTAACCTATAACTGAAAAAGGCTGTATCTCGCTTCCTAAGCACTTTTTTTTTACTTAAAAGTTGGCACAGTTCGCAATCATTTTTTTATTTCATTGGCACTGAAAGAGTTAAATATGAAGTTCATGAACTGTATTATTAACTCGGATACAAATTCCACCGCAGAAAACTGAAGATGATAATTGGACAAAACTAAAAAACTAAGAAATCTCAAAATATCATATCGTCATCATGAGCCCAATATCTTTTATTAAGTGTATTTAAGCATTTAACAGAGTAGTGCCTCAGTGTAGTGCCTCAGTAAACTATAGAATCACAGGTAAAACAAGAACCTAGCATCAGTCTAAACGATATACTATCAAAAGAATTATATGTACATTGAAACTATAGGATACCAGGTAAACTATCTAAATAACATGCTATCTAAATTACATTTTTAACATTATAGTAAAACAATAAAGCCTCAGTAAACATACTGTAATGGAAAATATTAATATCTAGTCAGGGTGAAGTGTTGACCATTTATTTGGAAGATTCAGGCGTAGTAACAACATACAAATCATAAGAAACAGGCCTCCTGGCCTGTTCCGGCAGCCCCTCGGGGCACAAGCCTCTTGAGCACCAATCTCAGACAGTTCTTACAGTCCACTCTAACAGAGATGCTATTCTAAATAGTCATACAAGGATATATACTAAAGTTAATGGCGACACACAAATAGTTACACAAGTACAGATTCGCTGACAGAGGGAGAGTAAGCATGGAGGAGTCAGCTCAGCTGGTGGATTGACAGCTGTAGTTGAGTTAGAATTAGCACATTGTATTGTGAAAGCTTGCTGACTAGCCCTTCAGTGAGATTGAATGGAAGGCCAACAAGTACACAATACATATATTGGACAATCTATACATTTCCGCCACCACAATACATGGTAAACGTAATACATACATCCATTACCTGCGTCCATGAGCCCCCAGGCTGCCCTGCGGTCATGGGCAGAGCAGTGATGACAGAGGCGAGGGTTGCAGTAAACCCAGCTTTAGGATGGCATCAGCTCAGTCACTCATTGTCCCCGGAGCGGCCCCAGTGTCTTCCAACAAGCCTCTACCCCCCAGGCTATACCTCTGCCACGGCTGGCATACACACTGCCCACGCGTACGCCTTAAAATCCTGAGCTTTCCTCTAACTCTGAGAGTATACAAATGGAACCGAATGGACCCGTAAGGGTCCATTCGGTTCCATTTGTACACTCTCAGAGTTAGAGACCCGCAAGGGGTCCATTTGCTTCCTTTTCGTACCCCTTTTGGGAGTTAAACTAGCACTGACGACTTTAGCGTGCAGGCTTTTTTCAGTGTCATGCTGTCACAGTATGAGCACACAGCAAATGCTTGGATTTATTCATGAGATAAGATTCGATAAGATAAAGTCTCTATTGTCCCGAAGGAAATATGTCTCGCTCGCATACAGTATCTGGCTGTTTAAAAATAGTGCATACATACGGTACTGTCACCAACCAACAAATTGCACACTGTCTCCATTGTATAACACGCCTGTAGTGAACATGTTGTTCAGTAAGATCAGCATAAAAATCAGCATAAAGTTAAAGGCATAGTTTGTAACTTTGCCCTGTGTTAGCAAAACAAATACATATTTTTTACTTATCATTTTCCTCTATACCAGCATTGATCAGCCACTGGAGTAGTGTCAACGTTTGGGCAGTGGTTTAAAACAACATACATCGTCATACTTGCTTTTTACCGCTCTATTAATACATTATTTTGGGAGCATTAGACGGTGTGCGGACCTTCTCTTTCTTTAAAAACATCATTCAGACACAATACACATATACCTAACCCAGGACAGGTCAATAAACATTAGTGCGGTGGTGTTTACCTCCAGAAACACATTGCCCTCTTGCTGTGTGTTGGTGTTTTCACTGTTTGTTTTGGTAGACGGGGGACTCCCAAGGAGCGGGGCGGGACCAGTGGCCTCCAATGTAAAAGTCTGTGGGCGGGGCGGGACAGAGCCTTCCAATGTGAAATTTTAGTCACTTCCTGGCTTGCCTACGTAATGGTGTTGTTTGTAAATCCAGCTCAAACAGGATGATAGCCAGACGGAGAAGCGAATAAAATTAAAAAACACTGAACGAGCGCCTCCGTCTGGATTCCAGGCTAATAGAGTGGTATACATATAAACGTAGTCAAAGTATACTAACAGTATATTAGGCTCATAATGTGTGAAGTTTCACTTTAAAGTGGTTTGGCCTGCACTGGGGGACTCTGCTACTCAGAAATAATCTGCTGATAGTTTCATCATAGACAGCTTTGAGTGTGGGATGCTGCCTGTCTACCGTGATTTCCATGGCTCTTTGTGTTAGGCAGGTAAAATAGAGGACTTTGAAATCTGACACCCCTCTCACTAAATCTAAATGCAGTGTGTCATAGTTTAATCACAGACTATAAGATTTTGCATAGAGTCGATCAGGTATAATCATCTTGAGAGGAAATAACATGTCCTTATCAGAAGCATTTATCAGAGAAAAGCCCATAACTCATAAGCAAAAAGTAATATTCACCAAAATAAACTACACAGACTGACACAACAAAAGATTGCTCTACGGATCTGCTAAACCATTGGTTTGGGCCACATGGCTCGGCAAGGCTTCAATAGAATCATGTTGTGCAGCTCACAATGCGTCTGCGACTCGTTGTGAGCTTGTAGATAGGCTATTTTCAGTTAATTACTCATTAATTTTAAGATGAATGAGTAATTGAAGTGTTCTAACTAGCAATAGGATAGATTAGATTAAAGAGTGTTTGAATTGGTCAAACTAGCTACAGAATGCATGTTCAGAAGCAACTTCCAAAAACTAAAAAATCCTAATTGATGGTGATATTTCTTAAAAGGAAATGCCTCAATCTGTGATGTATTCAACTGAAGTTAGAAAAAATATGAACAAAACATCATAATTCTACATATTGTGCTAATTGTTTATATAGGAAACATTCAGTTTCACAAATCACAGATTGGGACTTTAGTTGGCCATACAAAAGATTCCAGTCATGAGATTTTATTTATGCTTTAAACCATGTGTATAAGACTGGTATACACTGTAATATTGTCGATGTCGGGCAGACAAAAGTAGGGGAAAAAGTAGCTATTGTTTAGTCACAAGCTCTTGTTAATACTTTTCATTGGTTAAATAATGATAAAAACCCACAGACAGACTTAACCAATTCACTGTAGTAGTGAAAACAGCTGACCTACAAGCTCACAGCGTGTCACATGGTGACATGTTGGGAGCTTGTAGATCAGCTGTTTTCCCTATACTTTTGCGCGACAGAATAGGGGCATTAATGCACAAAAACATACGTTTAAACATGGACAGTCATGGTTTCTGCCCGACAGCAACGATTATGCTCTGAGTACTGTGGACCCCGAAAAACAAAAGTCTGTGGACGGTCTGTGTGTCTTGTCATGAATGCCAATGATTATCATATCACCAAACATCGACTCATCTCTTAGACTACTTATAGTGCTTCTATCGCCAGACTAGTACTCATCTTCGCTCTGCTCTCAACTGAATTTTCTGATGAATGTCACTGCCCCTCCTTGCTCTTGCTCATGAAGACACTCACTGTGAATGAACGATGACTGTAATTAAACTGCTTGCACTTTAATCAAACAAACACTAATAATGCTATTTATCATAAGCCAAGCACAGCTATTCAGTACACACACCATGCGAATGTGCAATTAATGAAAGCTATGACTAAGTCACACACGCAATTCAACATAAAGGACTGACACTTTAACTCGCACTTCACCCGACACATTTAACACAATAAAGACGTTAAAGTGAGAAGCAGTAGAAGGAATAAGGAGTGCTAGAGTTAGAGGACAGTTGTCTGCAGACTGCGGTGGAGAATGGGGAGTGAGTCTGCAGTCCTGACTGAAGGTGGGGAGGTTAGAGGTCATTCCACCTCTCTGAATCAACTGTGTAAAGAAGTGGGTGAAATGTGTTTTTATAGGCCAGAGGAAAAAAATCTAACGGTAAAGAAAAACAAGGAGGGGTGTAAATCCATAAACCAGCAGGTATATAGTATGTGTACTGTATATGAGGTTAGACATAAGGTGATATAGGTCGTGACACTTGGGGTGGGTGTAGGCAGCTTGGGAGCCATGGGAGGGAGAAGAGTCGAGAAGAAATGTTTGGAGAGTTGGGCAGGGGGTGTCTTGACTCAGCGTGTTTAGCTAATAAGTGAGCAGTAAGGTGGTGTAGGTCACTGGTTCTCATAGTGGATTTCAGGGACTCTCTGGGTTCCTTTAGGGTGGTCTAAATTGACCCTTGCAAGAGTCTGTAACTCTGAGAGTGTACAAATGGTACCAAATGGACCCTAACAGGTCCATTTGGTTCCATTTGTATGCTGTCAGAGTTAAAGGAATACTTCACCCAAAACATTACTTATTTTCTATCAATTACGCACCCCATGAAGCCTTGAATTCATAGAGTTTTTTTGTTTTTGTCGCATTCCTAAGCCAATAATTTGATGACAGTGTGCATTTCCGGTAGGAGACACAAAGAGTCTCCTTTGTGTCTCCTACCGGATACATTAGCCGGTAGGAGACGGTCATAAGATTATTGGCTTAGGAATGCGAGGGAAAACAATTATTTCAAGGCTTCATGTGGTGTGTAATTGATAGAAAATAAGTCATTTTTGGGGTGAACTACTCCTTTTAAGGGGAGACCTTGACATTTTAAAGTTAAAGAACCATTGGTGTAGGTAGGGGTGTGTGTGGATCGTGTCCTGGAGGTACGGGCGGTCTGATGCCCTTTTGACGGCCTTGTACTGTAGGTCATCATCACCAGTGTTTTGAATTGGATGCAGGCAGCAGCCAGACGCCAAGTCAGGAGAAAGAGAGTGAGGAGGTGAACGCAGATGGAGGGGAGAAGTGTTGAAACTTTTTTTGGAGATTGAAGATCGACCTGACTGGTGCAGCATTCAGGATCAGTAACAAGTGCAAACATACAGGATCGAGTGAGCACTGCGATGTGTGCCTTGAGGGACAAAAAAAAGTCTTAACCCTTTAAGACCTCAGGCCGATTCTTTCTGAAAAGCTTGTGTTGCTATGTACAGTATTAGTGGTGCTCAAACCTTTTCACCCCCAAGATTATATATATTTACGATTATTTTAGTTTATTACAGCAAAGAACTGATTGATCTGACTAGAGGTGGCTATTAACATAATCGATTTGTGTCGAAAGCCCAATCTTTCCTATAGGTTGGGGGGGGCCACAGACTTTCAAAAAAGTTTTCTGGAAGTTCAAATGTGTTTGTTGTTCCCAACAGCAAAATATTTTATGAGATTGCCTTACGGCTATGGGTTTACTCACTTAATTACAGTAAGGGCAATAATTACCTAGGATACGGGGGCACTGCCAACACAGCGTATGAGTAGCACTGCTTGGGTTACAAAGACCCACTAAGTACTGGGAGCTAAGTAGCTCAGCAATCCATCTCCCAGGGGTCCAGTCCAGTTGTTCTCAATGTGAGATCCAGGGACCCTCAGCGTTCCCTGAGGGGGGTTCCAAAAGGACCCTTACAGGTCTGTAACTCTGTGTACAAATGGAACCAAATGGACCAGTGGTCTATAGTGCCTATAAAGGGGATATAGATGCTCCTCGTTGCTCAAGTACAGTAATTATAGCAATGCTTATCATATTTTCTTTTGCAGTTGCATACAGAACATGCTTTTTCTTATTTTTTTTTAACCCATTAACACATTGAATGCCAATCGCGTAGATCTACGCGAACCTATTTAAAGCCGCAGCGTGCCAGTCGCGTAGATCTACGCGAACCGCCGATTCCCATTGTAATCGCCCAAGGTGCACTTTCCGATTTTTTTGATCCATTTCCGGTTTCTGGTTTCCGGTCGGAAACGGAATTATTCGGGTTCCGTTTTTTTCGATCGTATCCGCTTCCTGTCTGGGATCCTGTTTAAAACTCGATTTTCTCGGTTTGTTGTTTTTCTCCTCACTGATCACTGTTTAGCGTGTATCGGCTGTAGCTTCAAGATGGCGGCTCGCATTTGGAAACTGTTTTCGCGGATGTGTTAACACATTCCATGCCAGAGTTTAATCTCATAATGTACTCACCAGTGCCAGCGTTTTATTGTTGTTTTTTTGTTTTTTTCATGTCGCCACAGACCTCGCTAAATAAGTTAAAAGTGCGCGTTCATTTGGTTCTAAACACACAGCGGATCTGTGAGAAACGGCCAGCGAAAACAGTTTCCAAATGCGAGCCGCCATCTTGAAGATACAGCCGATCAACGCTAAACAGTGATCAGCGAGGAGAAAAACAACAACCGAGAAAATCGAGTTTTAAACAGGATCCCAGACAGGAAGCGGATACGATCGGAAAAACCGGTACCCGAATAATTCCGTTTCCGACCGGAAACCGGAAACGGAAATGGATCAAAAAAATTCGGAAAGTGCACCTGGGGCAATTTCAATGGGAATCGGCGGTTCGCGTAGATCTACGCGACTGGCACGCTGCGGCTTTAAATAGGTTCGCGTAGATCTACGCGACTGGCATTCAATGTGTTAAGACCTGTCATTTTTTGATTTGAGCTAAAAAGCATTATTTTACACTTTGGCTATTCAAAAATAGCAGATATACAAGCTCATAGCGCGGCACCGAGTGCCGCGCTACGAGCTTGTAGATCTGCTATTTTTTTTTAAATCATGAAAATTGGTTCAAATCTTTGAATATATGTATTCTTTTAAAGCGAACATTTTTAACTCCAATCTTTGCTTGTGGGGGTCCCTGGAACAAAATATTTTGAGATGGGGGTCGGCGGCCAAATAAACATCATTTTGGGCGTCCTTGACATGAAAAAGTTTGAGCACCACTGATATAGAAACATACGTTTTTCAGATAACTGTTGGGATTTAGAAGACATTTGTAGAATCGGCTTCAGGTCTTAATGGGTTAAAGTAAGGTTATTGATGCAATGTACAGTACAGTATGAGACAATCTAACCTGTTTTGTCTCTAGCTGTTGATATTCCAGGCACAAATCCCCAATAACCAAAGTTAACCACTTTCAACCTGGCATTCCCAAATTGGGCGTGTCATTACACAGTAGGCGAAAAGAGCAGATTGGTCATCTTTAGCAATTTTTCAAACAGGGCTTACACGTGGCTATAAGCACAGTGACCTAACATGCTAGTCACATGTTAGTGTGTCAGTGCAGAGCATGCATTCCTTGCGGGTCAACTGTGGGTGACTTTGCCTCAGCATCCCTACGGGAGGCGGGAGGCGGGGGGGGGGGGGGGGGGGGGCTTAAATCAGGGCCGGTGCCTGGCGGGTGTCAGCGCCTGGCCCGTTAGCGCTGAGCGATGTGCACAAGGAGGAGCAGAGTGATTTATACGCTTGTTTTTCAGCTATGTCATCTCGCCACTGTCCATCAAAGCCTTCCTCTAAGGTCTCTGGGACCCGAGCAATTAAGAGAAAGGAAGAATTGCAGAATGAGAGGGGGGGGGTGGGGGTGTGCCCCTGTGTGTGTGCCCCTGTGTGTGTTTGTGTCTGTGTCTGTGTGTGCGTGGGTGTGCAAGAGAGAGAGACAGAGAGACATACACACACATCTATTTCTGGAGTCTTTCGCTGTCTCCTGAGCTGCTGCGCGTGATTTAGGGACACAATGCTGACTCAGTCAGGCGGGGTTCGGGTGATTGGGGGGAGTCTGTGTGATAAGCACTCAATGATGAGCTGGTCTCGCCTCCATCACCTATACCAGTGTCGAGGACCGCCACATTGATATGTATTTGGACCCCCATCTGAAAATATTTTGTGCCAGGGAACCCCAGAAGAGAAGATTTGGCTTAAAACATTATTCAAAATCTTTTTTGATATTTTTCACAAATTTTCAAAAATAGCAAATGTACAGACGCGGCACAAAGTGACGCGCTGTGAGCTTGTAGATCTACTATTTTTGAATAGCCAACATATGAAGTGGTTACAATTATTTTTATGCTATATTAACTATTTTTGCCGAGGACCCCCTTTGAGAACCAATGACTTATACAGTCCCACGGATGAGGGGAAGGGGTGTGTCCACCCCTCATTCGCTTCATGGCGGAAACAAGTGCCAGAAATTATCCTATTGAAGAATAGGAAATGGTGCATTTGTGTAGCACCTTTATCCAGAGTGCTGTGTAATAGATTATATTCACCCATTCACACACACACACACACACACACACACACACACACACACACACACACACATACACATTGACACACCGGCCTTGAGATAAAATATTAAATCAAATGGGGGTTCGTGGCCTAATGCATATCAAACTGGCGGGGCCCTGGAAATGAAAAAGGTGGAGATTTACATCAAAAATATTAGCAGCATGTGACAGCTACTCAGCAGTGCCCGGGTTCAAGGGCGCCTGGTGACGGGAGGAGGAGCCAGAATTGAACCGGGAACCAACCATCCAATTGTTTCGGCGGCAACTCTGCCATCTCGCAAACCAGATAATTGGCCTGATAAGACTGTGAGTAATCTGTGATCCTATGCCGTAACAATAGCACCGTACACGGATTATCCCTGTGATGAACTGTATTTACAAGAGCTTTGTTAAAGCCATTTTTTGTTGTCCAGCTGCAGGGAACGGACATGAAAGGGATCATTTGTTTTGTTTTGGCTGCGATGGCCAGTCTGATGTTATCGCTGAGCTGGCTCTGATGTGGAAACAGGAGCCAAGAGCCAGTGCTGGAAGAAGTACTCAGATTATTTTTACTGTAAAAGTAGCAATACCACAAAATAAAAAATACTAAGTAAAAGGCCTTTATTCAAACGTTTTAAGTACAAAAGTATTGGCATCAAAATACTGTAATAATCAGTACCCCAAAAAAAGTGCTCACATTTTTAAAACATTTTTCCAAAAAAAATCTGTGTCACGATGCTACTCGTTGTGTGATTATAGATGCTTTTTTTTTTTTAATAGCCGAAGTAAAAAAAATATATAGTTTTGTAATAATCATAATAGTAACTTGTAACTAAAGCTGTCAAGTAATAGTAGAGTAAAGAGTACAATAGTAGTAAGCCTTTCCGAGCCATGTGGCCCATAGGGCAGGAGCCTATCACCTGTTTTTGTAGCGTGAGGTGGTACGATGTACAAGGACACCCCCCACCAATGAGTACAACCCCTGGACATGGCGCCAGTACTGTATGTCGCAGGGGTATCAATCCAACCCTTGATGCTGAGAGACGAGCAGGGAGGCATTGGGTCTCGTTTTTAAAGTCTTTGGAACCCCGACCTTCCAGTCTCAGGGCGGACACTCTAACCAAAAGGTTAGAGCTGTACTCAAAAACAGTACTTCTGTAAATATACTTAGTTATTACTTTCCACCACTGCAAGAGCACATAGCGGCATGCTTCTCTGGGAGCCAAATCGAGCCTGATAGGCCTATTATATACTTATTATTTGGACGCCGGTGTCGCGCACACTGGAAATAGCCGATCTACAAGCTCCACGGTGCGCTGTGGATCTTGTAGATCGGCTATTTCCGAAAGTACAATACAGCAGCGGTATAGCACATTTAAAGAGGCCCTGGAGCGTCTGTTTATAGGGCATTTATCATGGCACACGGAACAATCCGGGCTGTCTGCACGTCACTTGAGGTGAGCCTTGGAAATAAATCATAAACTCCTCCGGCCTGCCACTGATAGCAAACGCCATGCAGCACCCAATTGGCCGTCTGTTTTCCACTAAGAGTGGGATGAGAGGAGGAGGCGGAAGAGAAGAGAAGAGGAGAGGAGAGGAGAGGGAAACCTAGTTAGAGCTGCTCAGAAAAAAATGAAGTTAAGCCACTTGTAGATCACAGCACGTCACTTCTGCGAGCTGCGAGCTTGTACATTTAGAAGAAATCTTGAAAGTGTTTAAAGAATTTTGAAGAATCAGATGGGGGTCCGTGACCAAATACATTTCATTTTGGGGGTCCTTACTGGTGTAACGTATTTATGTTGTGTCCTGCTCAGGCTGTAGAATGTGACACCTGTGGTGTGGATACACCACAGGTGTCAAGTTATTCATGGATTCCTTGTTTATGACACTGCTTCTATCGACCACATTGGCCAGAATTTGGAAGGTCTTTTAGTTGGGCTGCAGCAGTCAATTATTTTTCAATCAATCGAATAATCAAGACGATTATTTTTATATATATATAATTTGTAAAGAAATATACTAAACTAAATGTATGCCTACAATTCCAAAGTGCTTGTCAGGGTGGGGGGGGGGGGGTCCCCAGTTCAAATATGATTATTTTGGGGGGTCACGGCCTGAAAAGGTTGAGAACCACTGAACTAGAGCACTTTATCCCTTTGAAAGATGTTTTAAAAGTTTACCTCAGCCCTTACAAACCGATGCCTGCAGCTGATTACTTGAGCTGTATTCATGTATTTAGTGTTTTGCTTTGTGTTTATTATTGTATTTTATGTTGTGATCTCTTGCTTGAATGCTTTCTTGGCCAGAGCTCCCTGGAAAAAAATAGATTTAAATCTCACCGAGGCTTCACCTGGTCGAATAAAGGTTAAGTAAAATAAACTCTAATGGAAATTCTAGAATAACAAAAATAGCCAAGCTCACAATTTTAGAAGTTTTCTTTTGCAAATGTTTTACAGTTTTCACCTATATTGACATGCCCAAAATGCAGTAGGGCTGGGTTGGAAGTGTTTATCGATATTGTGTTTCTGGCGTTTATATTGACTCTATAATTTTCTGCATGTGGTCCCGTGCTGTGCAATGTTTCCTAGGCAAGAGGGGGCAATGGTGCATGTTAGGGCTAGGCAACATGACTTCAAATCAATATCACGATTATTTCAAACTTTTGCCTCAATTACAATTAATGATTGAAAGAAAAGTGAAAATAGCAGATCTACATGCTCACAACGGTGACACGTTGTGAGCATGTAGATTGGCTATTTTCACTATTTTTGTACGCCGCCATTGTGCAACGAGGTATAACAAGTGGTTAATCAGACTAATTGATCTAGTCGATTGTAAAGAAATCTATTAGAATCGCTTTGTGTTTTTTGTTGATGTATAAAAGGAACATTTATTTTTTAAATCCTGCTTCTCGATTATTCAATTAACTTACACTAGTCTATACCCGGGTATTATTATTACGTGGTCGCGTCGACCCCCCCCCCCCCCACCCCCCACACACACACAACCGTAATAAGGTTTTCTTAAGGCCCACGCATGCTACCAAATGAGGTGGTCACCCCATCACCTAGAGAGTGCTCTCTATGATAGAGAGAGCTCTCTCTATCACCGACGCGGTGATAAGGTGATAAGGTGACCACCAAAAATGGTAGCATGCGCCCCCCTTTAGTGTACACGGCGCGTAAATGAAAGTCCTTTAAGTTGAAGCATGTGTCTGTGTGTGCTTGTGGCTGACGGCAACAGTGTAACAGAGTGGGTGTGTGGATTCGACGCATGCGCAGTTTGATCGCCGTTCCGTGCACATGGTAATGGTCAATGGCTGTGTGCAAATTCAGATCAATTGCTCCAGCCACTGAGGAGAACCGGGCAGAAGAGATTTGGGCTCACCACACACCACCCTCACACCACCCTCACAGAGCTTTGTACAATTATAGGAGGATGAGCAAGATTAAGTCTGTTATTTCTAAATATCGGTTTTGATATAGTGTCGGTTAATTGCCATGGCGCCCTAGTGCCTTTCATTATATGATGCTGACGTTTATCTAGTTATTTTTGTCATCTATATGCTATTTCCATTTTGGACTTGTTCGCATTCATCCCAAGTGTTTTCACTGCTTAAACACTCCCCAGCTCAACAACGAGCCGATCCCTGTTATATTCACCATGATATGGTAAACGTATTTACTCTCAACCTTTGCTTCCCCCTCTCTCTCTTACTTTCTATCAAATAAAACCGCCTCCTTCATTGATTTCTTTAGAGGAAACACGAGTAAACCCCGCAGGCGGCTTTTCCATCGCTGAAAAGACAAATTACCTGACATGTCTAAACGAAGCTACATTACGCTCCGGCCTCTTGCTTTGGATCATAGTGTGAGCGTGTAGAATGCCGAGGCCACATCGCCCTCTCAATGTGCTACTACAAGAAACAAATGGTGGCTGTTGGGTGGAAACCTTGTATGTCCAAAACTGTTACTTTTCAGGAACTGGAGAAAAAAAAAAGAACATGTGTTCCAGTTACTATTTTTTCGCAAGCTCTTGTTAATATTTTTCATTGGTCAAGTTTGTATAATAACCCACAGACGGACTTAACCACTTTCACTTTCAAAATGTTTTTGACAATGTGGTGGAAAATATTAATATCCAGTCAGGGTGAAGTGTTGACCATTAATTAGGATGATTCAGGCAGAGTAACAGCATACAGGTCATAAGGAACAGGCCTCCCGGCCTGTTCCGGCTGCCCCTCGGGGCACAAGCCTCTTGAGCACTAATCTCAGACAGTTCTTATAGTCCACTCTAGCAGAGATGCTATTCTAAATAGTCATATAAGGATGTATACTAAAGATAATGGCGACACACAAATAGTTACACAAGTACTGATTCGCTGACAGAGGGAGAGTAAGTGTGGAGGAGTCAGCTCAGCCGGCAGATTGACAGCTGTAGTTGAGTTAGAATTAGCACATTGTATTGTGAAAGCTTGCTGACTAGACTTTCAATGAGATTGAATGGAAGGCCAACAAGTACACAATACATAATATTTGGAAATGTATACATTTTCACAACCACAACAGTAGCAGATCTAGGCTCACACACTGTGTCACAATGCGACACTTTTCGACGAAGTAGGAGATACAAAGAAACACACACAAACTAAACAAATGAACACCTACAAAGTTCACATATCGTCTCTGTCGGGTGGAAACCTGTCCAAAACTGTTACTTTTCAGGATTCAAATTCAAAAATAGCTAAAGTAGCAGATTGACAAGCGTTCCGATCTTGTGGATCTGCTACTTTTGATTATTTTGTGTAACGCTGTAGTAGGGCATTAATTTACGAAAAAAAGGACATATGGAGATACAAGGTTTCTCCCCGACAGCAACAAAATATGACAGCCTTTTCACCTGCTGGACCTTCTTCTTCTTTCCTCCCCCTAACTTGTTATTATACTCCCTGCACCATCAATCTCCCCCACTGTGGCAAACACAAACAGATCAGTAGTGGAAATGATGATGAAGGTCCATGATGTTCAGCTTGGTTAGAGATCTGCTACAACAGTGGAGACCCTCCACGCTCTGATTCTTCCATAGCAGGGGTCTTCATCGTTGTTCAGGCCAAGAACCCCTTAGCTGAGAGAGAGAGAGAGATGAAGCAGGGACCCTCACTACATTTTGTGATAAAAGATTTTTCCATCTGCACCAAATCTCTTTGCCAAAAATAGCTCACAACGCGTCCCAGCGCAAAACGTTGTGTAGATTGTAGATCTGCTATTTTCAGTGAATGTTTCCCCCAGTATACTGTAGGTACGCTAGGGTTCAAATGGTTAAAAAGTAACAGTTACTTCAGAACCATGGACAGCAGCTATAGTTACTTCAGAACCATGGACAGCAGTTACAGTTACTTCAGAACCATGGACAGCAGCTACAGTTACTTCAGAACCATGGACAGCAGCTATAGTTACTTCAGAACCATGGACAGCAGTTACAGTTACTTCAGAACCATGGACAGCAGCTACAGTTACTTCAGAACCATGGACAGCGGTTACAGTTACTTCAGAACCATGGACAGCAGCTACAGTTACTTCAGAACCATGGACAGCAGCTACAGTTACTTCAGAACCATGGACAGCAGTTACAGTTACTTCAGAACCATGGACAGCAGCTACAGTTACTTCAGAACCATGGACAGCAGCCGCATGACATGTCTTTGATTGATTGATCGATTGAATACTTTATTAACAGTTTGCAAATAGTGCAGAGGTATAGTTACGCAAAGCCCTGAGGTCTTGTTTCCTTGTCGTCCTGTGTATTCAATTCATCAAGACATAAGAAGACGTACAATACTTTACAAGAAATCATCAATACTAGGAGCAGTAAAAGTATATTTACAGAAAAACAATGAGGGTCTAATTTATTTTGGCAAGCTAGAAAGAAGGTCCAGTTGTGAATTGCAGACAGGCGCTCTTTTATAGCGGTTTTGAAGGAGGGAAGGTAGTCACACTTTTTGATGGCTATTGATAGGGCATTCCACATTTTGGTGGCATAATAGTAGAATGAATGAGTCCCCATGTTTGTGCCGAATTTGGGGGGAATGAGATCAGTGGAGCTCCCTCTGGTGTTGTGCCTGTGGGCTTTACTCACTCTTTTGAAGTAGACGGGTACATGGGCACTAGTCCCTTGATTATCTTGAAAACCAGGCCCATTGCAAGTTGCTGTACTCTGTCCTCTACCCCGAGGCATCCCACCCTAGCATAATGAGCAGGGGTTAGGTGAGTACTAAGTGTGAGGTCTAGCAGTAGTCTGACTAGTTTGTTTTCTGAGAGGTCTGTAGTTTAGTGCCTTTGAGGTGCTATAGTACCATGAGGTGCATGCATAGTCAAAATCACATTGGATGAGTGCTCCAGCGAGTGTTCTCATAGCCTGGAAACCAGACGAATCTGCCCGTGCGAACAGCAAAAAAAATTGCCCTCGGCAGATTTCATCTAGCACCTCCGAAGAAGTGAGGGACCAATCAGGGCCCAGTATGCAAATATGGGGCGGGTTTATCACAAGAGGCATTTTTTTAATTTGCCCCTTGGAAATGTAGGTTCCACACAGAGATTCCAGACTAATATCTACGCAGTGATATTAGTCTGGCCATGCCAGGCTAGTGTTCTCAGTGCATTCCTACTGACCAAACGAGGAGATCCTGACTCTCTTGATGACTTTTGTTGCCATTTTATCACCGGAAAGATTCTTATCTAAAAAACAACCCCAGATAGGTAATCTCTTCTTTCCTTGTGATAAAATTGTCACCCACTCTGATCATAAAGTCTGTGGCCTTACCGAGGTTAATTTTGAACCCACAAAAGAATGGATTCAGTTTTACCAAGGTGTAATGACAGTTTGTTATCAGCGAGCCGTGTCCAGACTCAGTGCTACGTTCAGGGCCTATAGTAACTTAATATTGATAGTTATAGATCGGGCACTCAGTCCGTTATTAGACTCTATCGCCCTATTTGGGGGAAACGGGTGAACCGGTGAGAATTGCAATCAGTGAAGTGGCAGGGCGAGGAGTGACGACCGCCGTTTCTTATTGGTTCTGTTGGGTGGAAACCTCATATGTCCAAAACGGTAACTTGTCAGGATTCAAATCCTAAAATAGCAACAACATTGCTGATCTACAAGCTCAAAGCGCGTTGCTCGCGTCGTGTTTTGAGCTTGTAGATCGGCCATTTTTGCACTGTAGTATGACGAAGTAGGGCTATAATTTATGAAAAGGAAAATATAAAAAGTGAAATAAATGGAGATACAAGGTTTCTGTCCTGCAGCAACGCTATTTTCCAGACAGGGGAAGGGCAGAGCACCCGCCGGCGAAGTGTCGAGGCGAGGTTGTATTAGGCTGGAATATAATTATTAATAGTGGGGAGTGTTGCAGGTGGATTTAATCATGACCAATCAAATCATGGCTTTTCATTACCTTTAAGAGCGGCGCACTGTGTGTGTGTGTGTGCTCAGCACAACGTGGTGATTTTCTTCCCCCAAGAGCAAAGTGATGTTCTTGTTGCAGCGAGGGTGCAAAGTCATCACATAACAAATCTACAACTCCTCCAAACTCGCCGTGGAGAGAAGATGATGGGAAATGATTCTGTGAGGAAACAGGAATTGTGGTTAATAAAGTGTGACTCTGATACTGCTCCCTGTGAGAGGCCTTTTTCTCAGTGAACCACATGAACTCTCCTAGCATGTGGGTCTTCCACGGGGGGGGGGGGGTCCCCACTCCCCAGTTAACGTTTAAGTGACAATGTAAGGACTTTTAAGACCTCTTTAATACTTTAAAAGAAAGAACAAAGACTACTACATCAAAAGTAATCAACAAACTATACAGTAGCTGATCTACAAGCTCACAACGCCTCGCAACGCGTCGCATGGGGATCCCTGCTTCATATCTTGCTCAGCCCCCCCCGACCTCTCTGACCTCCTTCACCACCTCGCCCCCCTCCTGCTCCCTCAGGTCTGGTGATGCGAATGCCAACCTAAATCCAGTTCATAAGCCCAGTTCATAATCGCCAATTAAACTCTTGGTGGTGGGTGTAAACCCGGTACCTACTGTTGGCAGACGTGTGTTCAGGGTCCTATTTTTGGGGGGGTAGTTTCTGGTCCTCGGTGACGCAAGTCCACAAAATACCAAACACACACAGGCATGGATAATCACGTCACTTCAGCTCCGGAAATTCTCATTTCGCCCCATCCACTGCACACGTCACGCCAATTCTCCTGCCCCCCCAAAAATAGCACCTCTGTCTTGTTTATTCGTCCTTTTTCTCTCTCTCTCTCTCTCACACACACACACACACACACACACACACACACACACACACACACACACACACACACACACACACGGTGAGTACTGTGCGTTTCTGCAAATTACAAGTTTGACTTAATTAAAAGAAAAAGAAAGGGGATTAATGAAACAGAAAGAGAATGAGATTGTTTTGTAATTAAATGGGAAGTACAAGGTACTCTGGGGTATTTATGGATCTGGGTTACACTCTACATCACTGAATTGCTTGATAAAAACATAAGGCTGTCACGCCTCAAAAACAGCTACTGTGACCTTGACCCATGCTTATTGAGCAAGACTACTGGCAATAGAACAGTGGTTCTCAAACCTTTTCATGTCAAGGACCCCCACATTGTTTATGCATTTGGCCGCGGACCAGATTTTTTTTAAAGATTTTTTAAAGATTTTTTGAAATGTTGTGCTTTTTGGAGTGCACTTTTCTAGTTGGATTATTTGTTTGTGTCGTCAGGCAGACCAGCAGAAACACACCGTCTGTGTTGAGTTTAGTTGAGTTCTGCTATAATTATAGAACAAGTGTCCAGAACTATTGGAAGCCTTGCATTTTAACTGCTCTGTTTAAGTGCTACTTGTCTGCTCCCAAACAAAGGAGCACTGATTATACTTACGCAATGCTGCATAAGTATAATCAGTTATATAACAATAAAATCTGACAATTATGCAATGAAGCGTGATTTTCCATTTTCACTGATTCGCCAACAACAGTGATTGGTAGATTGGGGGGTAGAGGGGCTTGAGTTCCTCTGTCTGAAAAGCACTAACTATTTCAGTCATTATGGCAGGGCCAGGTTGTATGAATAATTTATAATGCAGTGTAGAACATTAACATGTTTATGTGCCTAGTACGGTAACAAATGCGTCTCAATCTTTTGCCGCAGTGACACAGCGCACAGCTCAATGCAAGCATAATCCTGATTGTTTACTTTGTCGTACGATGGTGACGTGTGAAAATAGCCAATGTACAAGCCAGCTCACAAAGTCTTGCACGACAATGTGTTGTGGGCTTGTAAATCTGCCATTTTGGCCAAATGGTCTGGAAACTGGAAACAGAGAGTCTGGTGGTGCTGCTGCAGTTGTTTTTCCTTGGGTCCACATAGAATTATACAAAACTTCGGTGATTAAAAGTCAAAGTAACATTCGTTTTTTTTAGAAGAAAGGCACTAGAGCATCTTGAACGGTTTGAAAGCCTTTTCATTAAAGGTACAAAAAGCAGTGTCGATACATCTTCTTCAGAGTCATGGCAGACATTAGTTTCTGTTAGAGTGGATTTTGGAATAGGTATTTGCTTCTGATTTGTCTAATGTGTGTGTATAATGAGTTCTGCTGGCTGGAGGCTCTATGAATCTTTTAAGTTGATTCCACTTTGGCTTTGGAAGTACATTGTGACCATGGCTGACCTTTCTGGTTCCAGGATTGTGCGCTAAAGCTGTCTGTACAAGTTGTTTCTGATGTGAATAAGTCCAGCTTTCCCTCTGATTGCATTTCAAATAAGACTGGATGTTAATGTAGGCTCAACGGCCAGCCATGACAGACTGCAGTGCATCTTTATGACCCTGCATGGTTTTAAACCATTGAAGGAGTTGTTCACCCAAAAAATTACTTATTGTTTTATCAATTACACACCCCATGAAGCCTTGAATTCATGGAGATGTTTTTGTTTTTGTAGCATTCCTATAATGCCAATAATTTGATGACCGGCTTAGGAAACTTTTCTGGAAAAAGTATGATGTTATATCAGTGGTGCTCAAACATTTTCATGTCAAGGACTCCCAAAATTATATGTATGTGGCCGCCGACCCCCATCTCAAAAATATTTTGTGCCAGGGACCCCCCAGAAGCAAAGATTTGAGCTCAAAATATTCGCTTTAAAAAAGTTATTTATTCAAAGATCTGCTATATTTAAAAAAAAATAGCAGATCTACAAGCTCATAGCTCAAAAAAATCTATTATACCGCAGCTCAGTCATCCACGTCACCTACAGAGCTGCGCCACTGGAAGTTTGCCATCAGATCAATTCAGTGTTCTAGAGTGAAGCCGAGTCATAGTGTGCCGGTGTGAGGTTTTGACGATGGAGGGACCTGACACTCCCTCTCGGAGGGAATAGTCCGTCCTCCGTTACACAGCTGTCACTATCGATCCACCTCAATGACGGCCTGTTGCTCGGATAATCGAATCTCCTCTCCCACCCTGGGTGGAGCGCGCAGGCCTTCTTCTCGCTGGGCTTGCATGGCGGGCCAGCGTGACTCTTTCTGGACGTTCCGGTGGGTTCGTTGATAACGATTTATCCCGCCGCTACAGCGCCGTGGTTGGGTTTCATAGCTGGGGACAAGCTTTTGCCACGCCGGTCGGTCATCGCTGAACTGTGGGGGCCTATCATTGCCCGTCTATACGCCTTCCTGACGTTGGCCATCCATCTTTTTACATCCCCCTCGCTAAGGACTCGCGGCCGGTGATCCATCACGCTTGGCGTGCGGTGAGTTTGTATCTCGGGCATCTGGCCCTGCCTGCCTGTGAGCGCCCGGAACAGCAGCCAGCACCGCTTGACAGGTCCGCCTGCGTGAATCCGTACGGGAAAAAGTGACACTTCTTAGTATTCAGCAGACTGAAGGAGCTACTTGATATATTTCAGCGCGCGTCGTAAAATAGACGATCTGCAAGCTCACAATGCGCCCCCGCTGGGATGTGTTGTGAGCTTGCAGATCGGCTATTTCCAGCGCTTGACACCGCCGTATGAGTATAAATCCTCCTTGACGCTGACGAGGCTTCTGGTCCTGACACTTAACTGGCAGTGATGCCGTAGGCCCTGCAGAGCAACAGGACACCCACCGAGAGAGCCACAGAGAGGTTACGCTGGCATGCACACACACACACACACACACACACACACACACACACACACACACACACACGCACACACGCACACGCACACACGAGTACCTCCAGTGGGGTATAGATAGGTCTTGTTGGGAGGATATTCTGGGTTCAGGTGACAGCCTCTCCTCTCCCATGTGGAGAGATGATGACACCGTGAAAGGCCACAGAGCAGCATCTCAGCATGAGACGAGGTGTATTTTAGGATATACACTTTTTCCCGGGGATGAGGGTGCATCGTTGCATTGATGTTCTCAGTCTCTCTCTCTCTCTCTCTCTCTCTCTCTCTCTCTCTCTCTCTCTCTCTCTCTCATTATTTATTTCTCTCTTTTACAACTCTCGCTCTCAAGGACGTGCGCGCACACACACACACACACACACACACACACACACACACGCACACACACACACACACACACACACACACACACACACACACACACACACACACACACACACACACACACACACACACACACACACACACACACACACACACACACACACACACACACACACACACACACACACACACACACACACACACACACACAAACAGCTCCCTCCCCCAGGCTGTCATCACTGCCCCCCTATCCACTAGTCTCATCCCGCCCCCCCCCCCCTTACACCCCACAAGGGCTCCCATCCCAGGGAGCCCCACACTGTGTACTGTGCTCTTCTTTTTTTTGGAAACTATATTGTAGCTGTGTTTATAACATTCTTTATTAATCTAAACATACAGCCACTTTGCACATTTTAGCTTAGATTTTTATATTCATGTCATTTAGTTGGATATTGGATATTTTCTGGGGGAATGGGCGGTAAATCCATGCCTCTGCCTTTGATATCCCCCCTCTGGTCATTCATCTTTATGGCCTAGGGGGGAGTCAAAAATAGCAGATCTACAAGCTCATAGTGACGCGCTTTGAGCTTGTAGATCTGCTATTTTTGAATAACCAACCAATGTGCTATATACCGTATATAGCTCAAATCTAAAATGACACAGATGCTTTCCTGGTCTTAATGGGCTATATACCTGCTTCAGATGGTATTAATCAGCCCCACAGGTTGAGAACCACTGTGTGTGAGACAGTGACATGGCAACAGGCAGTATGAACGCGGCATTCAGGGTTCCGGGGCAGCCTGTCCAACCATGAATCAATGTTAAACGATCGCCTCGGATGCTGCTCTTCCTCAGTGCACTGCCTGCTATCATTAGCTATTGGCTTAATTGTCGCTCATTAGTGCGGCTGTCATAACTCTGAGAGAGGACATATTTTACCAGATGTTTTGCAATCGAATCTTACCGACCGCGATATAGACGCCATGGATATTAGGTCACGCTCGCCAATTGAATACAATAATCGAGCCACTTGTACCTGTTGTACAAATGAATTGACCTCACAAAACACTCGATTGAGTTAGAGGAGTCTGCTTATCTGACCGCCATCTGATTGAATATCCCTGTGTCGAAGAGCTGTGATGATGACATTTGAAAAGGAGGTTTAGCAGAACGGCGTCTTGGCTGACGGGTTAACGGCAACATGAAATGAAAAGTATGTTCATCACACTCCTAGAGCATTTATTTTTATGTTTTCTTTGAACATGCAGTGGAGTTGTTTGGGTTTGTGGATACATTTAGAAATGTTTTGAACACGATCAGTTAAAAAGGGGGTAGGAGTTTATAAGTTTTACACTTCTTCCTACTCCTTTTCGGTTTGGTATTTTATTTGTTTTTTAAAATTAAAACACATTCATTCATTCATATCTGTGGTCACTATGGCGGTATAATTAACAACAATGCAGTAAATGCCCCCCAAAAATACACTAAAATCAATTGTTGTCTATTCTTACACCAAATGTCCCCGGAAATCCAATCCCAGTCATGATTCTCATCACTGATAGTGATTATAGAGACCCTGTTGGGTGGTGGTTGGTCGAACGGACGGACGGAAGGATGGACGGACAATAATAATTGATTATTTCCTTTATTAGTAGCCTAAATGCCATTATTCCGTATGCGGTAATACACGTCATTTTTTCTCATCCGTGCCACACTGAGATCTGGGCGGTGTGCTAGTTTCAGTCCGTAACGCCGCCATTATGACGGAGTGTAAATTAGACCTTAGCTGTGCATCGCCCACATGGTTGTAACATTGATTTGATTCAGGCTCAGGCAGTGCCCCTCCCCCTCAGAGAAAAGTTAGAGGTGTCGATGTTTGATAGATTCCCCCCGCTGCCCCTAACTCATTCGGGCTTCCGGTGGGGAGACCTGAGGTGACGTCACCATTGGTGAAAGAAGTACTCGGATAGCAATACCACAATATAAAAATACTCTGTTACAAGTAAATGGCCTGTGTTCAACATGTTACTTGAGTAAAAGTACAAAAGTATTGGCATCAACATATACTTAAAGTACCAAAAGTAAAAGCACTAAAATGTTTGAAAATAGACAATCTAAAAGCTCACAGCGCGTCGCAATGCGACGCGCTGTGAGCTTTTAGATTGTCTATTTTCAAATAGCCTATGTATAAAATAGGGCTGAAGTGGTTAATGCATGTTTTATAATATAATAATTCATATCTGCAAAGTAACTAGTAATCTAAAGTTTTCAAATAATTGTAGTGGAGTAAAGGTACAATATTTGTCTCTTGAGATGTAGTGGAGTAGAAGTAAAAGTATTGAAAGTTGGAAATACTCCAGTAAAGAAAAGAAAATACCTCAAAATTGTACTTAAGTGCAGTACTTGAGTAAATATACTTAGTTACTTTACACCACTGGACGTCACCCAGCTACCCACGCACACCCTCCCTCCTCCCCATCTCATTTACTTCTGAGTGGGAGACCTGCTTCCAGGCTGGAGCCTGTCTAGCTCACAAACTACATTCAGGGGGAGCGCCCACTCCAGCAGAGTCAACTAACCCTCTCAGCAAAAGGAGCGATAGAAACCTGATTGCACAAAATGTCACCATTTTGTGATCAATTTCCCCAAAAAAAATTGCAAAAGGAAAGACAGACACATCCATAATATTTTTGGCCCTCTGCTGCACACACCCCACCACCACCCTTTTGTGGGAGCCCACTTGCAGTATCCTCACGGTCCTCCAGTGGGTCCCCCAACCGATAGGTTGAAAACCAGTGCACTACGATGTAAGCCGACGTTCAGTCTCAAAGACAGAAACACGCACACGCGCACACACACACACACACACACACACACACACACACACACACACACACACACACACACACACACACACACACACACACACACACACACACAAGCTTCTCACATGAACATCTAAGCATGTAAACACGATACATTCCATTTTCTTCATTAGACTAAGCCGTTGGAGTTAACTCATTAAAACCGGTTGAGCATCTGTGTCATTTTAAATGTTAGGTTTGAACCACTTTAACTATTATTTTATACTTTGGCTATTCAAACATAGCCAAAGTAGCATAGTGCGTCACTTTGTGCCACGCTATGAGCTTGTACAGTAGATATGCTATTTAAAAAAAATCAGGAACATTTGTGACAAATCTTTGAATATATGTATTTTTAAAGTTAAAATGTTTAACTCAAATCTTTGCTTCTGGGGGTCCCTTGAGCAAAATACATATCACGTTGGGGGTCCTTGACACGAAAAAGTTTGAGAACCACTGGTATAGCAACATACGTTTTTCAGAAAACTGTTTGAAACTGACATTTGTAGAAGGCCTCAGGTCTTAATGGGTTAATTGCTTTTGGCACATGGTCTTGTTAGACCTCACAGACGTGAAGACAATCAGAGCTGCGCTTCGATCGCTCTCATCCACTTCATCAGCCTGCTGCCACTATATCCAATCCAGTATCGATACTCCACGGCAGCACTGGAACCTACCCACGTCACTCCCAACCAAACCCATATCCTTGTTTAATGACCACTTAAACCCTATAGCTTTGATGAACCAGAGTCCCCCAGGAGTCCATAGTAGGCCCCCTCCGTTCCCCCCCCCCCCCGTACGCTAAATATCTTCAGCAGCAACAGCCGATCTACAAGCTTGAACTTGCACAGTATAGGTCAGCAGTTTTTTGCCGATTGTTTGCACCAGAATAAGGATATGGTGACTTGAATATGACAAAGCATGGACTAGAAGGAGTAATTAAACAAAGTGTCTGCTGGACGTCAGGTGCGGCGTTATTCAACCCCCCCTCCCTCCAACTAGGCTCTCGCTGGGCTTGGAGGAATAATTGGTTTGTAGTGCTGGGCGGATCGATGCCGAGGAACTCATATCTACCTCATTGCTATACAGCCGAGGCCGCAAACGGGGAGAGGCGAGGGGGGGCATTTATTTCCCTTCCACGCCATTATGGAGTCAGAGCTGAAATGAGCCACGCTCCGTATTGACGGCCTCCATGCTAACGCTCTCCCGGCGGCTTTGCTGACGCACCAGGCGGCGGGCGGCCGCCCATGGAAAGATATGGTGGGAGATGGAAGCTCAAGTGAGGCCACAGACGACCACGACACGGACCCTATTCTCTCTCATTACTACGTCACTCCATACAATTGACAATGTAGGCATTTAGAAGAAGCTTTAGATATTTTTGGAGCTTTTATTCCTTCATTTGGACAGTGAAGACTGACAGGAAACGCGGACAGAGAGAGACAGAGAGTGACACGCAGCAAAGGCAGTCGGGTTTGGGAATCGAACCTGCGACTTGCTGTCATGCTGCATCAGAGCCTATATATGGTATGCGACAGTGGTATTTTGTGGGGGCTAAAACATTTTTTGTTTTGTTAAAAAGCTAAAACTCTGTATTCTGAAAATACCACTGGCGCCCTAGCAGACGCTCTTATACAGAGTGACTTACAAGTGCGAGATCGGAATAAGCAGAGTAAGCATGAACTCAACAAACAGCAAGGGAAAGTTTGGAAAGAAAGAAAGAAAAAGTTTGGAAATCACTGCTTTAAAGACATGTTGTTGTGATTTGGCTACCTGTTGTCCCAGAGCATCTCTACTTAATTACCCAGTCTTTCTTTTTTTGTACACTGTAATTGACTTGTACTACTCCTGACAAGCTGCTGCCGTTCTGATAACGCTAATTGTGATAATTGATAATTAGATCCGATAAGTAGACCGGAAGACATCAGTAGCGCCATGTTCCTTTAACAGCAGATGTGCGGAAAAGTCGTCCTGAAGTTTCACAGATAATTGCTCAGAGCTTCTTTGGCTGTGTTCCCGATGCAGAAATACCTGAGACCCAGTGGTTCCCAAACGATGGGTCGCGGACCCATTTATTTTGTGGAGTAAAAACTGAATTATTTAAAAAGACAATCAAAATCGATAAAAAATATTCCATACATTTTAAGAAATCTAGACATCTAAAAGCTTACAAAGCATTGCGACTATGTTCACTGTTAAATTCATAATGTATTTTCTGTACGTTTGGTCCCGGGGAAAAATTCCTCTTTTGCGTCTGTAGCTGAAAGGTTTGAGAATCCCTGCCTACAGTACGAGGTCATAGCCTGAGACCCCCAGGGGGTTGTGACTGCTTCCACCGGCTATTCTTTGGTGAAGAGATTTGGTGTAGAGTGGGGAAAAAAAGAGCGTACTAAGTACATTTGCAACTTAGGTCCGTTTTACTGTAATATAGTTATTCCATTAAGACTGGGAAAGGACCACCCAAAATTATGTATTTGTCCGTGGACACAAAAAAAATTGCTGATCTAGAAGCTCGTATATGAGCTTGTATATCTGCTATTTTTGAATAGCCAAAGAACAAAGAAATCTAAAATGACAAGTTCCCGGTCTTTATGGGGTAAAATACAGTTTTTAATGCTGAGATGCAGAGTGTGCGAGCTGCGCATGCAGCCCTGCTTGCCAATGGCCTTCACCCTAAAGTGTGTGCGTGCTACTACCGTATACTGCAAGCATTTGGCAGCTCTACTTCATTTAATCTACAAATGCACTGGGTCCAGACACAACACCACCTCATATACACTTTAATACATTTAAAAATATATATACATACTCAACTGGAATTAATAAGATTAACCACTTAAACCCTCTATTACTTAGTAAACTTGACCTGGGTGGGCTCTGTACTTGGTCCGCACTGCTCCCCTCAATGGACGCACGCAGCATCCATGTGTCTTTTGCGTTCCCCCTCGGGGGGCCTGCACTGCACTGCACCTGCACTGCACTAGAAAACCAACTTTACAAAGGTTGACCGGTGATGACAGGTTTGACCGATGATTCGTAGCCAAACTGCCACGCCGCCCTGTGCGGCGGACCAGACCGTTTAACATTCTCTCTCTCCTCACTGGAACTCATGAAGGTTTAAACCATTTAGACCTGAGGCCGATTCTAAAGACACCTTCTAAATCTAAATCTTTTTGAAGTTTTCTGTAAAACTACAAAAACTACAAAAACATTATGTTGCTATATACTCTACATAGCAACAAGAATCCAAAAAGGGGTTACCGTCTTGAAAGGTATAGTTACAAATAGGGGTTCCCGCCCAAAATGGGTTGAGCAGCACTCGTTGTGCCGGTGAACTGTCTTTGGTTTGGTCTGGCCCTCTCCAGCACAGCTGCATAGATTTTTTTAAGAGAGAATCGTTAAGGAAGCGGAATCGTTAAAACCCGTAAAAATCCCAACCCTAATCCAGAGACCCTCAGGGTTCCTTGAGGGGATTCAAAATTGACCCTTACAGGTGTGTAACTCTGACAGTTATGCGGGTCCTACATTCTTGCCTTAGTTTCCTGTCTCTCTGCAGTTTCCTATCTAGGACATAAAGCATACATTATAAGTTTGTACATTCATGCACACGTTGTATATGTATGTAAAAAGAAAACACATTGCATAGTTCATATGAGAAGGAATTGGGACGGACACCTGGCAGGTACTGTGAAGTGGCTCTGGTTCTTTTCTTTTCTTTTTTTTTCAAGTCGCTGACTGCAATTCCCTAGAAACGGGAGATATGAAATTGTAATTCCGCGAGAGACAAATGGCATGTGGCGCGCCTCTGAATTATAAATGAAACCAGAAGGGTCTTAGTTATGCCTCCGTGCCCGAGCGTGATTCAAACAGGCTGCCGTCGAGTTGGACACGCTCACAAGACACATGGAGAGAGAGAGAGAGAGACACACACACACACGCACACACGCACACGCACACACACACACACGTGCGTGCGCGCGTGTGTGCTTTGTCAGTACACAGCTAAAATCATCAGTGGTAATTCAACAAATGGAGCCGTAATGGACTTGTAAGAGTCCTCTGTGTTAATTTAAGTCAGAGAGTGTAGAAGTGGATCCAGAATGACCCTTACAGGTCCTCGTGGCTCACAAAGGAGCACATGCAGTGCTGGAAGAAGTACTCGCTTGTTTTACTTACGTAAAAGTATCGATACTGCTCGACAGATATGTGCCTTTGATTCTTGCCTGTCCTTGACATGTTTCTCTTTGCTGTTTGTTGTCTTTTTCTCCCCCCCCCCCCCCCCCCCCTTCTTCTTTTCTTTCTGAAAACAACAAAAACGATGGCACTTACACAAAAACAAATTTCACCCACTTCTTTACACCGGTAAACTTGTGATATGACAATATAATACAGTAGATTTTGATTCTCATGTTAACCAGTGCCACATACATATACGTACACACACACACACACACACACACACACACACACACACACACACACACACACACACACACACACACACACACACACACACACACACACACACACACACGCGTACCGGTACACATGTTCATGAGCCCAATTCATAATCCAAATGAACGACATGGGTGGATGTCCACAAAATAACAGCTGCACACCCAGACCGTGTGTTTAGGGTCCTGTTTGGTCCACGTTGACGCAAGTCCACAAAATACCAAACACACACACACAGGCATGGATAATCACGTCACTTCAGCTCCGGAAATTCTCATTTCGCCCCATCCACTGCACACGTCACGCCAATTCTCCTGCCCCCACAAAAATAGCACCCTCTGTCTGTTTATCCGTCCCTTTTCCACACACACACACACACACACACACACACACACACACACACACACACACACACACACACACACACACACACACACACACACACACACACACACACACACACACACACTACTGTGTAAAGTAGGCTATTATTCACAGCCACCACGCGCGTGGGTCATGGTTCTTATGTTGGTGGATCTAGTTGGCAGCGTGGCCAGCATTCTGTCAGCACATTCGCACTGACCAACGGGCCAGAGACACACACTGGAGGCCAGGCCAGCCTGCATGCTGCCATCCACCACCGCATGCATGTGCCACCGATGTGCCAACATACAGGCAGGGCTGTGCCAGCACACGCTCCAACACATGCCACAGACACGCTAGTAACATGGTTAGTCACGAGAGGAGGGCTCCTGTTGGTTATGTGTGCCCCTACAGTTTAACTCACAGTGGTAAATGGCTAATTTAAATGGTATGACACAGTTTAAAATAGGGCTTAAGTGGATAATCAGACAATTTAGTTGATTAAAATCAAACTTTTAGAATCTTTGTGTTGTTAATTTGTTGCTACTGTATATATATAAAAACACTTTGTGGTTATTTGTTTAATCAAAAGAGTAATTAGAAACCCTACAAGAGAGGGCTCCTGTTGATTCTCCCAACCAGGCGGCAAGCTTTCCAGCTTGAAAATGAAGCCAATGCGGAAGTAATGAAAACACTGCAGTACTCATTAATGGCCTTGAAGGTGGCACTAATACCCATATGGGGTATTAGTGCCTTTGTTTTCAATTGCTAGTTCCAAGTCTTCTTTCACGTAGCATGATGTGTTTTGTGTAAATTGTGCTCCCATTAATTCTAGAACGCTAGTTCTACTGCAGTGAAGAGCCTCAAATGGAGCCGTAAGGGTCATTTTGATATCATTACCATTAAGACTTTATGTCTTTCATGCTTTTATTAAAGAGCTCTCATGAAAGACCACATGGACAGGGCTTCCTGGCTGGCTCGGCCTGTTAGTCCAAGGTCCATGTGCTCAGTGGTGTAAAGTAAGAACATTTGCTGGAGTACTGTACTTAGGTAAAATGTTGAGGTATTTTTACTTTACTGGAGTATTTCAAATGTTCAGTACTTTTACTTCTAAAGGCAAATATTATACTTTTACTCCTCTATAATTATTTGAAAACTTAGTTACTAGTTACTTTGAAGATTTTGATTCAGCCCTATAAACAATTTGTCCATTTGAAAATAGCAGATCTACAAGCTCACAATGCGTTGCGACGCATTGTGAGCTTGTAGATCTGCTATTTTCTACATTTGAACGATGAACGAACGAAACGGGACATTCTGCACAATGAGTACTTTCACTTTTGGTACTCTAAGTATATTTTGATGCCGATACCTTTGTACTTTCACTCAAGTACATTTTGAATACGGGACTTCTGCTGCAAGAATCAAAGATACATATATGTCGAGCAGAAACCTCTTATCTCCATATTCTAACCTTTTGTGTTTTTTCTTACATGATCGCCCTACTTGATCATACAACAGCGTCACACAAAAGTATCTAAAGCTGACACCCCTGTTTTTCGAAATATCACAAATGTTCCACATTTTTCAAAGATGTAAAAACGTATTGTAAAAACGTATTGTAAATCTACAATGCTTGTAGATCTTGGTGATGCGCTGTGAGCTGGTGCCTTTACATGGCTTGCTTGGATCACACTTGTCTTGAATCGGCGGCCTAAACTCCCATCTGTATGCGTTTATTTGTTATGGTTTTGTACTGTAGCTACTGTTTATTGCTGCTATGGGGCATAACAATCTTTAAAGTCAAGGCTCATGCGCACACAGCCACTGCCAACGGGCTTATACAAGGCCACTGTGTGTGTGTGTGTGTGTGTGTGTGTTGAGAGAGTGTCGTGTGTGTGTGTGTGTGAGGGAGATTTCAATGAGCCATGAATCGGGCCACAGTTTTTGCAGTGCAAGCCTTATAGCCTAGTGAACAAATCTATAAACAAATAAATAAATAAACTTTATTTACGGCGCACTTATCGAAACAAAGTTTAACAAAGTGCTCTACATAAACCTGAAGAGGAATCTAATCAAACAGACCAAACTAAACATGATGATGTGTGCAAAACCGCAGGCTGAAGTAAAAACATTATTAAGAGTTAAGAGAATAAAACAATAAAATGATGATTATAATTACGGAAAGGCCCTTCGACCCAAAGCAAACAATAACCTTACAGCAGTGGTTCTCAACGTTGGGCCTGGGACCCCACCAGGGGTCCAATGGACACTTATGGGTCCATTTGGTTCCATTTTTACACTCTCAGAGTTAACTAAACACTGAGGATTTTACAGTTTAAATGGCGGTCCCAGAGATAAAACAAGCATCAAGTGGAGGTCAGTGGCCTTATGCGTGGCAAAATGGGGGTCCTCGAAATGAAAAAAGGTTGAGAATCACTGCCCTACAGCAGTGGTTCTCAAAGTAGGATCCGGGGACCCCCAGGGGTCCTTGGGGAAGAGGGGGTTCCAGGGGGTCTCCAGCTAAATGTGTTAATACAGCGTCACAATCATTTTAACCACTTTATCCATATTTTATATCTTG
Organism: Gymnoscopelus braueri; assembly: GCF_963280865.1. Taxonomy (NCBI): domain Eukaryota; kingdom Metazoa; phylum Chordata; class Actinopteri; order Myctophiformes; family Myctophidae; genus Gymnoscopelus; species Gymnoscopelus braueri. The sequence goes on along the minus strand of NC_137613.1, from coordinate 24,807,806 downwards.
GCTATGTAAAAATAGCAGATATACGAGCTTGTACGTTTTTGAATATTTTAGAAAAAAAAGTGTTTGGAAAATGTTGAATAATTTAGATTTTTTAAACAAACATAAATCTAGTCTTTTCTTCTCGGGGTTCCTGACTCAAAATCACATTGAACCGAGCTGGAACCAGCAGCACTGTTTGTGCACGTTTACCTGTACATGTCTAGCCGGCAGCCTGCCTGTGTGTGTTTGTTCGGTATGGTAACAGGGGAAATGCATGTAGACAAGCAGGCGCGCGTGCGCACGCACGCACGCACGCACGCGCGTGTGCGTGCGTGCGTGCGCAGGCCAACTTCAGGTCTGTCAGTTGTTATTTTATTTAAGAAACCCCCCACCCCTCCCAAAAACATCGTTTTAAATACAAAATAAAATCATTCAATCAGCTTTTCTGACATTACATTTATTTTGTATTAATTATTATTATTTATTTATTTTTCTCTTCAGAAATAAAACAACATTTCAAAAGATTTTCAGGAATTTTCGAAATAAATTTAATAAAAAGTGTATTACTGTAAGTGGTTCATTCATAATGTTTTTTTTTTTACATAATTATGTGTAAAAGTTAGGCTTAAATCCCTCTTTTGGGTCTATTGCTGAAAAAGGTTTGAGAGCCATATTGTTCTAACCAGTTCACCCTACATGGTCCATATAGCTTTGCATCACCTCCTCCCCATTCTAAACTGCCTCGCATTAATACAATCAACAACTCCGACAGTGAAACCAAACAATGGAACGGTCCGCTGTGACATTGACGTATTCCCATTCATCAAAATATGTCTTTGTTTCTTGGCACGTCCTGAAACAATCCTTTATAAATCATATCTCAAACTTATGACTCAGTGGGGCGGTGACTGTCATATTTAATGCTACAGTAACGCTTTAATGCCACGATAAATTTAGCCGTAACCGTATTTTGACCAATTTCCATATTTTCCAACAGCTGTGGAATCCCCCTGTCGTCCTTGGGAGCTCGCCTAAGGCGTCACTAAGGCCTACACTACAGTATGACTCATCTGTTGGTGAAAAACAGAGTTATAAAAAGAAACTACATTAGGTGAAACACTGCCAAAGGTGTGAAGTTTGCCCGTAAGGTGTTAAGCCGTCATTTATACTTCGCCGTACGACTGTCGCGTGTCGAAGATAGCCGGGCCTACAAGCTAACAAGCTGTGAGGTGATAAACATCAATTGTCCAAAAAGACACAATGTGTCAATTAAGCGATTTGTCATTGTTGTCACTGGGGTTGTCAATAAGGACTGATGGGAAATGAAGCACACTGGTAAGTTCTCTCTGAAAGCACTCTTAAAACCCTCTATACTTAGTCAACTTCACCTGAGTTGGCTCTGTACTTTCCCCCTCTACACCAAACTCTTTGCCCAACAAAATATGTTGTTCCAGGGACCCCCAGAAGCAAAGATTTGAGTTGAAAATGTTGTTTAAAAAAAAAAAATATATATATATATATATATATATATATATATATATATATATATATATATATATATATATATATATATATATATTCAAAGATTTGCACAAATGTTCACGTTTTTTTTTTTTATTGCAGATCTACAAGCTCGTAGCATGGCACTCAGTGCCGCGCTATGAGCTTGTAGATCTGCTATTTTTGAATAGCCAATAGTGTAAAATAATGGTTATGGATAACAAATCTACAATGTCACAGATGCATTCCCAGATTGAATGGGTTATGTCTTTAATCAGCCACTAACCCGGGAGATGTCACAACAATATGAATGATGACATCTGCTAATATAGATAGACAAGTCACATTCCATGGAGATTATGGACTGTAATTGAGCGAATTCCTCAAAGAGACTAGTAGAAATACTTTTAGGCGGTTTGTATATAAATATAAAATTGGAGGGGAGCATTTCAGTTGCAGCAGCAACATATTCAAATGATGACATGTCTCCAGATGATACCTGCCTTCTTTGAAACAGCAAAACATATTTGATATTCTATCAACTGTGGGGGCGTCAGTGGAGTTAAAATGTGGGCGTAATGATTCAGTAAGAACAGTCGCTCTGTTATTCAGATCTAAGCAAGTTTCAGTAAGGAACCTGCAAAATGTAGGATTAATGATCAGGTCATTGATTAGGAAATTAACCCTTTAAAGACGGGGTGCCATGATTTTCAGTGATTCCCCCCCCCCCTAAAACATAATCATCAGGTATTATGGTTATACTAGTAGGAAGATTTTTTTCAAAAAAGTGTACAGAAATTGTTAAAATTATGTTTTTATGTGGACCCGCCTCCAGTTCATTAAGTATACCTGGTTCTCACCTTAGCACCTCCTCCACCACCTTAGCACCACCCACCTGTCCTAGTCCCTCCTCCTCCTCATGCCCACACCTGTTGTGTTATGATAATGAGGGGGAGGGTAGATTTTTACTATGTCACTAAAGGGCTGTTTTTCTATTGGCACATTTGACCCTCAAGGTTTCAGCCTCCAGGTAGAAACTCAAAATAGTCAGAGAAGACATAAAACACCATAAAAACACCACCAGGGGGCTTAATGAAGTTCTATCAACCTCATAGACACATGCAAAACAGAAAAAGTGCAAAACCATGCCACCACCTCTTTAAGGCCTGAGATCTGTCAGTGGTTCTCAACCCTTTTCATGTCAAGAACCCCCACAATATATGTATTTGGCCGCGGACCCCCCATCTCAAAATATTTAGTTCCAGGGACCCCCAGAAGCAAAGATTTGAGTAAAAAAAGTTCCTTTAAATATATATGTATTCAAAGATTTGGGGGAAAATCCCGATTTTTCAAAAATAGCAGATCTACAAGCTCAGCGCGGCATTCGGTGCACAGAATGTATATTGTGATATTAATACTTTTACTTATTAAGTAACACACGTGAGTACCTCTTCCACCACTGGTATAGCGCTTATGCGGTTTGTTGTCCTCAGAGGGCGGAAGTGTGCGGTGGCTCGTCCATTAGCCTCGTAAACATGGCCGACAGTGTTTCTTCTTCTGGCGTAAACATTTGGGTTCCTCTTTTGGCCCAAGTGCAGATGAGCTGGCATTAACTGGGTCCGCTTCACCGGCGGGCCGTGGTCCTCCCTCAGCCACCCCGGACTCCTCCAAGCTACAGCTCTCCTCCCACACAGCTGCTATGCAAGTGCACTCACACACACACACTTTCTCGTTTGTTTTACTATACTTGAGAGGACAATAAATGTATTCTGAGAAATAAAGAATTCTCCATTTTTGTATACCCTAACACTTAAACCGAAAATAGCATTCTACACGCTCATTAACACCTCAAGCTGTGACGCACTGTGAGCTCGTAGAGCTGCTATTTCCGGTGCGTGACACTGGTGCACATTGAACTCTATAGTATAAATCGGGCATAACTCCAATCCCCTAAACCTAACCTCTAAATGCCTATAATGCTAACCTGAATATTTTCCTAATCGTAATATTAAATCCCCAAATAAGTTTTTGCCTTAAATCAACCATTTCTCTGGTGAGGACCAGGGAAAAAAATCCTCAATGTTTGTTTCTCAAACTCTGATATTTGTTGGGACGTATGGCCCCTCACAAGTATAGTAACACACACACACACACACACACACGCTCGCACCCCCTACAAAAATAAGTGTGCAGCAAGGCCTGTGGAATATTAAGACAGATTTCCTTGGTTGGTTTTGGGCCCGTCTCCAGTGACTGGTCTGCCTTTAAGCGCTGAGCTAGCGTTTATTAGGAGGATTAGCATTTTGTGTGTATTTGGTGCAAATAGAGAATTGCTCCGTGCATTTCCCAGCTAATTAGAGCCCCCTGAAATATGGCCTATTAGTCAGAAGTTGAGTCAGAGAGGTGCTCTCGGTCTCAAACTGTTGATCTTCAAGCTGCCATACCAGCTGCAGCCTGGCTACTATTTAACTAAACAGATTGGATTTAAAGGGGTAGTTCACCCCAAAAAACATCAATAACTCACCCCATGAAGCCTTGAATTCATGGAGATTTTTAGTTTTTTGTCGCATTCCTGAGCCAATATTCCAATATTTGATTAACTGAAGTAAATAGGAGGCCAATCTTAACAAGAGCAAAGTAGTAGGCATCCCAGTGCTTACATAGTTGTATATAATTAGTTGTTTTGGAGTATATATATATATATACTTTGACTTGGCCACCTATTTACTTCAATCAACCAAAACTTTGAATATAAAAAAATATATATCATGAATTCAAGGCTTCATCGTGTGAGTAATTGATAGATGTTTTGCCGTGGTGAATTACACCTTTAACGTACTGTACTTAATGATATTATTATCATATTCATCTGACGTGGCGTTGCCTGGTGTAACCTAATCTTATTTACAGAAGTTACTAGGAGCCCAGGCATGATCTATTTCTGGTTCAAAGGTATCTGAAGTGACGAGATACTGAAACCCATAAGTGAGTTTATATGCTGTGCATTTTAAACATATCTGATGGGATTATTCCTCCGTTTCTTTCTGCGAGTGGCGGTGGGGGAAACACATGAATTATGCAAAAGCCACTCAAAGTGGCTGCGGTGAGCCTTGATGAGATTTTTTGGAGAGATTGTGCATATCGTCAGCGTCGCGTGGAAACCTTGTATGTCCAAAACTGTTGGTATTCAGGAAATGGGGAAAAATAAGCTGTTTCAATGTAGCTCTTTTTCTCCCCTCAAGCTCTTGTTAATACTTTTAATTGGTTCAACATAAAACCCACAGACAAACTTACCCCTGCCCTTACACTTTAACAGTCTAAAAGGATTAAAAATCTAAGCAAAAATTGCTGTGAGCTTGTAGATCGGCTATTTTTTTTAAATATTGCGCGACACTGCTACTGTATATGACAAACTATTTTTATATATATATGGACATACAAGGTTTCTGCCCAACAGCAACAATATTGGATCATCTTAGGTGCAAGAGTGGAGGCAAAGAGAGAGAGAGAGAGAGAGAGAACGTGACTGCTGAGAAGAAAGAGAGGTTGCAAGAGAGACTGAGGGGCTGAGTGTCTCCACTTGAATCCAAATCCCGCTCTTCGCTAAACTTAATAACAGATCTACAAGCTCACAACGTGTCTGCTATTTTCACTATTTTATTTAAAAAATATATTAATATTTAAAAAATGTAGAAAGTTCATTCTGCATAATGACTACTTTCTACTTTTGGTATTTTCAAGTACATTTTGATACCAATACTTTTGCACTTTTACCAAAGTAAATTTAGAATTCCGGACTTTTATTTGTAACAGAGTATTTCTACATTGCAGTATTGATACTTTTACTCAAGTAAAAAAAAAAGAATACCGGTACTTTTTTCCACCACTGTTTACCATGTACCAGTGTGACTCAGGCCTGTCACCCATAAAGACCGTTATCTGACTCTCTTCACGTTAGTTATCGTACCGCAGGCAGTTTGCCAACACTGGGGGGGCGTCCAGCGTCCAGGCAGATAATTAGTCCCTCTTTGCAGTTGCCACCCATGCAGTGCAATCTCTTTAATTTCAAGGAACCCACAGATATCGTTGCTGTCGGGCAGAAACCTCTTATCTCCATATTTAAATGTTTTCGCCCTACTTGATCATACTACAGCGTCACACAAAAGTAGCAAAAGTAGCAGATCTCTAAGCTCTCGAGCTTGTCGATCTGCTACTGTAAAATCCTCTGTGTTTGTTTAATTCTGAGAGTGTACAGTACATATGGAAATGGACCCGTAAAAATAACCGATTTTCAAGTGGGAAATGTGTTTTCCGGTCATGTTTTATTTTTTTCCTGGACTTTTTCTGAATGGTAGGTTAACTAACCCCCCTCTAAGTCTAAATGACGATATATTCATTTAAACAGCAGTTGAACGTGGGTAGGAGTAAACCTCAATTACTGAGAGACACGTTTCAATGTCGCTATATTGAAGTGTGTGTTCGTGCGAGTGTGGGTGTGCGTAATTAAAAGAAGAACAAATAAAGGCTTATTTTGCCTATCGCCGGTTCTGCTAATAGCTCGGGGACGTCAGAGGGTCTCGAGCATAAACAAGGCAAATGTTGAGTGACGTTATCGTCAATGGCTCCCAATTGCCATCGATGTATAACGTTCTGAAAGAGAAAATAAAGAGAACAAAACAGACCATTACGGTTCATTGTGTCTGTGTTAGCCATTATATTGCAGAAGAGCAACGTATTAGTCAAGTATTGAACGTATTTACTGCAAAATGTCCCAATTTATCGTTGTTTTCCCACAAGGCGTCAAAATCTCTATTCAGGTTTTGCTCTTAAGATGAAGTGGAAAACCTCTGCATTACCTATTCAGGACTGATTTCTGGTTAGGGAGTCACTCGTATACCGGATTAGAAGATTTTTTTTGTTTTCCGTTGTGTTTATCGGTTTCCTGAATGTATTTTTTGATCTACAGTGTAGATTGTGATCTTGTAGATGAATTTGACAAATTGTGAGAAACGTGGAATCATTTTTAACACCACAAATCTTCCCTTATTATGGGGGTCTCTGGCACAACATCTCCTCAAATGGCGGTCCGCCGAGAAATATATATCAATTTGAATGCCCCTGTGTGACATATCGAAACCTCCCATCTCCATATCTTAACTTTTTGTGTTTTTTCGTAAATGAATGCCCTACTCGATCATACTACAGGGTCACGGAGACACGGATTTGATGGCTGGATTGGTTTCACTGCTGCAAGAGGCCGAAGGCTCCAAAAACTTCAACCCTCGTACACTGAGTGAACTAATACTGTCTTGACTAGGGGGTAATACGTCCCCTTTTTAGACGTTATGCCACTTGAATTCCTCCGCGCACATTTCTATGTCGCCACTGCCGTTGTACCCTAACCCTAGTGAGGAGCCCCCACCCCATTGTTCCACCGTCCCAGTACTCTTCCCATTCAACATTCCCCGCTGACAGGCACCATAGGAGTCCCTAGTGCAGTAGCCTCGGAAACCCAGGCTTTTTTTTTTGTTACAAAAGAAAAAAAGCCTGGGGGAGCGATGCAGGAACGATGGTCTTGGACCTTGTTATCTCCTAACCAATCAGAGTGCAGAGGGGCGTCGCTCTAAATTTGGTGACGTCAGCGTGCTCCGTGCACAGGCCGAGGGGGGGGGGGGGGAGGGGAGGGGAGGCGGGGACATAGATTGGTGAAGCAATAGGAAGCCACGCACAAATCCAGGCGGCTGTGTTTGGGTCCGCCCTTCAAGACCATGGATTGAGCTCGTAGCCTCAGGCTACTAGTGCAGTGACACAGATCACCCTGCCTGGCTTCCATTCCCCAAACATAGAACTCTAGGCCAAAAAAAAACAGATGCACCCACGGGTGTATTTGAACCCATAAACTCCACGATGGTGGGCCAAATGCTTTTCCACCCTGCATAACCCCCGAGCGCCTAGAATGTGCTATTTTCAGCACCAAAATGTTGTCAGCCACAGAATAGGGATGCCAGGGTTCAAGCGTTTTTTTTCTTCTTAACCCATTCAATCCGGGAACGCATCTGTGTCACTTTAGATTAGCTATTACCATTATTTTATATAATATACTTTGGCTATTCAAAAATAGCAGATATACAAGCTTGTAGATCTGCTATTTTAGAAAAATCGTGAAAATGTTTGCACATCTATGAATATATATTTTTTTAAAGGGAAAATCTTTGACTCAAATCTTTGCTTCTGGGGGGTCCCTGGAACAAAACATTTTCAGATGGGGGGTCTGCAGCCAAATACATATAATTTTGGGGGTCCTTGACAAGAAAAGGTTCGAGAACCACTGATATAGCAACATACGTTTTTTTTTCAGAAAACTGTTGGATCTAGAAGACATTTTGTCGATGCTTTCCCGGATTGAATGGATTAAACGGATATCTGTCATATTCCAGGCAGAATGTGTTGCAGTTGATAGGAGGTGACACTGTGATGACACAAAGCGGCTTTTTTTTTTCTCTCCTTTCAGGGTCTTTTTGCTGAGTTGTGCATCTATCAGTCTGGTGTGCTGTATGAAAGCAGCCTCTGTGGTGATAAAGTCCCCAGACACTCCGCGGGGGCATTGGATTAGTACTTGAAGCCGAGGTGAAGTGGAGTTTGAGAGAGGGTTCTGACGCCGTCTCCAATTCAAAAGCACTTAGCTATTCCACGTGACCCCGACTGAATCATTCCGTCAGCACTTGAACCCTCAGCGTGCCTATTCTCGGGGGAGCGTTTGCCCAAAATAACCGAGTAATAGAATATAACTTGTGCGATTGGGGTGGTTGTATATCATGGCCTTTCCTGCTTGAGACATTTAGATCCTGTGTCTAGGTTTGACACGATCCTGTTGTTTTGATACAAAATACAATTTCTCCCCAGAGCAAGCAGCCTCTGGGGGAGCCTATTATTAGCTCAGTGGTAAAAAGAAATGATGCGCTTGTGCAGGAGACCCGTGTTCAAATCCGGGGAGTAGAGCAGGAAAGTTACATAGTGCAGCTTTAACCCATTAAAGGGGTAGTTCACCCCCAAAATAACTTTTTTTCTATTGATTACTGACCATCTGGAGCCTTGAATTCATAGATATTTTTTTGTTTTTGTCACATTCCTAAGCCAATAATTTGATTATAATAAATGTGTCCCCATTGATTCCGGTAGGAGACACAAATGCATTTGTGTCTCCTACCGGAATCAATGGGGCTAAATTTATTATAATCAAATAATAAAGGAAGGAATGCGACAAAAACAAATAAATATCCATGAATTCAAGGCTCCATGGGGTGAGTAATCAATAGAAAAAAAGTTATTTGGGGGGTGAACTACCCCTTTAAGACCTCAGGCCGATTCTACAAAATGTCCTAACAGTTTCTACAAAATCCTAGTCCTAATTGTGGTGTTTCTATATCAGCGGTGCTCAAACTCTTTCATGTCAAGGTCAAAATTATGTATTTGGCTGCCGACCGCCATCTCGAAATATTTTGTTCCAGGGAGGGACCCCCAGAAGCAAAGATTTGAGTAAAAAAAAATGCGTTAAAAACTATATATATCCAAAGATTTGCACAAATGTTTGCGGGAAAAAAAAAAAAAAACGGATATACGAGCTCATAGCGTAGCACGAAGTGACGCGCTATGAGCTTGTATATCTGCTATTTTAAGTATAAAATGTGGTTAAAGTGGTCAAAATGATAGATGTTTTCCCGGTTTTAATGGGTTAAAAGACCAAATATTTGGATTGAAATAATGATGCTAATAATATATTTATTTAAAAGGCTGACCCATATTCGCGGGCCGGTGGCCCACTTCATGGCATAATGCACTGTACTGTACAGTGAGCAATTAGTAAGCAAAGAGGCCTCGGCGGACCCAGGCAGCTGTCATAGCACTGACTAATGGAGTCATGAAGGAGCAGATTAATCATTGATTGACCATCTATCTCCTCAGCCGATGGAGAGATGAGGGAGTTACTGGTGCAAAGCAGTGGTGGAAGAAGTACTCCCCTTTTGTTTTACTTAAGTAAAAGTAGCAATACCACAGTGTAGAAATACTCTGTTACAAGTATAAAAAAAAGTCCTGTATTAGTACAAAAGTATTGGCATCAAAATATACTTAATGTACCAAAAATAAAAGTGCTCAGACATTACGCAGAATGTCCCATTTCACAAGTTTTCAAAATATATACAAATCTTTTGAAAATAGACGATCTTCAAGCTCACAACGTGTCACAAGTTGATCTGTAGATCTGCTATTTTCAATAGCCAAAGTAGCCTATATATATATATATATATATATATATATATATATATATATATATATATATATATATATATATATATATATATCAATTGGAAATACTCCAGTAATGTAAAAATGCCTCAAAATTGTACTTAGGTACATTACTTGAGTACTTGCACTTAGCTACTTTACACTACTGCGCGAGGGTGCTAATGATGATGGTGATAGATAGATAGATAGATAGATAGATAGATAGATAGATACAGTAGATAGATAGATAGATAGATAGATAGATAGATAGATAGATAGATACAGTAGATAGATAGATAGATAGTGCTCCATAACAGCAGGCTAATATTGCCTGTGCTCTAAGAGGCAGCCAGCGTGGGTCTTACTCTTATTTAGAAGGAGCTGCACGTGTGTGACTGCGGCCATGCAGAGATGGCGCTCTGCTTTTCTTCTCACCTCATTAATCTGTTCATTCATTTTACGGGGCGCTCCTAATCTAATCCATATCTCACTCATTCATCACTGCAGGCCTGTTGTCTGACTCTCTCTCTCTCTCTCTCTCTCTCTCTCATGGTAGAGCGACAGTCTCCGAGATCAGACGTGTCTAATGATTTAGAAAAGAGTAGCTCACACACATGTCTGCAACCAGTGCCCATCAATCGTGGTTTTGTTACCTTGTCTCACTGTGAAAACCAGCCACTTCAGCTCTGCTGGACTGTGATTTTTCTTTTTTAAATGTAGGGAACAAAAAAGAAGGGGATATTTACTTGCGACCCATGAAAATTGGTCCGAGAGCATTAAGTGGAGGATTAAGTAAGATGTTCAAAAGGTATACCAATTTTATCCAATCAGGAAAGAGAACTCATACAGGATGCAGGGTAAACAAGTGAAATTGGATGTGATGAAACATTTTATTTTTTTGTAGAACTGGTACACTATAACTTTGAAGCTGATACTGTGGGTTCTCTTACTCCTGATTGGATGAAATTGGTGTCCCACCTGAAAATGAATTTTCTGTTTACTAAAGAGCTGGAGAAATGGGGTAGACACCTGTTACTGAACTCTCTAAACACTCTATAGCAATGCTTACTATCACAATGTAGAGCTTTAAACTTTTTGTTTTAACCAAAACACTCACAATTTTTATCTCCCTTAACTGATAAACCACACACACACAATTCCACGAAGAATAGAACTCTCCAAATAATGTCAAACACCGTTGTTGCAGTCAAATGAACCGTGATACTACTTTATTTCTCATTTCATTTTACATTTAGTGTTGAGTATTGGCTTTGTTTTCCGTTGCCCCACCTCTTGTAGGCATATCTTAGTTTTTTGGTTGTTGTTTTCATTGACTCTGGCAGCCACACTGTTATGCCGACAAAGATTTTAGCGCATGTATTTACTTTTATCCCTGACTTTATTTGAATTGACTACAACAAATTGGGAACTTTGAAATCCGGGCCTGTGGTATTTTTCGAGGAGCCACAAGCCTTTGAGGAGCTGCCTTTAACAGGTGGGTTCAAATACTACAGGCATGGGCGAGACCTCGCCGATTGAGTGTCTTTAACGCAAGCACTGGAATTTGCTGCAAGTATCGCCCAAGGAGGTTACGTTGAGGCTTTACAGATCTATTTACATTCACCTTGCATGAAACCTGTGTTGTGATTGGTCGAAAAAGACTTCAGACAGAAGTCTCTCCCGTTAGACACGCTCTGCATTAAGTCGTAACCAGGCTTTGAGAAAAGGCTGGAAAACGTAAGGCTATACAGAAAAGGCCTGCTTTTTCAGTACAACTACAAGACAAGTGTAATCTGCAGTTGAATGAAGTGCAAACCCGAGAGATAATTTGCTGAACGGCATTACGACATAACAAAGAATCCATCTTAAGCCCCTCTCTCTCTCCGTCCATGGGGGCCACGCTGACGAACGTGATCGGCCGTCAGCTCTCTGCTGAGTTCAGCTGACACGCTGTCACAGACCGTCGTGTCTTTCCCCTCGTGCGCTTGTCTTGTCCGCGGCGCTGCCCCGTGCGCTACTGCCCCGCCAGTATCCCCTGTATGGGCAAGAAGCGCCCATGCGGACCCTAATCCTCTGTCATTGTGAGTCACCTCCTCGCACAGCGGCCGGAGAACCGGCCCCGGGGTTAGCCTGTTTCGGGTTAAATGGAGGAAATGATTGCAGGGCAAGACGCAGACAACCCTAAACCAAAGAGACACACGTTGGACGGGATTCTCTTGCCTAGCCTAGTGTGTTTTTGACTCACCGTGGTGGAGGCTATTTGTGGCTCTTCTATGCAGGAATAGGATCGTCTGACATTTGGTTTGAGAAGCAGACAATATCGTTGCTGTCGGGGGCAGAAACCTCTTATCTCCATATTTTTGGTGTTTTTTTTCGTAAATGAACGCCCTACTTGATCACACTACAGCGTCACACTAAATAATCAAAAGTAGCAGATATACAAGCTCGAAACGCGGCAGCTTATTTTTGAATTTGAATCCTGAAAAGTAACAGATTTGGACATAATGAGGTTTCCACCCGACAGAGACGATATAAGCTTTAAATGAGGTAATTGCTGTATTACTCTTCCCACACGCTTCCCTCTGTCTCTCTGTCTCTCTCTCTCTCTCTCTCTGTCAATTATGGTTTCTTCCCTGCCACGTTTTGCCGCCGGCCATCCGTCTAGCATTACTCCTTCAGTGATGCTTTTGTAGTTGTGTACGGTAGTAATGTTAACCCATTCACTCTGGGAACGCATCTGTGTCATTTTGGATCAAAAAATTGCAGATCTACAAGCTCAGCTTGTAGATCTGCTATTTTTTTTTTTTTATCGTGAAAATGTGTGCAAATCTATGAATACATACAGTATATATTTGTTTTGAAAGCATTTTGAACTCAAATTGAACCACTGATATAGAAACATACGTTTCTTTTTAAAAAATGTTGGGATTTAGAAGACATTTGTAGAATCTCCAGAAGCAAAGAATTTAAATTTAAATATATATATATATATTCAAAGATTTGCACAAATGTTCACGATTAAAAAATATATATACAAGCTCTTAGCGCAGCACCGAGTGCCGCGCTACAAGCTTGTAGATTTTTGTTATAGCTGAAAATCTACAATGACACAGTATGCGCGTTCCCGGATTGAATGGGTTAAACCAAGAAAAGAGACAGGCAGAAAGTCTTCTAGAGTGTCTAACTCTTGTAAATCCATGTGATGCCAGTGGTAATGACACACGGGCCTTGCTTTTTTTTTTGGCTTTCCAATAAACCACATGACACACCCACCTCTCTAATTGGCACAGATGTACTACCAGCCTATCAGCCTTTTACCCCAAGTGCCGTGCAAGTCATACCCACGACTAAAAAAGATGTGACCCGATCACTCCCTGCTTGGCACTCAAGGCATAAGGGTTGGATTGGGGGCAGTGGTGGAAAGTTCACATTTTTTAATTAAGTAAAAGTATCAATACTGCAATGGAGAAATACTCTGTTACAAGTAAAAGTCTGGATGGAATTCTAAATTTACTTGACTAAAAGTACAACAGTATTGGTATAAAACTGTACTTAAAGTACCAAAAGTAGAAAGTACTCATTATGCAGAATATCCCAAGTTTTCAAATGTACGAAATGCATATAGGGCTGAAGTGGTTGATGTGTTTTTTTTTTAATAATAATTGAAATTTACAAAGTAACTAGTAACTAAGTTTTCAAATCATTGTATTGGAGTAAAAGTATAATATTTGCATCTGAGATGTTGTGAAGTAGAAGTAAAAGTATTGAAAATTGGAAATGCTCAAATAAAGTACAAATACCCAAAAAATGTATTTAAGTACAGTACTTAAATGTACTTAGTTACTAACTAATGTACTTAGTTACTTTCCACCACTGATTGGGGGTAAAGTCCCTGTGCCCTACTAGCGTCATGTCCAGGGGGTGTAGTTGTACATCATGGCTGAGGGGTTGTACTTGTACTTCAAGCCGCCTCTCGCTACAGAAACAGGAGATAGGCTCCTGACCCTAAGGGCCACATGGCTCGGCAAGGCTTACTATTGTGTGTTGAGGCAGCTTGGCTTGGCCTGAATGTGGTATTCATAGCAGGAATGTGTGTCATCAATCTCCACAGTACAGTACAGTATGTGTTGTTTGTCTGCTCCCTCCGCTATTGTCCGGGAAATAGAGCCTCTCTGTCTGGGACCACTTAAACTAAAAGAGCCGTGTTACTGTGTCAACCGCGGTCCGTGCTCCTAAAAAGCATCCCATAATATATCACTCTCTGTTTATTATCGCACAAGTCCATAAATCATTTACCCGGGGTCTCGGTAACGTGCTTGCCCTCATTGGCTGTTTTTAGTAAGTCAAGAGAGGGAGAGAGAGAGAGAGAGAGAGAGAGCTACAGCATTTCAGAGGCAGCGTTCACATTTAAACGGAATAATTCCAGAGGGACGGAGGGATGAGAAAATGGAACGAAAAAAATACTTTTTGTGCAATTTCACACACACACACACACACACACACACACACACACACACACACTCACACACACACACACACACACACACACACACACACACACACCCACACCCACACCCACACCCACCCACACACACACACACACACACACACACAGTAAATATACTTGGTTCCTTTCAACCCTGCTGAGGGCTGAGCCACGCAGGCCCGTGAGCTAACCAGCTAGCAAACGTTAGCCTGTCATTTACTCAGTCAGCTGACTGTTTATATGTTGCTTAGCAACATGCTGCCTCATGACCACTATCGTCACTGTCAGGCCCAAACATTGCATCTCCCTATTTCAACTTTTCATGTTTTCTTTTGTGTAAATTAACGCCCTATCTGTTGTCCAAGAGTCACGCAAAAGTTGCAGAAATAACCGATCTACAAGCTCATGTGTGACGTGCTGTGATCTGCTATTTTTTAAAAACATTTTGCAAGTTAATCTGTGGGTTTTGTAAACATTGAACCAATGAAAAGTATTAACTAGAGCTTGTGACTATAAAGTAATATTTACATTGGATCCATTTGAAAACAGGTTATTTTGTCCATTTCCTGAAAAGTTTTGGACATACAAGGTTTCCACCCGACAGCGATACCAGCTCTCCCTCACGTGTCATATTAAAACAATAAGCCCCCAAGAGGCTGTGGTTTACATGGGTCTAAACTTTACAAACAGATAAGGGGCTGGTAGCGTTTATAAAAAATGTTTACTACATATTCCTGGTAAGTTTTCATCAAATAAATCATACATTGATCCACACACACTCATCCTCCCTCCGAGCAATGTAGTTGTTGCATCGACATTTACCACAATGGTTGCTAGGCAACACACAGACACAGTGCAAAGCATGCTTAACAATTGAGGTGATTTTTATATATAATGATGTAGCAGCATTTTTGGTGATTGTTTTCAAATCAATAGCCAGATCTGAAAGCAACCGACGGACCACATAGTCTGTTTGAACACTTGAACCCTATACTTTGTTGCCAGGTGTCGCTCAGAGGTCCGTACTTGGTCCCCTCCTTTTTCCCCTGTACACCAAGGGCCCTACTGTATCTTGCACGCCGCCTTACGCCTTTAGTCTAAACTTTTTAGGCATTTTTTCCTATTTTTAAAAACATTTTAAAATAGTTAAAATAGCTGATCTACAAGCTCACAAGTTGATATACTGTAGATCGGCTACTTTCAAAAATGATAGTGTCACAATTTTTAGCAGCTTGCGGCAAGCTAAACAATAAAAACTACAGTATTAAATTACATATGCAACTCCTTTGAACACTGTTTCATAGTGAATTTCATTCTATGAGATACACAAGCAAGTGTCATTTTAGATTTTTTTTGCGTTAGCTATTCAAAAATAGCAGATGTACAAGCTCACAGCGCGGCACGAACATTTTTGAAAAATCTTGAAAGAGCAACTGGTTTAGAAGGCATTTTGTGAAATCAGCCTCATGGCTTAATGGGTTAAATGAAGAAAAGCATACTGTGTTCCAGAAGCAGTGATGTGTGCTGCATTGCACTTCACAATAACCAAAGCAAAGACTTTATTAGCGCTTCCCTCATTAGCAGAGCTGGAATCTGCATACACTTCAGGCATAAACTTCAGTGTCTAAATGAAAGCCTCCAGTGTCTTCCTGAGGATTAGGAGGTCCCTCTGCACTGCAGATCAGACCTGCTGTTCTCTCTCTGGTCCTCTTCAGCTCTTCTCCTGCAAACAAGTACATCAGATTAGTGTTTAGAATTCAGAACCTCAGGAAAAGACACTGGTGTCCAGTGGTGTAAAGTAACGTACAGTAAGTACATTTACTCAAGTACTGTACTTAAGTAGAATTTTGAGGTACTTCTACTTTAGTGGAGTATTTCCAATTGTCTATACTTTTACTTCTACTCCACTACACCTCAGAGGCAAATATTGTACTTTTACTCCTCTACAATTATTTGAACACTTCTGGTTACTAGTTACTTTGCAGATGTAAATTATTACATTATAAAACATACATTAACCGCTTTAGCCCTATACCGATCTACAAGCTCACAATGTGTAGCATTGCGACGCGTTGTGAGCTTGTAGATCTGCTATTATCAAACATTTGTATTTATTTTTTACTTTTGGTACTTTTAAGTACATTTTGATACCAATACTTTTGTACTTTGACTCAAGTACACTATGAATTCCAGACTTTTACTTTTAGCAGAGTATACTTATACATTGCAGTATTGATACTTTTACTTAAGTAAAACATTTGAGTACTTTTTCCACCACTGCTGGTGTCTAAAAACTGTATCGACAAGAAAGAGAAGAGGAGAAAGCTGGTGGAATCAGCTGGGTGTCATCAGTGCACTTCAGGGCATCGTGGCCTCAGGGCATGCAAGAAGTTTATAGGGGCATAAAAAGGGCAAAGTGAGGGGGCGGTGGCGGCAGCCATGGTATTCATGTTCTCCATGTATTTGCACAAAAGTTTCCAAAAGTTTCCATTTTAGATTGTATCCTTTTACTTTGGCTATTCAAAAATAGCAGATATACAAGCTCATAGCGCGGCACCGAGTGCCGCACTATGAGCTTGTAGATCTGCTATTTAAAAAGAAATCTTGAACATTTTGTGCAAATCTTTGAATATATGTATTTTCAAAGGGAACATTTGTAACTCAAATCTTTGCCCTTGGAGTTGGGGGGTCCCTGGAACAAAACATTTTGAGATGGGGGTCCGCGGCCAAATTAATACATATGTAAAAATGATTTCTAAATCCTAACAGTATGTTCCTATATCAGTGGTGCTACAACTTTTCCATGTCAAGGACTCCCCAAAATGATATGTATTTGGCCGCGGACCCCCATCTCGAAATATGTTGTTCCAGGGACCCCCAGAACCACCGATCGGAGTCAAAAATGTACGCTTTAAAACATATATATATATATATATATATGTATGTATGTATGTATGTATGTATGTATGTATGTATGTATGTATGTATATATATATATATATATATATATATATATATATATATATATATATATATATATATATATATATATATATAGTATATATACTGTATATATTCAAAGATTTGCACACATTTTCCACGATTCTTCAAAAAATAGCAGATCTACAAGCTCATATTTTATACTCTCTTTTATATCTGCTATTTTTGCCAAAGAAAATCTAAAAGAAAATCAAATAAATCTTAAAATGACACAGATACAGTAAGTTCCTATGCGGTCTTAATGGATTATTGACACAGCAGACACTCATATATGTAACCTCTCTGGAAGTACAGGTCAGGCCAGGTAAAGTCCTCTTGGAGAAGCTGAAGTAGATAGTGTGTTATTCAGAGGCGGATAGTACTTTGTAAAACTCTGACACCACTGCATTTCAAAGACATATCGCTGCTGACGGGCAGAAAACTCTCATCTCCATATTTTAACTTTTTGTGTTTTTTTTTCGTAAATTAATGCCCTATACTTGATCATACTACAGCGTAACACAAAAGCATCAAACAAAGCAGTTCGGCAGGCTCAAAACGTGGCACAAAGCCATCTTCTGCATTCTCAAGGGAAAATGTCCAAATTTAAATGCCATAGTTATTAAAACTAAAAGGTTTTGATAACCCCTCTATTGGCACTGCAGACAGTGAAACGAAGGCTCTCTGGAAATCAGTGTTGGAGGACACTTGAAGTCCAGGTCAGACCGGGTAGTATAAAAGCCTCTTGGAGAGCTGAAGGAGGATGTGTGTCATTATCCATGTCATCATTACCCTGGACCACTTGTTGCATTCGTTCAAGGGCCGTGTTGTTATCCTCAAGATCCATTAATCACCCGAACCGGCTAGCGCTCCTTATTCTGGGGGAACATTCGCCACAACAAATAGCCGATCAACAAGCTCACAAACCAAGATTATTATAGTTTAGAATTATTTCTATTTAGTTTTGACTTTTAGTTTTTATTTCAGATAGATTTTTGGGGGGGCTTTTAAGACTTTATTGACAGGACACTAGGCTGACAGGAAATGGGGAGAGAGATGGGGAGTGACATGCAGCAAAGGCCTCAGGACTCGAACCCGCGACGCGATGTCAGGCTACACTGAGCCTATAGGTGCCTGGACCGCTATATGCCAGCGGTCCAGGCCTGTAGTTTGTTTTTGAAGCGGTTTTGATATGCGTTTTTTGTAAATTATGCTCCCAAGAAATGTTTTAATTCATTATAAAGAAGGGTATGATTCTACTGGTTCTGAAGCTCCCCCTTCCCACATACAGTAACATGGCATTAGTTTCCCCGTTACTGTTGTTAATGTTGCTATAATATCAGTATAATACCCCCCCCAGAAGCAAAGATTTTAGTTACAAATGTTCCCCTAAAAAATATTCGAAGATGTGCAAAAACGATTTGAAAAAAATGCAGATCTACAAGCTCACAGCGCGGCACTCTGTGCCACGCTGTGAGCTTGTAGATCTGCTATTTTTGAATAGCCAAAGAAGTCTTAAAATGACACTTGATGATGCTTCCCCGGGTCTTAATGGGTTAAGTACCCTTGATGAGTCAATCCACCTCCACCTCTCTCTCCACTTGACATGTGTGTGCCTTCATGTGGGAGGCTCAAAGCTGTGACAAACTGCTCGCCTTGACAGTAAATGACAGCCGGAGGGATCTCTTCCCTCCCTGCCTGACGGCATCACGGGGACATACAGCTAAAAGATCAGCGTCATTTCTAAATCGTTGCTGTCGGGACGGGAAACCTCTTATCTCCATTATCCTGACTTTTTTGTGTTTTTTTCGTAAATTAATGCCCTACTTGATCATTCTACAGCGTCACTACTAAAGTAGCAGATCTACAAGCCTGTCGATCTGCTACCTTTTTATATATTTTTTATTTGAATCCTGAAAGGTAACAGTGACATATGAGGTTTCCACCCGACAGAGACTAAATGTAAAAACATGACTGCAACAAAGCCAGGGATTGTACGCTTGTACGAGCTTGTAGATCGGCTATAAAAAAATAAAAAAATAATAATCTTTGAAATGTTTTAACCACAGCTTGTATCTGGGGTCCCTGGCACAGATGGGGGTCCGTGGTCAAATAAATATTAATTGGGGATGTGAAATTGTTAAGTTAATACCATTTCCTGTTAACTATGACCGGTATGAAATACTGTATGGTGCACTGTGAGCTAATGGGGAGACTTTTATTGTGAAGGGTTGAGCGGACGGGGCTGGCCGTTAGTTTGAAACAACTTGGTGAACGTACAAGTTGAACAGCACAGTGCCAGGAATAAACTTGTGTTATATGAACCGACAAAAGTTGTCTTATTCGAGTTAACAAAATAGTTCTGAGAATTCATTAAAGCATCGATACTTCACAATCACAAATATATAATTGGTGATTCCAGCTTGAAATAAGAAGTCTTTCTCCAGGTGTTTTATCTGTATGACGATAGACTACTAAGGTAATGAGGTGTGTGTGTGTGTGTGTGTGTGTGTGTGTGTGTGTGTGTGTGTGTGTGTGTGTGTGTGTGTGTGTGTGTGTGTGTGTGTGTGTGTGTGTGTGTGTGTGTGTGTGTGTGTGTGTGTGTGTGTGTGTGTGTGTGTGTGTGTGTGTGTGTGTGTGTGTGTGTGTGTGTGTGTGTGTGTGTGTGTGTGTGTGCGCGTGTGTGTGTGTGTGTGTGTGTGCGCGTGCGTGCGTGCGAGCGAGCGAGTGTGTATTTGGGCTCTACGGACAGCTAAACCTTCCTGCAAGGTTATTAGTTATCCAGCACCAGAACCAATGTCTCAGCCACGGTCAACCTGAGGAATTATTCCACTCACTTAAGGAGTGTACGACTGCAGGGGATCTCTGGAAGGCTGGAGCAAGGTCCTCATTAAAAACGCTCACTCTGCATGTCCCCTGGGCTCCTAAACACACACACCAGTGAAAGTAACCAAGTACATCTGCTCAAGTGCTGTACAATTCGGAGGTATTTTTTACTTTACTTTTCCAATTTTCAATACTTTTACTTCTACTCCACTACGTCTCAGAGGCAAATATTGTACTTTTACTTCAATAGTTTTTTGAAAACCTCAGTTACTAGTTTATTATTATGTTACTGTAGATCATGATTAATATTACAAAACATACATTAACACATCGACCGCCAGAGGTTAATCTCATAATGTACTCACCAGTGCCAAGGTGTTTTTGTTGTTTTTTTGTTTTTTTCATGTCGCCATAGATCTTGTTAAAATCCTTAAGATTGAGCCGTACACGGTCTGTTTACATCCGCGACATCCCACTGTATCTCCCAGTGAAAACCACGTGTCAAACGGGGTATCCATGTTGTAGTTAGAGCGGATTACGTTAAACAGTGAAATGCGAGGAGAAAAAACTACAGGAAGAGAATTGAGTTTCAGTTTCGTCTGTAGAACGAGGGCGGACGTGATCGTCAAAACCGGATCCCAAATAATTCCGTTTCCGGTCATCAAACCGGAAACGGAAGTGGATCAAAAAAATTCCGAAAGTGCACCCGGAAATTTTTAGCGCGAAAAGACCGTGGATCGTAGGGCTACGGTCTCGGCGCTTAACAGTTGGATTTAACGGACCGTAGGACTACGTTCTTGGCGGTTAATGTGTTAACCACTTCAGCTCTGTATATACATAAGTTATTTGAAAATTGCGTGTCGCTTTGCAGCGCGTTGTGAGCTTGTACTGTAGATCTGCTATTTCCAATGGATTTTTGTAAATTTTATACATATGAAAACGTATAAAATGGGACATTCTGCGTAATGAGTATTTTTACTTTAGGTACTTTAAGTATACTTTGATGCCAATACTTTTGTACTTTTACTCAAGTCAATTTTGAATACCAAACTTTTACTTGTAACTGAATATTTCTACATTGTGGTATCGATACTTTTACTCAAGTAAACATTTTTAATATTTCTTCCACCACTGACACACATAATCGCACGCACACGCAGGGACACGCAGGCACACACACACGCGTCCTCAGTTCCACCGGGATTGTTTATCTTATTTTTGAGTAAACAAAACAGTCATTACTGGATAAAATATGGTTTGTTTTCTAAAGAATACATTAATTAACTTAAAATAGCCCATCTCTGTGATGCACTGTGAGCTTGTAGATGTGCTATTTTTTCCGGCTATTTTTCAGCTACTGTATACTTTCAGCTGTTTTCAATGCCATCCTAAAATTTTGACAGCTTCACAAGTGTGTGTGTGTGTGTGTGTGTGTGTGTGTGTGTGTGTGTGTGTGTGTGTGTGTGTGTGTGTGTGTGTGTGTGTGTGTGTGTGTGTGTGTGTGTGTGTGTGTGTGTGTGTGTGTGTGTGTGTGTGTGTGTGTGTGTGTGTACTATGATTCCACCCTCATATACAGTGTAGAATGATGGTCCCCAGATAACCCTGTAAACGTCTATGTGTGTGCACGCACGTGTGTGTGCGCACACGTCTATAATGCTCCGTCGGAGCCAAAGGTAAATCTCAGCACCAGATCTAACCCAACGCCATTGTCTCGGCAGCCATCATTCATGCTTCACTGCGGTTCCTGTAATTATCGCTGCTTTGGACTTTTTTTTTAACTAACTTTAATTAACCAGCCTTTCCCAGCGCATTGGAAAAGGCTGATGAATGCACTTCATTTCAAACACAGGAGCACACACAAACAATGCAGATTAGCATCCAGATTTACTCTTGGCTGCGTGGAGAATACTTAGTTTAAATCTTTTGCTACACGGCTGTTCTCTCCATTGTGCATTGTCTGTCCTGTGCAGTCTCTGGATTCATAAGTCAATGAGCAGTGGTGGAAAGTAATTAAACACTTAAACCCATCCGTATTGTGGGGAAAGCTTCTGCAGAAAATAGCAGATCCTACTCGTGAGTTTTTTGGACTTAATTCAGGTTATTATTACAAAATATTTACTTCGGTTATTCGAAAATAGCCGCTTGTAGATACGCTCAGAACGCCTTTTTGAATTGAAAATGTGAGTACTTTTACTTTGGTACTTTAAATACATCCTCATGCCAATACTTTTGTACCTTTCTTTATTGGATTTTCACAGAAGCATTCATTATATAGATATCTTATATAGATCTCCAAGACAGTGAATAACTTGTCAAAGCATAACTTTGAATACGGGACATTTACTTGTATTTCTCCATCATGCTGCTATTGCTACTAGCCTTACTTGAGTAAAAAAAAAAAGTACTTCTTCCACCACTGTCAATGAGTCTACCAGGACCCCATTAAATGAAGTAGATGGGTGGTTATCGTCATTATTACTTTTGACCTTGTGCTCGCAGTAACGGTTATGATTATGAAGATGTGTCAGGGATCAGTGTTATCATCGGCCAGGAATGACAGGTCACTTCAGGGCAGTCCAATCAAAAGGCCCTCCAATGAATGCCAGTTTGCTCAACGTGATTAACAGTGAAATAATGTGATATCTCTCAAACAGCCCAGTTATAAAAGGTCAAACAGAATTAGCGTATGCTATAGAAATGTCCTTGATTCTGATTCAGATCCTGTTGTAAAATACGTCTTCAGGATCAATTGTATTGTCACATCAAGGGATGGGACGATAATCGTCGTTGTCGTTTATCGCGATACAAAAAAAAAACGCTCACAATAATCATATCGCAGAGATTTTCATTTGTGAAATTGTCCCTCATATACTGGACATGAGTTGGCTCTGTACTACTGCTTTTTTCCGATGAATAGATGTACAAGCTCATGTCCCTGGTTTTAGTCTTTGTCAAAAATCTTTAAAAAATAGCAGATCTCTACAAGTTCGCGTCAAACATTTTGAGCTTGTAGATCTTCTATTTTTGCTTTTTTTCTGGCATTGTTTAACTCATATAGTGCCAATGACGTCTTTTGACGGCCGTTTTCAGTGTGCCATTAGTGCCAATGACGTCTTTTGACGTCTCCTAAAAATATATATATATTTTTTTTTGGTTATTTTTTTTTCTTTTGAATCTCAAAGGAACTAGGAGAAAACGATTTTCAAAAAGTTAATTCTCCATCCACTTCAATGTTAAAATGTAAACGGAGAATTTTTTTTCTCCGTTTGACCCAAAATGCCTTTGGCATATGGATCAACTAGCTTGAAATAAGCCTGGCAGTGAATGAGTTGTTAATCTTGCCCCTGACTAATCCATATTACAATAAAAAACTAGAACTAAAACTAATGAACTCAAACTAAGCCTTTTCACAAAATAAAAACGTAACTGCACTAGCAAAACCCCCTTCGATTTAATCAAAACTGAACTGAAATTTAAATCAAAACGATATTTTTTTTTTTTTTTAAATAAAAACGAATACAAATATACATCCACTGTACATCTTGGGTCTGCTGGCGACACGACGCTCTGTGACCTTTAAGATCTAGCTGAATATTTGTGCAGAATGTTCATCTGACCGTGACATGATGCCCCAGAATAGGGACGCTAGGGGTTCATGTGGTTAACCCACAGCGACTGGATGTCGATACCACTCTAACTGCTTTCTCATCAATCGCCCCTCCTCTGTAGCAGGTTCCCCCGAACACACTCCGTCTCTGTCAGACTAAACTCTTCCCCCTCTCTCTCTCTCTCTCTCTCTCTCTCTCTCTCTCTCTCTCTCTCTCCTCCTTGCTTTATCACTCAGTGGTGGGGAAAAAGTACTCAAATGTTTTACTTAAGAAAAAGTATTAAAATATACTTAAAGTACCAGTAGTAAAAGCACTCATTACACAGAATGTCCCATTTCACACGTTTTGAAAATGCATAGAAATCTTCCGAAAATAGCCAAAGTACATAAAGTGCTGAAGTGGTTAATGTATGTTTTGTAATAATAATAAAAATCTACAAAGTAAATAAAGCTTTTAAATAATTCTAGTGGAGTAACAGTACAATATTTGCCTCTTAGATGTAGTGGAGGAGAAGTAAAAGTAATGAAACCTGGAAATACTCCAGTAAAGTAAAACTGGAAATACTCCAGTTCATTACATTACATACATACTCCCATATTCGGTCCAGACGAGCCCACTCGTCCCCCTCTCCTCCTCATCTCTCATCCCACCCGGTCCTCCATTTCTCACACCTGTCGCCCCGGCCGCTCCGTCATCTGTGCGCACCTCTCCACAAGTGACCCGGGGAATCGCTCGTATTTTTCAACAAAGTTAATCCATTTAGACCGGGAACACATCTATGTCATTTTAAGATTTATTTGGCTATTCAAAAATAGCAGATCTACAAGCTCATAGCGTGGCACCAAGTGGCACGAAGTTGTAGATCAGCTATTTTTGAAAAAATCTTGAACATTTTTGCAAATCTTTGAATATATATTTTTTAAAGGAACATTTGTCATTTGACAAATGTTCACTTGTCAAACATTTGACAAATGCCTTCTAAATTCTTAACAAACCCTATGATGCTATATCTTTTTTTTTTTCATGTCAAGGACCACCCAAAATAATTATGTTTTTGGCCGCCCCATCAAAACATGTTGTTCCAGGGACCCCCATGAAGCAAAGATTTGAGTTACAAATGTTCGCTTTATTTGCAAAAAAAAAAAATTGATCAATTCAATCTACGATATACAACCTCATAGAGCGGCACTTGGTGCCACGCTGTGAGCTTGTATATCTGCTTTTTTTTAATAGCCTAAGAAATCTTAAAATGACACAGATGCGTTCCCGGGCCTTAATGGATTAATGTTCTCCTTCCTCTCTCATCTTCGTGCTCTCCTCAACTTTACCTCGCTCGCTCCATCTTCATCCGGTCCCCAACGCACGTTCCTTCACTAGCACTACCAGCTGGACGTGGACCCCCATCCCACCCCTAAAGCAGTGATTCTTAACCTTCTACATTTCAAGGACCCCCCTATTTTAATATCCATTAGGCCATGGCCCCCTAATTGCCTGGAGTCTCCGCCCTGAGATTGGGAGGTCAGGGTTCAATACCCGGGCCGAGTCACACCAAAGACAATAAAAACGTTGCCCAAACAAAGATCAACCTTTTCTTATCTGCCGCGATTAATTTTTTAAAACCCATTTAGACCCAGTTATACCCTATTCATCTTTATACCTTTCAATCCAGGAAAGCTATCTTTGTCATTTCATTCGTTTCCATATGCTACAGAGGCTGAGAAAATCATTTCTTTAGTGAACATTGACACTTCCGTAAAGTTTTTCAGAGAACTGACATTTTTTTTCTAACCTCTCCTCCCAGAGGGCAGTAGCTGTCGGTCGGTAACTCTTCATTCATTACTTATTCTATTGCCTTGCCTTAGGGCAGCCTATTTGCAGTGGTTAAATAAATAAATTCTGTACATTCTGGTCCCAAGTGTCCCTTCCTAGAAATGTAGTGCAGTCAAAAGTACAATATTTCTATTTAAAATGTAGCGGAGTGATAGTCAGCAGATTGCAAAAAACGCAAAAAACAAATGCTCCAAAAATGTACGTGAGTACAGTAAATGGTCATTTATTATTTATTATTGGCTTGCCTTAAGGTAGCCTGTTCGTTCGTAAACAGACTGCTAGGAGAAATGCTGTCTAAATTAACCCTATAATCACCCATGCAGGGCTACGTCAGTTGGACCAGTTTGTGGACACTTTAGTGTGCATGAGAAGTTAACAAACCAAGCTGTGCTGCATAGTATCTGATAAGGCTCTCAGAGAGACCGCCCGATAAAAGACTTAACAGCCATTTTAGATCAGCACCATGAACTCTGCGTCGATGCAGGGAGTGCAGCTGTTGTTGTGATCCGCTACGGAGGCTGGGCGAGACATGGGTGTTCCAGGTTAATGAGTTCAATCAATAAAAACACCAAGGTTTTCGTTTTACGAGGTGGTTCCATCTTGGATGACCACACAGGACTGTGGCCACCAACTCCGCCTAGCACCCCAGGTGCATACCACATAGGCTCTAATGCAGCCTGACAGCGCGTCTCGGGTTCGAATCCCGATCCCGACGACCTTTGCTTCGTGTCACTCCCTGTCTCTCTCTCCGTGTTTCCTGTCTCTCTACACTACTATGTACTTTATCGATAAAGGCAGAAAAGCCCCAAAAAATACAAATAAACACCATCTCCTCAGTCTTTTTAAAGGAGTAGTTCACTCAGAAAACAACTTATTTTATATTAATTACACACCCCATGAAGCCTCGAATTCATGGAGATTTGTTTTGTTTCTGTCTCATTCCTGAGCCAATAATTTGCTCCACAAAACCCTTCGGTGACGCCGGTCACAAATAAATATTCCCCAGTTGGAGCTTGATGAGTCATGTCGCTGCATATAGAGAAGGCAATAAATGACTTCTTTCTCTTTGTCTTTTAGTTGACTGTAAAAAAAAAAAAAAAAAACCTGTCCCAGTTTCCCTCTCTCTGGCAGTCTTTTCTTGTGCAGCGCTAGGCTGGCGCTCAGGGGTGAGACGACGTAAGTCTGAGCCCCTCGCGTAGCGTTAGGTGCTGCTAACACACAGCGGGGGGTTATCTGCTGTCTCGGCAAGGAGAGAGAGTGAGTGTGACTGCCACACAATAACTAGACATCAATATTTTGATTTAAAAAAATAAATATATATACAGTATATATTAAAATTTTTCTCCCCAATTAATTCCTTTACACCAACATTTCTGTGTTGTCACTGCTGTTGTATCCTACTGACTCACCTGCCACTGAGGAGCCTCCACCGGGAGGACGTAGGGCCTTCGTCTTACTCCTCCCGCCCAACACTCCCCGCTGACAGGCTCCGCCCCAGCCCGTAGGAGTACGTACAATGACCAATATCACCCTCCCCCGCCCGGCTTCCTTCCGAACACGGGCCAATTGTGTTTGTATATAGATGCTCGACAAAGCCAGATGTACCACGTTGGATTCGAACCCACAACCTCTGCGGTGGTGGGCAGGGACTTTACCACTGCGCCTGACATCAATATTTTTATTTTTAAAAATATATATATCATTTCAAATCACCCCAATGGGCGGGACCAGACCCATTCACAGGTGTGTCAAACTACCGGCCCGGGGCCTGGTAGTTTGACCCCTCTGTTTTATAGGTTCTGAGAGATACCGATAAAAAGAACAAACAGCTAGGATAAAAGTGATGTCGGCAATACATGGTGTAAATTAAAGGCCATTCACTCAAACAGAACAAAAGTAGCCGATCTACAAGCTTTTGAGCTTGTGGGTCAGCTTTTTTTTGGTGCTAGTTGTCTTACGACAAAGTATATATAGGATGCTGTGGTAATGGTCTTGTCCCATTGACCTCTGTAGCCATTAGCAGTCTTCTGTTTTATTGAAGCGTTGCCTTTTCACACTCAGCCCTTGCTAAGTAGTAATGGCAAACTCTCAGACAGAGAACACAGTGGATAGGGTTTTGACTGACTCCGGTTCTAACAGTTCTCTGTGAACGTAATTAGTGTAAATGCAATGACCCTTGAGCCTGAGAGAATGGACTCATTTATTATCTTACACGCCAAATGATTTTTCTGAAATAATTAAAGCAAGCTAAAGCACGGCCCAGTTCCAACTTCTGTCTCATTGCCAGTTTTGCCGTGTCTTATTATAAGCAACGTTGGGCTTCTTTTTCTGTAAAGTCGCTTGTAAATATTAATTGTTGCAGGTTGCATTTTTTGGGGGCTTGTTTCTAAAGTGTAGTTTCTTATTTGGGCTTGTTTTCAAGTATTTTAATTATTATTTATAATATAATATATAAATATATTCCACATTTTATTTCAAGATCTTTTTTAAAATAGCAGATCTGCAAGCTCACACCGTGTCGCATCGCGACGCGTTGTGAGCTTGTAGATTGGCTATTTTCAAAAGCCGATGGACACAGTATATTTAAAGTGTATTTAAGGTTTAAAGTGCTCATGTGGACTAGTCACTTCTTTTGGGCTTGTTTTCATACACCTCGTTGCTTATTTCTCTCACAAAATCTGGCAACACTGCTCATTGCTCGTGATAGTCAATTGAACTGTGTGTGTGTGTGTGTGTGTGTGTGTGTGTGTGTGTGTGTGTGTGTGTGTGTGTGTGTGTGTGTGTGTGTGTGTGTGTGTGTGTGTGTGTGTGTGTGTGTGTGTGTGTGTGTGTGGGGGGGTGTGTGTGTGTGTGTGTGTGTGTGTGCTGTGAGCTGTGAGCTGGCCTTGGCAGTCATGTTCGTCCTTCGCTTGCGAAGATGACCAAGTGACTTCACAATGTCTTGTGGGTGCGAAGATGGCTGACGAGGCCGATCCTCGCACGGAATGTCCGGTTACAGTGAGGGCATGATGTGATGGTTGGGGGGCTGGCTGGGTGAGAGGGAGGAAATGGCTCTGGTCTTGCGGAGCTGTCGCTTCAGTTCAGCTTCATGGATGTGGCGCTTTTCAGACTCTGCTTACACCATGCTTGACTGCAATGCGCCAGTTGGAGCGATGTTCGGCATCGGCCTCCGAGGTCTCTGGATCCAGACCACAACTTTTGAGACAGGCCTTTAGGGTGTCCTTATAATGTTTCCTTTGGCCGCCGCGTGAGCGCCTGCCATGGTGTAGTTCGGCGTACAGCAGCCTTTTTTGGTAGGCGTTCATCTGGCATGCGGCACACATGGCCAGCCCATCTCGGCTCGGCTGGGAGCGTTTGAGCATGGCATAGACGCTCTCCATTTCAGCCCTGTGGAGGACCTCAGTGTCTGGGACCTTGTCCTGCCATTTGATGTTGAGCAGCCTCCTGAGGCATCTCATATGGAAGGCTTTGAGCTACTTTGCATGCCGGCTAATTACACAGTCCATGTCTCACAGGCGTACAGCAGGGAGGGGAGGACAACAGCACGCCACGGTAGAGTTTTACTTTGGTGGAGTCTGCCAAAGGTGCTTCCATGACTTAACCGTTAAGTATGAAAGCACGGCTGCAGATTCCCAAATGTTTCCGTACCGTGTGCATATGAATAAATATCACTCCAGGTTTCAGCGCAAAGGTCAAGATTCAAACCGCCGGCCCACCACTTGAAATGTGACGGTTCACTGAAGTCTAATGAGTGTGAGGTCTCCGGTCAGCTGACCTGTTGTTCAGCTGGGCATGTGCTTAGGGCCTGCCACAAAGAACCAGATCAGTACCACCAGTGTTTGTCTTGTGTGTGTGTGTGTGTGTGTGTGTGGTGATTTGATTTATTGATTTGCACAACAGAAATCATGTTCATAATGCTGTACATAGTATATTACTTCTTTCCTAGGAAAGATGACAGAATATTGTTGTGCCGGTGAGGTAAGAAACCCTAGGAGGGCTTGCAAGAGAGTTATAAGAGAAGTTTACATTACATTACGTTTCGAATCTATTAGTATCTAAAAACTAAACTAAAAATAAATGAAAACAGTTCATAAAGTATACGAAATAAGACAACAACAAAAGAACACCAAAGAACATACTGAGCAGAAAAGACAAAAAATAAGACAAAAAATAAACCATGATGCTACTACTTTTGAAATAGAAAATACAAATAAAATAGAATTAAGGGATGGTGTCGGGGCATTCCACATTTTGGTGGCAGAGTAGTAGAATGAGAATTTGGAACAAAGAGTTTGTTCCATATTTGGGTAGTACCACATCGTTGTCGCTCCCTCTAGTGTTGTGGCTGTGGGCATCACTCACTTTGGAGAAGTAGTTTGTCAGGTACTGTATGAGGGTATTGAGGGCATTGTCCCATCTACAAGCTCAAAACGCGTTACTTCGTGCTGTGTGTGTGACGCTTTAGTATGATCAAGTAGGGCATTAATTTAACTCATTCAGTGCCTGACTTATTTCTGGCAGTTTGGCTCTGAGTGCCAGAGCCAAAATTCATTGTAAAAAAAAAGTGCTTAGGAGCCGAGATACAGCCTTTTTCAGTAAGAAGTTCTGGGTTCTGAAAAAAAATGTCAGAACCCAAGATATGATGATTTGAAAATGTTCTGCTCCATCCACTCTTTGTTTAATTTCTTACTGAAAAAGGCTGTATCTCGGCTCCTAAGCACTTTTTTTTTACAATGAATTTTGGCTCTGGCACTCAGAGCCAAACTGCCAGAAATAAGTCAGGCACTGAATGAGTTAATTAATTCACCACAAAACACAAAAGGTTTAAATATGGAGATGGGAGGTTTCTGCCCGACAGCAACGATATACAAATCAACCCTGCAGTGCACATCACAAGCCTTGGACACAGCAACTTTATCATTAACTTGTATGTAGCGCACGTGACGTCAGTTACTTTAGTTTAACGCAGCGATAACAATGCCAGCTGTCCCATTACAGACAGAGCATACGAGGTGAACAGCGTCTAAATAAAGTAAACTCATCTGTCATTCTGGAAATGTTTTCCCCTTCTTATAGTTTGCTATTAGTTGTCTCTTTATCAGCTACATGGTTTCCGAGCAAAGCCTTTCAATTATTTTGAAAGCCAAGCCCATTAACAAGAACAATGAAATTCAACTGGGGGTTTATATATCCTCCTCAACGCGCCGCTTGCAATTTAATATTTATAGATTTCGTGGTGGAAAGCAACCGTCACTCAGTCACTGCTACTCAAGTCCGCACTGTAGCGTGTGTTCCATATTAGAGCCAAGCACTAATAGAACAATTTCAAAGAAATCTTGAGAAATTGTGAACAATTTGGAATATTTCTTTTGTGGTTTTCAAAAAAAAGAAAATCTCACCAGGAGCCTGGGTGGCTTGGTTCCAGGCTTAAAATAATTCATATAAATATTTTCGGAAATCTCTATGGGAAAGAATTAATGACCTTTCGATCTGTGGCACCACAAAATGGCCGCCACTGCTATGCCCTATACTGTATGTATACATTTTGGGCTCCTTGACATGAAAATGTTTGAGAAGCATGGAGCATTAGTTTGTGTATCGTTACACAAACTCACTCTCTCTCTCTCTCTCTCGCTCGCTCGCTCTCTCTCAACACTGTCTTGCCTCATTAACCCATTTAGATAATGGTTTTCTGAAAAACTATTGTTGCTATAACCTTTTCATGCAAGGACCCCCAAAATTAGGCCCATATGTATTTGGCTGTGGACCCCCATCTCAAAATATTTCATAATGGGGACCCCCAGAAGCATAGATTTGATAAAAAAATAAATAAAAAAAAATACATTATAATTTAAAAACAGATACAAATGCACAGGGTTGGAAAAATGTGTCTTCCATTGGGGCTGGTCAAGTGATTTGCATGTGTCTACTTGCCTAGTGCCTTACATGGTGTGTGAGCAGTGAACTCCAAGGGGAACTTCAAACACACATGGAGATGGTTCTTTGTAGCGTGCTGCTGCGGCTCGCTCTCAAGGAACCGCCGGAGTGATTTTCATTTATAAATCACCGCCTGCCAAGAGCACCGCTGTGTTTGACCTCTTATATCTTTTACATCTGATTTGCCTGCGTTTGTGTTTTTTTTTTCTCATCCATATTCAGTTGCCTCTGTACTCTGATCCCTCGCCATGAGTGTCTTTTTTAGTTTTAAAACAGCTTAGAGCCAGTGGTTCTCAAACTTTTTCACGTCAAGGACCCCCCCCCAAATTGATTATGTATTTGGCCGCGTACACCCATCTGAAAAGGTTTTGTGCCAGGAACCCCCCAGAAGAGAAGATTTTGTGTTAAAACACAAAATGTGTGCGCTGTGAGCTTGTAGATCTGCTGTTTTTGAATAGCCCAACATGTACATGGATAAAATGGTTAAAATGATTGTGATGCTGTATTAACTACTTTTGCTGGGGACGCCCTGGAACCCCCCCCCCCCAAGGACCCCTCTTTGAGAACCACTGGCTTAGAGGCCACTGTTCTATGACAGCCAATCCCAACCTCTGTGCCGGGGCCCACTTGTGGACCATGATGATATTGCAAGTGGGCCCCCAAATAATTGGCAAAACATTACGATTGTTATCGAAAATATAAGATAAGAAACGATTTTTACGGTTGTCCAGAACCAACATGCCCATATATGGACACATACATGATGATATCAGGGATCTCCATATATGGGCATCACAGAGACACAGACAGACAGACGGTTATACAAAGGTATTATTGTTGCATAACCGGGATGGGCATGGATTCCCAACTTGCATCGTTCCCCAGTAGGTCGGAGGTCGGTCTAGTTGTAGCATTAATATAACAAGACCAGGAGACCTGGTTCTGCCAGACCCAGAATGAAGTCCTAGTACGTAACACACCTACAAACCACTTTATAACTGAAGTTCATGATGTCATGAATAGTTCGTGACGAAAGGGGACGTCACAAATGGCCCCTGCCCATGTATGGACGAAACAGGTACAAAGCCTCATGTAAGCCCGACCCCTTGGGTCTGGCAACAAAAATCACACCCAGTGTGAAGTGGGCGGTGTGGTCATCACAGTGGTCATCATAGTGATGGAAGCTCACTTCCAAAAAAATATCTTTTTTGGAAGTGCATAATCCTATTTATAGGTTATTAATGTCATCATGTGTCTCGCTAGCCAATCATAGTGCTGAATAGAGTCAGCCAATAGAGTCAGCCAATCACAGTACAGGAAAGTGGGCCAAGTGGGCCAATCACAGTGCAGGAAACTAATACTAATGAGGTGTCCCAACCCCACTTATAGGGGCGGCTACACCGCCCAAAAATATATATAAATATATCATGGTATTTTTTTCTTTCAAACCTTGAAAGATGAGGTTTTTATTGTGATACAGATGAATAGTTCCATTGATCCAAGCCGTAATACAATCGATTGATTCTTCATAAAACAGAAACATGCTCTGAAAATTGCACTGCAGACGCTTTTGAGATTTCCAAGAGGGCCCCGATCCATCTCCTGAAGGCCGCCTCCCTTTTTTTAGCTGGAAGTTCAGCCTCATTAAACAAAGACCAATCTAGGTATTAGCTTCTCTCAATTGGCTTAAAGTTGGGACCGCAGGACAGGAATGCTGTTGCCATGCCTTGAGGTACAGCATCTCTCCACGCAATTTAGATCATTAACGTTGGAAGTAAAGAAGACTCATTTGCATCGATATGGGGTTTGGAGCAGTGGTGAAACTTAAGAAGTACTTGATTGTGTTTAAGTAAAAGTAGTACAATGTAGAAACACTCTGTTATAAGTAAGAGGCCTGTAAAAGTGCAAAAGTATTGGCGTTCAAATATACTTCAAATACCAAAGGTAAAAGTAAATCGTAAAATAGTAAATCTACAAGCTCACAATGTGACGAGATGCAACACGTTCGGAGCTTGTAGATCAGCTATGTTCGAGTAGCCGAAGTATAAAATAGGGCTTAACTGGTTATTGTATATTATCTAAAAAGTAACTAAACTAAATTGTGGTGGAGTAAAAAGTACAATATTTGCCATTGAGATAAAGTAGTGGAGTAGAAGTATAAAGGATTGAGTAAATATACTTAGATACTTTCCACCACTGGTATGGAGTGTATTAAAGGTAAATAGAGGGGAGGGTGGAGCAAAGTAATGAGGCAGGGAAATGGAAAGGTGAAGCGCGCACGGGAGAGCTGCAGCATATTGTTACCGTCGGGCAGAAACCTTGTATCTTCAAGTTTTACATTTTCATGTTTTCTCTTAAATTAAAGGTGCTGTAGGGTAAGCAATATAGTTTTGGTTAAAACAAAAAAAAAATTGTTGAAAGGTGAAAGCACTATATTCTGATAGTAATCATTGCTATAGAGTGTGTGTTCAGTCTCCATGTCTCTCCAGCTCTTTAATAAACAGAAAATACATTTTCTGTTTATTAAAGAGCTGGAGAGACAACTCCTGTTACTGAACAAACACTCTATAGCACTGATTACTATCAGCATATAGAGTTATCAGATTTTTAATGCACAAAATTAATGCAAATAGAAGATCTCAAGCTCACAACGCCTCGCATCGCTATTTTAAATTGTTTTTTGGACATACACGGTTTCCACCTGACAGAAAACAATATATGACAGCATGCCAGCGGCCATGCATGGGGTGCTGCGCTGCACCACTGTCTCCCAGGGGAGAGCTGCTAATGAGTTAGATTTCCTTGGGAGAGATAGGTCAGCTCTACAGTCGATGGATCTGCTCCACCAGCAGGTCTGATTTGTTTCTCAAACACCATCTTCAGGACCGACCACTGGTCCAGCCCGTTATTTGCAATTGCCAATCGAGATCGATTTGATGTCGTATATTCACTCAGACGTCGGGCGAAAATAGCTGATCTACAAAACCCTAGTGAGCTCTGCAAATGGAACCGAATGGACCCGCAAGGGTTCCATTTGCAGTGGTGTAAAGTAACTAAGTACATTTACTCAAGTACTGTACTTAAGTAAAAAAATATTTTAAAACTTTTACTTTACTGGAGTATTTCCAATTGTCTATACTTTCACTTCTACTCCACTACATCTCGGAGGCATTTTACTCCACTGCAATTATTTGAAAACTTTAGTTACTAGTTACTTTGCAGATATAAATTATTACATTATAAAACACCCACTGGTCTAGCGCCCAACTGTTTGGTTTTCCATTCTTATGAGGTTATGTCACAGGGGCCCAGGGCGCAGAGTTCGAACGCTTTACAGCGCCGCGCACGCCCTGTTCAATTAAGTGCCATATTGTCCCACTTAGCAAATATTTGACAGTGATATAGAGAGCTTTATATTCCACAGAGGAGGCCCATTCTCATGGCGGTTGGGGGAGATAATGCGTTTTGTCACTTGACACAGCAGAGGCTCATATCTGTGGACGCGGGGCTTTTGGTTCTGTTGTGCTGTGTGTGTGTGTGTGTGCGTGTGCGTGTCTGTCTGTTTGACCACAGACTTATAGGTCCTCGTGGCACAGCTCATACTGAGCATACAGTGCCAGAGCCTCCCGTCTGCTCAAGATCAGCTGATAACCGCGATGTTTGTTTGCATGCCATTGTTTTGGACCTGCCAACAACCCTCTCTCTCTCCCTCTGCATCCCCCCCTTCACACACACACACACACACACACACACACACACACACACACACACACACACACACACACACACACACACACACACACACACACACACACACACACACACACTCCCCCCTCATCTCTCTCAAACACCAGACAACAGAAGTAAACACAGTAGTGGCTTGTTGTGTATAAAAGCTCATGCTGTCATATTTTTTCCTCTGTGGACATCAGTGCTTTAGCCCGACTACTTTTTCTTAACCCATTCAAATCCGGGAACGCATCTGCAAATGTTTCTGAGAAACGTAATGTTTCTATATCAGTGGTTCTCAAACTCTTTCATAGTCAAGGACCCCCAAAATGATATGTGTTTGGCCCGCCGACCACCATATAAAAATATTTCGTTCCAGGGACCCCCAGAAGCAAAGATTTGAGTTACAATTGTTTGCTTTGAAATATATATATATATATTCAAAGATTTGCACACATTTTCAAGATTTTTGCCAAAAATAGCAGATCTACAAGCTCATAGCGCGGCACTCGGTGCCGCGCTATGAGCTTGTAGATCTGCTATTTTTGAATAGCCAAAGAAATCTTAAAATGACACACAGACGCGTTCCCGGTCTTAATGGGTTAACACAGAAACAAGTTGTAGCTCTGTAATATTTATGAAACCAAATGAGGCTGTTTCGCTGTCTAACACCCCCGTAGGAGTATATATCTGACTGGCTTCTCCCAGCGTAGAGCAAGGTGGTACAGTGTCCAATTCATTAGCATGATACATCTGGTTTGATATTCATACCGGAGAGGAGCAAGAGAGACACGCGAAGAATGAAAGAAGGAAAAGGAACGAAGGGAGGGAGGGAGGGAGGGAGAGGGGAATCCAGATTTAATTAGTCTTGATCCGTACAAAGATGTAATTAGAGGAATGACTCAACGGGGTTTGATGTTCAGCAAGTGAGGATGTGAATTGCAAATCGTTGCTATAGTCGGGGCGCGGGCGGAAACCTTGTACTGTATGTACGGCCAAAACGTTGCTTTTCAGGGAATGGGTGGGGGGGGGGGGGGGGGGCGAAAAAAATAACCTGTGTTCTGATTGATCGATAGTTATTATTTTGTCACTCAAGCTCTTGTTGATACTTTTCATTGGTTCAATATTTATTTATTTAAAAAATACAACAGACACACTTAACCACTTTCAAATTAGTTGATATTGTGTTACAATAATGTTTACCACTTTGACCACATGTTATACTTTGGCTCTTCAAAAATAGCAGATCTGCAAGCTCATAGCGCGTCACTTCGTACCGCCCTATGAGCTTGTAGATCTGCTGTTTTTTGAAAAGTCTTGAACATTTTGTGCAAATCTTTTGAGTATTTTTTTTAAGCAATTTTTTTTTTAACTCAAATCTTAGCTTTTGGAAGAACTTTTCTAAAATGTTCAATAACAGCAAAAACTTAAAGGAGAAATCTGGACATTTTAAGTGTTATCTTTGATGTGTAGTTACTCACTCACCGAGTTATGAAGTGGCGTTGAGTTTTTCCAGCGATTCCCCTGTCTGTGAGTCTGGTCGCCCCCCACCATTGGCATAGTGGGAGGCGCGTGTCTTAGTGAAAATCGCCTAATTCCACAGCTCCAAACTTCTTTTTCTCGCGAGATTTCCCGTCCTCGGCTCACTGCGCTCCTCGGGAAATCTCGCGAGACGCGAGATTTCACGCG
This sequence comes from Gymnoscopelus braueri, assembly GCF_963280865.1. NCBI lineage: Eukaryota > Metazoa > Chordata > Actinopteri > Myctophiformes > Myctophidae > Gymnoscopelus > Gymnoscopelus braueri. Next base: position 24,770,960 of record NC_137613.1, on the reverse strand, counting down.
AGAGGAAAACATTCACGTCGCTGACCATGAACGCCAGCTCGTGAGTGATAAACAGTGCATGTGAAAGTATCAGGAGACACCATGAGGAGGATTTGTGGAAAAAAAAAGAAGTTTGGAGCTGTGGAATTAGGCGATTTTCACTAAGACACGCGCCTCCCACTATGCCAATGGTGGGGGGCGACCAGACTCACAGACAGGGGAATCGCTGGAAAAACTCAACGCCACTTCATAACTCGGTGAGTGAGTAAATACACATCAAAGATAACACTTAAAATGTCCGGATTTCTCCTTTAATTAAAAAAGAAAAAAGAAAATCATAAGTTGAAATATGGGGAGATACAAGGTTTCTTCCCTGAACAGGCATGAAATGAGAGCCGGGGAAGAGGCTGCATATCATGGGAAAAGCATTGTAAGTCTTGTGTGTGAGGAGATATCTCTCCCAGCACAGAGCTGTGGAGGAGAGGCCGGATGGCATTAGTGAAGTGAAGAGGCAGGGAAGGAGGGAGGGGCAGACAGTCTTGATCATTAACCCATTCCAACCGGGAACGCATCTTGTGTAACCACTTTAACCATTATTTTATACTTTGGCTATTAAAAAAATAGCAGATCTACAAGCTCATAGTTCAAGCTTGTAGAACTGCAATTCTTTTGAAAATCTTTGAATGCATGTATTTTTTTAAGCGAACATTTGTAACTCAAAACTTTGCTTCTGGGGGGTCCCTGGAACAACATTATTTTCAGATGGGGGTCCACAGCCAAATACATATCATTTTGGGTGGTCCTTGACATGAAATAGTTTGAGAACCACTGATTATACCAACATAAGCTTTTTCAAAAAACTGTTATGATTTAGAAGACATTTGTAGAACCCCCAGAAGCAAAGATTTGAGTTACAAATGTTTGCTTTAAAAAATACATATTCAAAGAATTGCACACATTTTCATGATTTTTTAAGAAAATAGCAGATCTACAAGCTCGTAGCGCGGCACTCGGTGCAGCGCTATGAGCTTGTAGATCTGCTATTTTTTAATAGTGGTTCAAAATCTAAAATGACAGATGCGTTTCCGGTCTTAACGGGTTAACACTGCATTGGGACTTGTTATGGGTGACGGGCAATTTGCTGCTTCCAAATAGAATCCATGCTATCGCCGTGATTGTGGACTGAGCAGTCAATATTTGTGGACACTAACAACTCTCTCTCTTGTCTCTCTCTACTCTGTCTCTTTCTCTCTGTCTCTTTCTGTCTCTGTGAGTGCACGGCACGCCTCTCTCTCTCTCTCTCTCTCTCGCTCTCTCTTGCACTCTCGCACTCTCTCTCTGCTCTCTCAAAACTCCAAAGTAAAGAGCCGATAATTGTGCACTGTCCTCAAGAGGCTGTTGCTCTATTGACAAGGAGTGGGGGAAGTGAGTGGAGATTATGGATAGTGTGACACAGAGGCTGAAAAGAGGCTTCCCAGCGATAATAACAGCCCCATTTTCTGATTATTATTTTGTAACAGTCTTTTGTGCACTCACCAGCCACAAACTGCTTGAATTTGAAATGAGGTAATGTGACCTCATCTTTGGAAAATCGATCTTGCATATAAAGTCAATGGTTCTCAAAGTGCGATTCCGGTCCGAGGGGTCCTTGTGGAGGTTCCAGAGGCGGTCCCCAGCTAAATTATTGATAGTTAGGTTTAGGAACCAGATTAATGTACCCTTACAGGTCTGTAACACTGAGAGTATACACATGGAACCAAATGGACACTTACCGGTCTGCAACTCTGAGAGTGTTCAAATGGAACCAAATGGAGCCTTACCGGTCTGCAACACTGAGAGTGTACAAATGGAACCAAATGGACCCTTACAGGTCTGTAACTGAAATGGTGCCAGGTGCGACTTGGCCTCATTTCACACCTGGCAAATCAGGTACGACAATGGGGGGGGGGGGGGGGGTACTGTACAGGGAAAGATCAGGAAAAGTAAAGGAAAGTGTGAAGAGATCAGATGTTATGTCTGTACGTTCTTCTTCTTTGGTGTATTATCATTAGATGTCCAGCTATAGTGTCGCGCAGCCACGCCAATTGTCTCAGGTCCCACATCAAAGAGGCCGGCCTCCGATGGAGCAGCGGACCACCGATACCCCGGCGGTTCGACAGGGTCCATTGCCGGCGTGGCAGATCTTCCCCTTTGACACCGACACCCAAATGTATAGCGGTGGATACGTGTGGCCCTGGCCGACTCCCACTCCTATACTTCCAGGGTGACGCCAGCCATGTGTTTGTAGACTATAGGTCCTCACTGATAGAACTAAGGATCTCTTCTGCCGCCTTATTGTAGGGCTGGCGGTACCTGCGTCTACATGGAGGTGATGCCTTATCCCATTAAGACTTGGAACGCATCTGTGTCGCTTTAGATCTCTTTGGCTATTCAAAAATAGCAGATACACAAGCTCATAGCGCGGCACCGAGTGCCGCGCTATGAGCTTGTAGATCTGCTATTTTTTTCAAAAAACTGTTAGGATTTAGAAAACATTTTTAAGAATCGCCTCAGGTCTTAATGGGTTATTGTAGTGCCATACAGGATATGCCAGTCGTGTTGCTGGGCTTTCCTTGCCAGGGCGAGGTTAGCAGCAGCCTGTCGTCGGAGGCCGAAGGAGGCAATTCAGGCAACGGGTTATGATCAGGAGAGCGTTATTAATGACAGCATCAACCTTGTGGGCCTCTACACCAGGCGGGGGCACAGTATTCGGCTGCTTAACCTTTATGTTAATCCAGATGTAAAAGTGCCCTCTCTGAGTCATGATAACATTGTCTTCCCACACATCAGCGGTCAAGCCACCAGAATGTCCATGGCTTTAAATCAGCAAGCTGTTAGGGTCGTCACATTAGACCGGATGCGGCAGCTGTTGTTCCTTTACCATCGCCATCCCTTTTTCTTTTAAGTCTGCCCTGTGGTTGAACGCTGTAATTATTTTCTATCTATGTGTAATTAGCAGAGATCTGCCTTCTAATGCCTCGCTGCTTTGTGCTGGATGAAAACACCCATGTTTTATCATCATCATCATCATCTCTTGGGTTCCATCTCCTCAGCTCACACATGGACCAGTGGCTTAATCCACTTAAACCCCATATGGTTCAGCGGAGTCCCTCAGGGCTCTATACGAGAGTATTTTCTGTTATTGTGAGGGAAGCTTTTGCGGAAAACAGCCAATGGACAAGCTCGATCGGCTATTTTCTGCATTCCTGAAACAATAATTTGATGACCGGCGGACTCTCCGGTAGGAGACTCAAAGAGTCTCAAAGACACTCAAAGATAGTAGGAGTCATCGGTCACTGAGTCATCGGTCACTACTGAGTCTCCTATACTGAATCTCCTACTCTCACTATACCGTACCACGTTATGCACATTTACATTTACTCAAGTACTGTACTTAAGTACACTTTTCAGGAATTTTTACTTGACTGGAGTATTTCCAATTTTCAGTACTTTACTTCTACTCCACTACATCTCAGAGGCAAATATTGTACTTTTTACTCCACTACAATTATTTGAAAACTTTAGTTACTAGTTCTTTTTTTGATTTGGATTATTATTACAAAACACACATTAACCACTTCAGCCCTATTTAAACTTTGGCTATTTGAAAATAGCTGATCTACAAGCTACGTTTTATATGTTTTATACATTTGTAACCAGTGAAATGGGATATTCAGCATAATGAATACTTTTACTTTTGTTACTTTAAGTATATTTCTATGCCAATACGTTTGTACTTTTACTCAAGTAAATGTAGAATTCTGGAATCACTGGCAGTAGCCTGAACGGCAGCTAGTCTTCCTGGAGTCCAAGACAACAAAATACATTAACCATTACAAATATACAAAAAAGAGAATATGACATCCTCAATGTATTACACACAAACAAAGCAAAAAAAAAGTCACTACTTGCAAAAGAAATTCGATTTTAAAAGGAGAAAAAAAAGAACAAAGGGAATGTAACCAATTTAAAATGCATTAGACCATTAAGGCACACCAACCATCAAACTATCATTTAATCTAAGATATTATTAAAATGTCCTGAGTATACATACAGTCACAATTTCCTTTTAAAACAAGCCTTTGCTTTGATGCCACGGACATCACAAGGAAGACTGTTCCATAATGTAATTGCCCTATAGAATACAGCCCTCATCTCAGAATGTGACCTTGGCAATGGTAAAGCTATAATAGTCCACCACTCGCCCCTCTGGTGGAATATGTATGAGTAGTTGAACTGCATTGGACGTAATAGAGCTACTAGCTTGTAAGGATGTTAACAGACCAGAATGCACCTTAATTATTTGCGAGAAGAATGCCTTTCTCTACCTCTGATTTGTCTTAATTCATTCTCCGCAATCAATCCTAAACCCATGGGCACCCACCACTGCTCCTTTAATGGAGGACAAGTGGCTGTAAATGAGCTGATTAGACCTGTAATGTTGTTTGTTTGTAGATTATTGTAAATTGTGGTAATATGCAGGCAGGGTGAATGAACTGAGGTAATACCCTGACAACAGGGGCGCGTACTTTTTTGGAGTGTGCTTGACTGTGACTTTTTTCCAGTTGTTTGGCATGGCAGCCGCACCTCGCCATTTTGAGGGCCCTCCATGTTACTGTAGCCGTAGTCAAAGTGAAAAGTGAACTAACATGTCTTAACCCATGTTAGTTAACTTAACCCCAAAGTGTTTTTTTTTTTTAAACTACAGTCGAGAGGCTGCACTACCGGGGGAATGTGAGCAATATGGCTGAAAAGTAACATAGCGTTAAGGAGAACTCCTTCTAACACTACGGACCAGAGCTAGGGTTAGGCATCTATTTTTGTGAGGTTAGGCCGAGTTATATAATGTGCGCCGTCGGACCGATCGCACTTCGGAACAATGGACCATCGGACTAATGCCACGGCACTGTCTTATTGTAGCCTACAGTAGGTGCTTGACAGTGTAACTGCAGTGCACAATAATACTGTATATAAAATAAAAATGTTGAAGTGGGCGGTGTCTTGCTAGCTAATCACAATACTGAATGGACAATGGAGTCAACCAATCATGTACAAAAAATAAATACATTTATTGAAACACTCTTTATGATGGACGAAACCATAACTTAGAGAAGATAACATAAAAAAACAAGCTTATGTTTTTTTTAAAGTTATGGTTTCTTATATAGGGCTATGCACATGTGTCATGTGACACTGGCCAATCACAGTCCTGAATAGACTGTGATTGGCCAATCACGGTGCAGGGTTAGGCGGGGTACTTTTTGGCCAATCACAGCGCAGGATAATTGTACAAATATCCAAACCTCACTTATAGGGGCGGTTTCACCGCCCAAAAACTCTTCCGCTTGGCCATGGGAGATATTACACTTATGAGCTTCAGGCAGTACTACTTGACAACCAGTAGGTGTCCTATCCGACACCAGGGTCTGAATTCCCCCCATTTCTCCACCACTGCAGATGTCCTAGTTCTATCGTATTAACATACTCGACCATACGGATTGGTTAAAATCCACATTTCATTCATTAAAACAAGTTCCAGGATTGCAGCTTAACCCATTACGACCGGGAACGCATCTTGTGTTATTTTTAGATTTGAGCTAAAAAGCATTATTTTACATGTTGGCTCATAGCTACGAGCTTGTAGATCTGCTATTTTTGAAAAATTGTGAAAATGTGTGCAAATCTATGAATATAGTATATATTCTTTTAAAGCGAACATTTTAACTCAAATCTCTGCTTCTAGGGGTCCCTGGAACAAAATATTTTGAGATGGGAGTTGGCGGCCAAAAACATGCAATTTTGGGGGTCATTGACATGAAAATGTTTGAGCACCACTGACATAGAAACATAATTTTTTCAGAAAACTGTTGGGATTTAGAGGACATTTGTAGACTCGGCTTCAGGTCTCAATGGGTTAAATTGCTGTGATATCTGCATCTTTCATGCATCCAGTAAGTTGATAGACGGGTATGGCACTGATCAGTTGATCCACTTGCCATATCGAGTCATAAGCCTCCTTGCACGGCCAATTGATTTTGAGTAAACACCAGGCTTAGTCCAAGTCCATTTTATGGCAGATCCTTTCTAGAGAACCCCCGTCCAAATGGCCACAGCTTTTTTAATCTAATCCCTCTCCTTCTGATAGCATAGGCATCGATTTATTTATTTTTATCTCGCAGTGGCTTGGGAAGCAGCAGGATAATAACGAATTGTGGTTTCCATTGCCTTGCATCAGTCGTCTGCTGGTGGCAAATCATAAAGTGATCTCACTGTTCCCCACCTATTATATCTGACAATCATATAGTTCATTCATTCAGGACAGACAGACAGACATCCACGGCGGTGCAAAGATACAAACACTTCAGTCATTCTTCCCCCATTATGAAGTAAAATACATTTAAATCCTGAGTGTTAATTAATCTATTTAGACCGCAGCTCTGTGTCATTTTTAAGATTTCTTTGGGGTTATTCAAAAATAGCAGATATCTGCTATTTTTTTTAAATCGTGAAAATTTGTGCAAATCTTTGAATATGTACATATTTTTTAAGCGAACGTTTGAAACTCAAATCTTTGCTTCTGGGGATCTCTGGAACAACAGATTTTGAGATATTTTATTTTTTAAAATATTTAAATATTTTTTTAGAATCGGACTCAGTTCTTAATGGGTTAATCATTTGTACCTCAGACAGTGTACACATGTAACCAAATGGACATGTAAGGGACGACATTTGTACACTCTCTGATAATTGTTAGACAGACAGACAGACAGATAGATAAATAGAGAGATCATCATATAAAAGATTTAAATCTGGCCTGGCCATCTGCACTTGGAATGACTGCCTTAGCGTAGTGAATGAACCTTTTAATAGATAATAAATACAGGCGTACGTTAAATATAAACGTACAACCTATCAGCAGCAATATAGTGGATGTACATGTACTGTACAGACTATCGTCAGTGAATATGATGTGAGGCTGACAGATACAGTGGAAATTGCACAGATTATTACGCCGGCTCCTCCAGTTATGTGCCGTTATGTCATTAAGTTTGCTCTTCTCTCTCTCTCTCTCTCTCTCTCAACACTAATTTCCCAGTAATACTCAGGACTGACAGGCTGTACTACTCCCTACTCCTCTACTCCTCTACTCCCCATTCATCCCTCCAGCATTGTGTGTTCTCATTACATGATGTGACGTGTTCCACGTTCCCATCACTGCTGTACTGTAGGAAGCCTAATTTATCCCATTAAGACCTGAGGACGATTCTACAAATGCCTTCTAAATCAGTAGTTCTCAAACTGTTTTGTGCCAGGGACCCCCATGAGAGAAGATTTGTGTTGAAAAAAAAAAAACACTTTCAAGATTTTTCAAACATTTTCTAAAATAGCAGATGTACATAAGCTTTCAGCGCGGCACGAAGTGACGCACTGTGAGCTTGTATATCCGCAATTTTTGAGAACCACTGTTCTAAACCACTAAATCCTAAAGGTTTTCTGAAAAACTGCTATCTATATAATAGCTAAAATCTAAAATGACACAGATTTAATTTGAAATGATCTGGTTTTAATGGGTCGTGCTCTGTCGCACAACGGGGGGTGCCGCACGCCGGAAATTAGCCACCCGACAAGCTCACAAAGCGGATCGGACGCAGCGCGCTGTGAGCTCGTAGGTAAAGTACGTATCGGGCTTAATAAGAGAGCTAATGGACGGGCTGATGACACGCCGGGCTGTAATACGCCCTGGTGACTGATCATCATGCTATTAAACAACTGCCAACCTGCCTCCTTTCCCCCCCTGTTGACTCTTTGCGATATCATGAAGGAATAAAGTGTAGAAAATGAAGCGTAGTAATGAGCTATCCCCCATGCTTTGAATTGGAATGTTTTTTTTATTGGCATCATTTAAAAGGTACACAACCACTAAAAGGACCAAAATGGATAAAATCACCCAAAAAAAAGCCAAATTGTGTTTCCATTGTGGTCCATTTAAAAACATTCAACACCTAATGCTACAGTATATTGTCACTGTTTTATAGGAAATGGGGGGGAAAGTGTTCCAGTGGATCCAATGTATGCTATTATTTAGCCACAAGCTCATCTTTAACTGATTAAAACCTGGAACGCATCTGTGTAACCACTTTAACCATTATTTTATACTTTGGCTATTCAAAAATAGCAGATATACAAGCTCAAAACTTTGCTCCTGGCGGGGTCCCTAGAACAACATATTTTGAGATGGGGGTCCGAGGCCAAATAGATATCATTTTGGGGGCCCTTGACATGAAAAAGTTTGAGGACCACTGATTATAGCAACATTAAAAAAAAAAAACTCTTAGGATTTAGAAGACATTTTTAGAATCCCCAGAAGCAAAGATTAAGTTACATAGATTTACTATTTTTGTTTAAAGAATTTTGAATACATAATTTTTTCCCGTTCTTAACACATTCCATGCCAGACGTTAATCTCATAATGTACTCACCAGTGCCAACGTGTTATTGTTGTTTTTTTGTTTTTTTCACGTCGCCATAGACCTTGTTAAAATCCCTAAGATTGAGCTGTGCACTGTTTGTAAACATCGCGGAGATCTCCCTGCTTCTACCAGTGAAGACCACGTGTCAAACGGGGCATCCATGTTGTAGTTAGAACGGTTTACGTTAAACAGTTATATGCAAGGAGAAATGGAGTTTCAGTTTCGTCATTAGAATGGGGGCCGACGGGATCGGCAAAACCGGATCCCAAATAATTCCGTTTCTGGTGGTGCTACAATGAAATGTGCCGTACCAAAAATTTAAAAAAGCCTTTTTTTTTTTTTTTAAATGAAAAAGCACCGGTTCGCGTAGATCTACGCGATTGGCACGTGGCGGCTTTAAATAGGTTCGCGTAGATCTACGCGATTGGCACTCAATGTGTTAATGGATTAATGATCAATCAACAACATAAAAAGGAGATTAAAAAAACAAAACAAACAAACAAAGGAAGATACAAGGTTTCTGCCCGACAGTGACGATATCCCAGTCGATCAATGGCTTTGGTTCCAAATCCCATCAGGAGTCATAAACAGCATGGTGAGCATATAATCCTCACATTAATTCAGCTCTAACCTTGGGGCCAGGGATTGATTTGGAAGCAGGCCTGGAGTCGAGACCATGTCAATTCAACCTGCTGCGGTATGAACACAATAGTGCCAGTGCTTCTCAAACTTTTTTCATGTCAAGGACCACCAAATTGATATTTATTTGGCCGCCGGACCCCCATCTGAAAATTATTCTTTGCCAGGGACCCCCAGAAGAGAAGATTTATGTTAAAAAAAAGAATTCTAAGTTTTCCAAACATTTTCGATATTTTTCAAATATTTTCAAGAATAGCAGATATGCAAGCTCTCAGCGCGGCATGAAGTGATCCGCTGTGAGCTTGTAGATCTGCTATTTTTGAATAACCAAGGTATAGATGGATGAAGTGTTTAAAATGATTGTGATGCTGTATTAACACATTTTGCATGGGGACCCCCTGGAACCCCTCCAAGGACAGCCCTGGGGGTCTCCGAAACCCCACCTTGAGAACCAATGCAATAGTGTATTTCGTTGATGTCGGGCGGAAAAACCTCATATCTCGTAACTTTTTCAAGATTCAAATGCCAAAATAGCAAAAACAATTTTTTTTTAGATCTACAAGCTCAAAACGTGTCGTGATGTTTATAGCGTTTCAAGTGGGCCCTGATCACAGAAAAGGTTGGGAAGCAGTAGTATTGTAAAGAAGGACAGGAGATGAGGTGCTGAGGTTGGTGCCATTCTGCTGTAATGGAACCCTGCTGGGATGCTGATCTTGCCTTTGGGACTTCCTGCTGCGCACATATTTAATCCTCCTCTCGGACTTTGTTCCCCTCTCATGTCACTCTCCATTTATCCCATTCAATCCGGAAACGCATACTGTGTCATTTTAGATTTTTTGGTATAACCATTATTTTTATACTTTGGCCATTTTTGAGCAAATCTTTGAATATTATTTTTTTCTTCCTTAAACAACATTTTTAACTCAAATCTTTGCTTCTGGGGGGTCCCTGGAACAACATATTTTGATGCGGATCGGCGGCCAAAAACATATCATTTTGGGGGTCCTTGACAAGAAAAAAGTTTGAGCACCACTTCAGAAAAATGAAGACATTTGTTGAGACATTTGACAGTTACAAATGTTCGCTTAAAAATATATATATATTCAACGATTTGCAAAAATGTTCATGATTTTTCAAAAATAGCAGATCTACAAGCTCATAGCGCGGCACTCAGTGCCCCGCTATGAGCTTGTCGCCAAAGAAATCTAAAATGACGAAGATGTGTTCCCGGATTTAATGGGTTAAACCTTGTTCATTAATGCCAGTGGCGGAAAGTATACTATGTCACTTGTTCTCAAAGTGGGGTCCATGGAGGGGGGTCCAGGGGGTCACCAGCTAAAGTAGTTAATATAGCATCACAATCATTTTAACCACTTTTAACCACTTTACTTGATTTATTCAAAAACAGCAGATCAAAAGCTCACAGGGTGTCACTTTGTGAAAGTAGTTTGAAATAGTTTGAATAATCATTCATTTTGTTTACGCAAATCTTCTCTTCTGGGAACTTTCCTGCTGGGATTTCCTCCCTGAGATCGTTGCTTTCGGGCAGAAACCTCACAAGTAGTTGTAGATCTGCTATTTTCACAATTTTAAAGTGTTTTTAAGATAATAATAAAAAAGGAAAGGTTTTGGACAAGGTTTCCACCCGACAGCAACGGTATCCAGAGTGCTCTTCCTTATCCCCGACCGTCGGCTATATTGTTTTTCCAAGGATAGCATTGTTTTTGTTATTAAGTCAAGGTCCATCATACTATACGTGCAGTGTTTTACAAGAAATTCACACCATTTTTTAAGTCACTTGACAATAATGCAGGCGCTTCGATGGTGAGACCTCGAGGCTTGTGAGGCCCGTGCCTGTGCAAGCCGCCAGGCAAGCGAGCACCCGCGCCGAATAGCCCATGGCCTTGTACAATCAAAGCCCCCCCCCCACCCCCCATGGTGGCCTTCAGGGCAATCGAAGGCACAGCACTCCCCTTACCCTCAGGACATGATTGCAATTTACAATTTAGGCGTTTAGCAGATGCTCCTATCCAGAGCGACTTACTGTAAAAGCAAGGTAAACAAATGCAGAGAGACAGCGTATGTGCCTCAGGAAACTAGGATCAATGGTAAACCCAGAATCTAGCATCAGTCTAAACAATATACTCATCCAACCCTACAAACCGTCCCACTCACAATGGGTCTCTTTTTGACTACAAGAACCAAGTAAACGTAGCCTATTTCACATTTACGGGATTTGTTTCTATACGCTGTCGGCTCGGTTTCAGATAAGGTTCTTAGAACCTAATTTGCGCCCTGCTTTCACAAATAGTGAAAATAGCCGATCTATAAGTCCTAACCAACATACAGTATAAGTTTATACAGGTTCTGCACATTTCTAAAGTGACAATTTAAGACCTTTTCAATACCTCTAAAATGAAAAAGACTAATAATAAGACCATTACTACGTCAAAAGTAACCAAGAAACTATACGATAAAGAATAATCAAACATTGGCCAAATTGTCAAATATTACCTAAGAAAGAGGCGAAACATTTGAAAATAGATGATCTACAAGCTCACAGCGCCTCGCATCGCGAGGCGCTGTGAGCTTGTAGTTCGGCTATTTTCACAATATTTATCTGTGGAACCGAGTCAAACTAAAAGTCTCAAATCCTACATTCCAAGTGCTTGTCAGGCTGGGGGGGGGGGGTCCCCAGTTCAAATATGATTATTTCGGGGGGTCACGGCCTGAAAGGTTTGGGAACCCACACAAAAACAAACACCCTGAACAATGCTCCACACGTCCTAGACCTATAGACTCATCTCCCTCCTGGCTCCCAAGCTGTGGAATAAACTCTTTCTTACAGTCAGAACTGCAGACTCACTCCCCATCTTCTACCGCAGTCTGAAGACTCACCTTTTCAGACTCCACATCACCCCCCCACCCCTAGCACTCCTCTCTCCTTTGTATCCCTTCTTTTCACCTTTTCTCAAAGGATGCTATAGGTATACTGTGATGGCTGACTCAGCAGCCACACATTGAGCCGATATTGTATGGTGATTCCTTTCACCTTTTCTCAATAGATGCTATACTGTAGGTATACTATGTAGATACAGTATTGGACAATGTATCTTGGTCCCTTGTTCTCATGATTTTTTGTTATTCAGATTTTTCTTCCCCACAAAATGTCAGGAGCGTTAATTAGATAACATTCGGTCTAGACAGATTCCAGGGTTCATTGTTTACCTGGTCTCCCAAGTTTATTTTGAGGCACTACATTTCACTCTCTGCGCATTACTTGTTGTCACTCGACTATTTACCCTGTTGTTTGTGGAGTAGGGTTCATGTTTATTCTGTTTATTCCAATCTCGCACTTGTCACTGTGGATAAGAGAGTCTGCTAAATGGCTACATTGTAACTGATAAGCGGCGCGGTCTGAGCTGGGGGACGTAATAGGTTATCACGCAACACAAAATGAGCGCTCCCTTTCCCCCCGTCTCAGACGATCTCGGGCCATCTCCGCTGAAGTCTTCCACAGCCAAAAAGGCTAAAACAGTACGGACACCTGTTGTTACTGTACATATCTTGCAGGCAAAGGCCTCATTAATAAGAGCAGTGGTGGAAAAACGTTTTACTTAATTAAAAGTATCAATAATAAAAATAATTAAAAAAATAAAAGTCTGTTATTCAAAATGCACGCGAGTAAAAGTACAAAAGTTTTGGCATCAAAATATACTTAAAGTACCAAAAGTAAAAAGTATTCATTTTGCAGAATGTCTTCAAAATGCATACAAATCTTTTGCTATGTGCTATTTTCAAATGTATAAGACTGAAGTGGCTAATGTATGGTTTGTAAGAGTAAAAGTACAACATTTGCCTCTGAGATGTAGTGTATTGAAAATTGTACTTAACAGTACTTGAGTACATGTACTTTACACCACTGATGTATGTATGTATGTGAGCATTCTACACACCATATCTCGTATGAGGGTGACCATATTCAGCCCCTCAAACCGGGACCCTTGAATCAATGTGCACGTTCGTCATGCACACACGCGTCCATTCATGCACGTTCATGCACGCGCACGTGTATACGCACCATAGGTGTAGCATACAGGCAACGACTGATTGACAAACATCAGCGTTGAATTCAGACACGCAATGCATCTGATTGGTTACGTACTGTAGGTGAGCATGTTTACATGAACAGAACATGATAAATGTCTATGCAACCGTTGAAAACAAGTAAACAACTATTATTATTTTAATTCCGGGACCATTTTAGAGATATTTGTCGGGACTCTGTGAGACACACAGCTTGAAATCAGGACGATCCCAGCCAAGCCGGGACGTCTGCTCACCCCATACGTATGATGGCGTTGCGTGCCAAAAATACCAGACCTACAAACCAAGCTCACAATGCGTCGTGGATGCAAGGCGTCGCAAGCCTGTAGATCGGCTATACTTTATTCTACAGGCTTTTAACCAAAGCGTGCTGCTCAACAATCCACTGGCTTTCCAGAGCCCGAGCTGAGCAAATCTCTAAGTGTAGGGTTAAGGACGCTACACTCTGCTGACCCTGAACGTTACCGTGACGACGGCGAGACACCGAGAGAGTGTGCCGCTGTCACTCCTCTCCTTTTGTTGAAGAGCAGTAGAGAGAGAGAGAGAGAGAGAGAGAGAAAATGGACAGGGAAAACGAAAAAAAATAAATCCATTGTCACTGGCTATTATGTCAAGAAATCCGGGCCCCTGCTCGCCTCCCCTGACTGGTTGGAAAGGCACCCTTTTTCCTTGGTATTTGGGACGCGTATAGCATTACGACTACGGCTCTCATGATGTGCACATCAGCTCGGCTGAAATTGCTTTCAGGTCGTCCAAATGGACGTTTACAGGCCTGTGAGTCTGAGAGTGTACAAATGACCCGTATACGGGTCCATTTGGTTCCGTTTGTACACTCTCAGAGTTGGGGTTTTTACAGTGTAGATTGTAGATAAAAAAATCACACCCTGTGTGAAGTGGGCGGTGTCTTGCTAGCTAATCACAATACTGAATGGAGTCAACCAATCATGTACAAAAGATAAATACATTTATTGAAACACTCTTTATGATGGACGAAACCATAACTTGAAAAAAACAAATATTTGGTTTTTTTCAAGTTATGGTTGCTTATATAGGGCTATGCACATGTGTCATGTGACACTGGCAAATCACAGTCCTGAATAGACTGTGATTGGCCAATCACAGCGCAGGATAATTCTACTAATTTCCTGGGCCCAGATCACAGCGCAGGAGAATGTACATTTTTCCAAATCTCACTTATAGGGGCGGTTTCACCGCCCAAAAAAAAAAAAGAACAAATCTAAAAATGGGTCTCTGTGGTCTAATGCATATCAAACTAGGGAGTCCTTGAAATTCAAGGCAGGTTGAGAATCACTGAACTAGAAAGCCTGCCGTACATAAGCCAGGCCGCTTCATAATAAACTGTTCCTGACACCTGGAAAGGTTTCTGCCACGCGGGGAGCTGCTATTAATGATTTGTTATTGAAATTACAGTACAGCTTTGTAGGCTGGAAAGTCTTAAACATGTCCCGTTGAACGGCAGCATAATTACACCCAGTTGGTGTTCAACTTGTTAGAGAGGCACAGATGGACAGCGATTACTCAGACCATTTATTAAGACGCCGCAATGAGACACTGCCAAGTTATGCCTATTTCCCCCCCCCTTTTTTTTTACTGCCATCAGGATTTACAATCTATTACACTGCATATGCTGCCACATAACATGCCAAAATGAACCCCAAAAAAAAAGAATAAATAAAACAAATAGGCCAATTGGGCCGGAGTGATGAATGTTGAATTTGTTACATATTCAACCACGAGTGAAAAAATGAGTCACAAGAAACAAACAATGGAGCTGGAATCCTCCAGGCTCCTCTGTGTCCTTTGGCGAGAGCAGATGGAATCTTTAACTCATTGAGGCCTGAGGTTTCCAATTCTACAAAATGTCTTCTAAATCCTAACATTTTTTTTTTTTTAAACGTATGTTGCTATATTAGTGGTTCTCAAACTTTTTCATGTCAAGGACCCCCAAAATGATATGTATTTGGCCGCGGACCACCATCTCAAAATATTTTGTTCCAGGGAGCCCCAGAAGCAAAGATTTGAGTTACAAATATTCGCTTTAAAGAATATATATTCAAAGATTTGCACACATGTTCTCGATTTTTCTAAAATAGCAGATCTACAAGCTCGTAGCGCGGCACTCGGTGCCGCGCTATGAGCTTGTATATCTGCTATTTTTGAATAGCCAAAGTGTAAAATCATGCTTTTCAGCTCAAATCAAAAAGTGACACAGATGCGTTCCAGGTCTTCATGGGTTAAAAGCAACTGTTCGCGGAGGGAAAAGACAACAGAAAATGGGAGTGAGTGGTTGTTATGGGGATAATTATAAAAGGGGCAGATGGCTTACAGGGATGTCAGAGGCTGTCAGGTTATTTTTAGTCTCAACCCCAGCACACCGCAACCTTTTAAAAGCACACATCATCCACCAGCCAGCTATGCCTCCATCGGAGCATTCACCGATGATGACCCTCCTCCCCTGGCTAATGTGGTCGCTGGCCGCGCGGCACGAGGTTTCAGAACCTCGTGACATGGTCATCTGCCCTTGGATATCGTCTCTGTCGGCCGGAAACCTCTTATCTCCATAATCTAACTTTTTGTGTATTTTCCCCCCGTAAATTAACGCCTTACTTGATCACTCTACAGCATCACACAAAAGTATCAAAAGTGTGATGCTTCGTGTCGCGGCACGAAGCGACACGTTTTTGAGCTTGTAGATCTGCTACATTTGCTGCTTTTGAATATGAATCCTGAAAAGTAACAGTTTTGGACATGTGAGGTTTCCAACCGACAGTGACGATATGCTTCTCTATTAATGCCTGCCTGTGATATCACACAACACACCCTGAGCCTGCTGCACCTTGGTAAATAATCGTGACCGTTGTGAGCAAGGTTTTTACAGTTTTAGTTTAACTTTTTTTATTTTGTTTTGACTTTTTGTTTTCAATTTCAGTTTAGTTTTGATTAATTTTTAAAACAGGTTTCCCAGTTTTGTTGTTGTTTTTTAAGGCTATTGGTTTTAGTAGTCAGGGGTGAGATTCATTGGAAGATGAACTACCTACAGCAAAGATGCCTCGCATTGTAAAATCAGATGCGTAAAACAGTAAAGCAAGGTTGCAAAGACAGTAAAAGGAGCAGACTAATACCACAGTTAGAAAACCTAAACAGACGTCAATTGTTTTCATGCTTTTTGTTGACTATGGTGGTGGGTAGCATTGGCCTCTGGTGAGAGAAGCTTTTATTTTTCAGGCATGTAATGTTTATTGAAAAAGACCACAACATAAATATCTAAATCATTTGAGTTAGGATGTCAGGAAAATGGTCACGGTTTACCTAAACAATGTGACCGATGTAGACAACAATGACATGCATGTACTATATAGTAACTGGTATGGTCTTTCAGGCTATACAAGTGTGTTAAAGTACTTTGAGGGAAAATAGCCGATCTACGAACTCACAACGCATCGCTACGTGCAGGGGCGGATTAACCCCTCGTGGTGCCCGGTGCTACGACCCGTTTCGGTGCCCACTGGGGACCGGGGCAAGTTGCAATTAGACATTTTTAAATCTTGAAAGCATTCGTGGCCCACCCATCTGACCAATTAACACAGCAGCCCATTTTCAGTTTATTTTAATGATCAATCAATCGATTGTGTTCCTGCTTGGATCAATGGAACTAACACGAAAACTCCTTTTTCAAGGTTTAAAAGAAAACAAATACCATGTCATATTTTTCCATATATATATATATGTTACAGGGAAATTGGCATTCCAGGGAAACTGAAAAAGGAGCACTTGTTTTTACCACCCACCCAGGCAATTCTGTAGAACCAACACTAGAGGGCAATGAATGCATACCACACGCATGCACATGTGTGCATGTGTGCACACATGCACACGCACACACGCACACACACACATGTGTGTCGTCGTGGACACTGGATAGTAACCATAGACTGTAACCCATGAAAAGATCTATTCTCCCCCTATCGGTTCACAACTCGGACGGCGCTGATTCGACTAGCAGACCATCGGCCGGTCGGCGCGGGCACTCGCGCTGCGCCTCCTCGGCCTCAAGCTCTGCTGAGTCGGCGCGCCTCCGTCATGGACAATAACTATTATCACGTGTGTGTGTGAACGCGTGTTCAGCGTTCCCCTAGCGTAGCTTCCTGGTTGCTATGTGCGGGGGAACAACAAAAGCCAGGTCGGCCTCCTGTCTCGAAAAGCCCTGCCTCGCGCCGAAGCCCCGCGCCTAAAAGCGAGCGCTCCCTTTTCAATTTCCCTGGAATGCCAATTTCCCTGTGACAACATTTTTCTTTATTAATGTTATATTATAATTAAAACTTAGTGTTTTGCCAATGATATGGAGATATACAGTACAGTACTTGCAATATCCTCACGGCCCAGAGTTTGGGAATGGCTGCAATACTGTAGGTTGTGGTGGTTTCACCAGGCTACCAGCCGTAAGCTCTCGTCCACACCGCCTTCTTCTTGAACTCTGCACAGGACTTGAGGGCCAGCAGGGCAGCTCTGATTGAGGTGATGGATGTCGCTGACAAACAGCCCTCTGAGCTTTCTGCCATACTGAAGAGCCAGTCTATGAACTGAGACTCACACGCATGAACGGTAGACGTTTTGGCCATCTTGTTAGACTGGCCGCTCCAGGGTTCAGTAGAGAGCAGCCGTGGGAGACTGTGAGACAGTCCCAGCAGACAGAGGGACAGGGAGGTGTCGGCGAGGGCCTCCTCTCCGCAGGCCCTCGTGCCCAGGAGCAGAGGCATGGAGTGGTCCCCCCATGCGGCCACCGCTCCGGCAAACACCTGGAGCAGGAAGTCTGTGGCCTGTGTGGTGTTGCACTCAACGGTCGTGGCACCATAGACGATGTTTCGGATGTGGCCCATCAACCCCAGTAACCACTCCATGCGCTCTGAGACCCCTGTGTTGGGGCTGGTGGCCAGACGGCATTGGTAGAAGGTGTGGAGGAGGAGCCGGCCCACTCGTCGGCTGGGCCAACCGCGGAGCACAGCGGCGATGACATCGTTAAGGCGCAGGAGGGGCACTCTGCCCTGGGAGATGAGGTAGGTCAGAACGAAGCAGCCCTTCTCCATGGTGGTCTCTGTGAGCTGTGTGATCCGGCCCACGTCGTCGTCTGGTAACGCAGACAGACATTTGGCGATTCCTTCACACAGTTCCACATGGCTGTCCAGTATGTGGTCAGGCAGCAGGGTGAAGATCTTCTCTACAGTGGAGCGGAGGATGGCCCAGCAGTGTCTGGGTGGGTCGGGCAGGGCCATGGCTTGTTCCAGGCTCCTGAGGAGGGCCACACAGACTGACTGCCGCTGGCCCCGCAGCTCCTCCTGGAAGTGCTGCACGCCCAGGGTCTCCACGAACACCTGGAGCTTGTCCTCTGCCACGTGTCTCATCCATGTGGCCAGAGTCTCGTACAGGTGGCCCCGCGTCTTGTAGCTAAGGCTGTGGACGAGGGGAGGGGAGAGCCATGAGCCCAGGAAGAGAGATGCACTCTGGGACGTCTGAACTTGGCTCGCCGCCAGCACAGCGCACTGATGCTGCGTGTCCTGTCCGAAATTGAGCCTCATGAGAGGTGAAAGGGTGGCGCTCCAGTTGACTGGTGGGTACTGGAAACTGGCCCCCACTGATGCCAGGGACGCCAGGGCAGTGTTCACCGCCCCTGGTGGGGCAAATTCTGGACCTTTCTTCCCTGCCTCTGCGACATAGTCGATGATAGCTCTCATAACGCTCTTCTCCGAAAGGTAACCGAAGTCCTGAGGAACTGCTGTTTGGCTACGACTGCAGGTCATATGGGCTAAATGCAGATGTCCCATCAGACAGGCACTGTTGGACTGCAGCCCAATGGCTCCTGAGAGCGTTATGATTTGTGTTAAGGACTTGATGACCTCGTTGAGCCTGCCTTGCTCCTGGGTCGACTGCTGTGCTTCGGTCTTCAGCTGCATTATGTAGCTCTCGGATCCCACCAGAGCAACCAGGCCATTGACGGCAGCCAGGCGCTGCATGTTGGGACAACCCTCAGCCAGCAGGATCTTGATCCAAGCGGCCTGTAGACAAGGCTGGAAGTCTTCCGCCTTCCCGTGACCACAGGCAGCCATGCCATGGACCACCAACCCCAGAGCCAGGGAGAAGCCTGCAATCTGCTGGTTGTCCTCGGTCACACTGCGCAGTGTGTTCACAACTCCCTCGGCCTTGGTGGGGTCAAGGAGGCCTCCTCTGAAGGCTGACACGGACACGCACGCCACAGAGTAGGCCAACGTCTCCTGTAGCACGAGTCCCTGTCCACTGCTGTCCTGTAGGCTGGCTAGCAGCTTGTCCAGCGTGAGGGCCACGCGGCCCCTGTGTTCAGCCTGCCCGCTGCTGCACAGGGTCCCCAGTACCAGCCCCAAGCCCAGGACGCAGCCCGCATTGTATTCCAGGCTGGAGTTGAAGGAGCAGGACTCCAGACTATCCAAACAACTCATGAGGAGGTCAGCGTCCTTCTGGGCCGAAACCTGGCTGAGGCGTTCCTGATGCAGACTGGACAGCACCATGCCCATTGCCAGACCTGAGTGGAACTGGACAGCCTTGGAGTTGTCGGCGGTGGGTTTGCCGGGCAGGCCAGCCTGCAGCGTGGCCAGCACCTCTGCCACACTGTCCCTGCGCCAGCTGACCAGCATGGGCACAACCAAGGACAGTGCCAGGGCGGCGCAGGAGCGGGCGATGGGGCTCGCAGTGTTCTCGCCCGAGTAGGAGCGATGTTGGAACCATGCAAAGACTTGTCCTCTGGATTTGTAGCTGCTGCTGATGACACTCAGCAAGGTGTCCAACACCATGGACAACCAGCTGGACGTGGGGACGATCTCCGGTCCCACCCCCAGACTGCCATCTGTTTCCAGCGGGAGGTTGCTCTCGTATTTGGCCAGGACGGCAGCCAGTCCACTCAGGGCCAGGATGGAGTTGCCCTGCACCACTGGACTGTCCTCTGCAGCGGACTTCATGACATCAGTCAACTGGTCTCTGGCCCAAAGCCAAGCACAGTGGTGTTTGTACTGCAGATCCTCAGGGCTCTCCTTGCCTTCTTGCTTCCGCTGCATTTCAAGCTCGCCACGTCGACCTTGTAGGACGGCATGAAAAGCTCTGTCCATGAAGCCTCGCCAGGCCTGGGGCAGCAGGAGAACACCATGCCACTCTGACGGCTGAATGTTCACTTCATGTATGAGGGCGGCCAGTGTCTGCTGGTAGCTGCGGCTGCGGCTGAGGAGGAAGCGCGGGATTGGCCTGCCGTCCCGGTCGGTCTGCACGGGCAGCTCGTAGGTGAGAAGGAGTCCGGTTGCAAGTCCGGGCTTGAGTCCAGGTTGTTTGCTCTTCTCGTACATCTTCAGCAGGAACGCCGGGATTCCTGCCACCGTTTTCCCCTGGTCAGAACGCAGGTTTGCCCCTCTCAGGGCCGCGTGGTACACCCCACGAGGCATCTGTTCCATCTCCTGCCTCACCAGTGATGTTAGGAATACCTCCAAAGCTGGTAGGACAGGGGATGAGGTGAGGGTCAGGAGCTTCACGTACGATGAACCGGGGACAGACAGGTCCTCCTCTTTGTCTTCCTTCTGCTTATCCTCCTCCTCCTTGTCTTCAGGAAGCTTTGCCACCGGCCTGGCCGGCTCCGGGAGATGCAACACTGTGTGTGAAACATCAGGGCACGCTGACAGTGCTCTGTAGCCACAGCTAGCCACCTCACACTTTTTGCTTAGGGCGTAGCTCCAGAGAAGGCTGACCACCTCCTCTCTCAGTTTCTTGTACTCCTCGCTCTTAGCGGTTAGCTGGGGCACCAGGGCCAGGAGCTCGGCTACAGCCTTAACAACCAGGGGCCTCGAATCACAGCTCAGCTTGGGCCCCAGGGCCCTCCATGTGGAGACAACGTCCACTACCTCTGCCCGGCAGAGCTGCTGCAGTCCTTGTAGGGCCAGGGCAGCGGGGCTGGCGAGGTCAGGTTTGTTGCACTGGTTCAGAGTGTGCGTTATGGCCGCCAGCATGTCCGCTCCATGCTGGTATGGCCTCTCAGTGCAGATATCCCTGATACAGGCAGCCCTGGCCAGGATGTGTTCCCACTGCGTGTCCCTCCCCACCACCACGCTCCACTTCTCCTGCTGGGCCAACAGCACACGCTGAAGCTCCGGGTACACGCGGTCATGTTTGACCCACAGTGCGGTCATGAGGCGCATCGTCAAGGCCCTCAGCTTGGCGTCGGTAGCCAGCATCTGGAGAATGCGCAGCACCTGGGGGACACACCGCTTGTGGGTGCCAAAGTTTGGCAGGGAGGAGAGCACAGCATGGGACACGGCCGGGTCGCTTTCCCTACCCAGTCTGAACAACAGAACGGGCAGGAGAGATGGTACCTGGGAGGGGTCCGCCAGCGCTATGGCCTGGGCTGTGTCAAGGGCCAGCTTACAGACACCTGCCTGGCCGCTGATGATGAGATGGGCCACGATGAGGCTGAGGGCCTTCGGGGGCCGCTGGCTGGAGGACAGGGCCGAGGTGACTGACAGGAGCCACTCGCTGGCTGCGGATGCATCATCCACCACCCTCCGCAACACGTGTATGGCCACCTGTACCTGGTTGTACCACGGACTGAGAGGGGAGAGGAGCCCCACACCGACCTGAGTGTTCTGGTGTGTGGGCTTCTGGGCACTGCGGAGCAGGCTGTGGACCAGGGTTTGGTTGCGGCTGTGGGTCCGGGGGTCCGCCAGGGGCTCCGTGAGGGTGGAGCAGGCCTGTAGCTGTAGGAGGGGGAGCACCAGGATGGGGGCGGCCCAGAGACACTGCTCTGCCTCCTCGGGGACCAGACTTAGTGCCAGTGCGAGCAGGCCGGTCTGCTGAGGTGCTGACGCCTCCAGTAAGAGAAGAGACAATCCCGTCAGCAGCTCCTCCGCCGGCACGTCCTCTTTGCAGCTGGGTAGGAGTTGCTGCAGCAGGCGGACCAGGGGGCTGCAGTCGCTGTTCAACTTCAGGCTGATCTGACACGCACAAAGCAGCTGCAGGGCCAGGCGGGCTCGTTCTCCCCGCCAGCTCTCGCCACGTGCCCTCACCACGAAGGGCAGCAGCGTCTGCAGGTAGCCATGAAGCTCCACCACTGCCTCCACACTGTCCACCTGCATGTATGGAACCATCTGGTAGAGGCAGCGCAGCAGGCGCTCTGAAACCTGCGAGAGGCTCTTTCCACCTGCGTACCCGCTGCCCGGCCAGGCAGGCAGTAGCACCCTGAGGAGGCCGTGGCGGAGGAGGGCATGCTGGGCTTGCTGCTGAGGCTGGCAGTACACATAGCGTAGGAAGGGTGCCAGCATGTCCACGTAAGCTGGCTCGTCCCTCTCCACAGCTTGTCGGATGTAGTCGTCGATTTCCTGCAGCAGGCTGGGCCAGCAGTCCGCCCGGTTGTCCAGCGCCGTGATGTACGGATGGGGACTGGCTCTGATGGAGTACGGGCAGGTGGAGGGGGCTCCGGTGTCTCTCTGCCGCTCCGCCTGCATCTGCAGCAGCCTGCCGATGACCCCGATCAGCCCCTGGACGTTCCCGGCCGAGGGCAGGAGGTTGAGGATGCTGCTGAGGATGTGCTGGAGGTCGGCGTGGCCTTGTTCCACCAGCACAACCAGGGCATTGCAGCAGAGGGATCGCACCGGAGCACACTCACTGCAGCACTGCTCCCACAGAGCCTCCACGGCTGCACCCTGAGAGGAGATCCTTTCATTTTGACCCTTTTCTTTTAGTACGGCGGCCACGAGGCTTCTCACAGCCTGGGCTTGTATGATGGCGTTGGGGAAGTCGATACGTGCCTTCAGACTCTCATTCATCCTTTCTTGGTTTCTTTTCCGACTCAAACCCAGAAGACTATCGACGCCAAGCGAAAAAGGGAAAAGTGTGTCCCAGGAGGTGTGGTCAGTCTATGACGATGTTCATCTATGACATATCTGTGTTGTATGTACTCCATATTTGGGAGATATAAGGGAGATTCCCCTTCCCAGAAACTCCATATATAGAGATAACCGTCACGTCCAGGACTGACGTCATAGTCCCATATTTGGGCATAACCGACATAGGCCGCTCCATATATGGAGATGTCTGACACTATCTGACATCACCATCACGGAGGTTATGGGTTCATATCCACCGTGGTGCAGCCGGCTTGACTAAATTGGGAAGAAAAATGTCAGCGTCAGTACAGAACGTAGCTGTCACACATCAACTTAAGGTCTCCGTCGTGCTGAGAGATGCATGCATCAGGATATATGGATAATCTGAACTCAAAGTATTTGGAGGAGAGATAGTTGTGGCCTACCTGAGGTGTTTCTCACCCTTTTAATAGCAAGGGCCCCCAGTTTGATATGCATGGATTAGCCATTTAATAACCTTTTTTTTTATCATTTATCTTTGGGACCACAATCTACACTGTAAAATCCTCAGTGTTCATTTAACTCTCAGAGTTACAGACCCGTAAGCGTCCATTTGGATCCAACCCCCTCAAGGACCCCATGGCCCCAGACCCCATGTTGAGAACCACTGTTTTATATATAACGTTTTAAATTAACTACGTTCCCTGGAGCGCACGTTTAAAACTATCATCACTAGAATTATTTACATTCCTTTGCATAATACACATTTCATGCTCGTGCGTTCAAGAGATGTTTTGTGGTCGAGGCACAGAGTGTTGCATAGCATCACATGCCGAAGGTGCGATTAGCGTTTAACGGATGATGGAGGAATGTGTGAATGTTAATGAACCCTATAGACAGCCGTTTGGAATAGGGTAGTTCACCGCCAGTGGTGTAAAGTAACATTTACTCAAGTACTGTACTTGAGTACAATTTTGAGGTGTTTTTACTTTACTGGATTATTTCCAATCTTCTATACGTTTACTTCTACTCCACTACACCTCACAGACAAACATTGTACTTGTACTCCACTACAATTATTTGAAATCTTGAGTTACTAGTTACGTTGTAGATTTAGAAAACATACATTAACCACTTCGGCCCTAAATATACTGGCAAATGGCAAATATACTGGCTATATGAAAATAGCCAATCTACAAGCTCACAACGCGTCACAATGCGACGCGTCGTGAGCTTGTAGATCTGCTATTTTCAAAATGAAATGGGACACTCTGTGTAATGAGTAAACGTTTTGATGCCAATACTTTTGTACTTTTACTCGAGTAAATTTTGAATACCAAACTTTTACTTGTATTTCTACATTGTGGAATTGATACTTTTACTTAAGTAAAACATCTCAGTACTTCTACCACTGTTCACTGCCAAAATGACTTTTTTCCCCTATAATTTATCCACGCCATGAAGCCTTCAATTCATGGAGATTCTTTTTTTTGTTTTTGTCGCATTCCTGATTGAATATGCCAATATTTTAGCTTAACAAGAACAAAACTGTATTTAAAACATTTGCTTATAACTTCCACAGTACAGTATAGTCCTCCTTGGAAAGTTTATACATAATTTTTCAGGATAGTTTTGACTTCAATTCATCAAAAAATGTAATATTGGATCAGGAATGTGACAAACATAAAATAATCTACATGTATGCAAGGCTTCATGGGGTGGTCGTACAAATAACTGTGATTAACAATATCATTTAGTTTTTTGCATTGAGCATTGGAACCATTATGAATCAAAATTGCGTTTGTTTGCCTTTTAGACTTTATAAACAAAAATTGCACGGAGCAGATATGACAAATAAAAAAATAAGAAAATAAATGAGTGACAATGACCGATAACAATATAACCAAACCAAGACAAAACAGGCCATGCATTTAAACATTTTATACACAAAATGTTCAAAAATAGCATAAATAGTCGCATTCATTCAACAGACACATTTATAAAGACGGATGTAAACGATTCCGACGACGATCTCAGATAATTGCGATTATGTAATCGTTAAAAATCAAGCTAGAGAGAGAGATCGAGAGGCACGTTTCATCTCAGGAGCCATAGCTTGATCTGTGTGTCTTTTCACAGGGAGGTGGGGTGTGGGTTTGGTTGGGGGCGTCTCTCTCTCTCACACGCCGGGGGGCCCGGTGGGGAGGGGGGGGGGGCACAGTTCTGGTTGCTGTGGTGACGGCTGCCTGCCTGCCGCAGCGCTTGTTGCCTCTGCAGAGTCAGACTTCACCAAGCCAGCCAGCTGTGTGTGTGTGTGTGTGTGTGTGTGTGTGTGTGTGTGTGTGTGTGTGTGTGTGTGTGTGTGTGTGTGTGTGTGTGTGTGTGTGTGTGTGTGTGTGTGTGTGTGTGTGTGTGTGTGTGTGTGTGTGTGTGTGTGTGTGTGTGTGTGTGTGTTCACCCACAAAATTACTTTGTTTCTTATAGGAGGCCATGGCAAAACTACCTATTTTCTCTCTAAGCCAAGGCCACTCTAAGGCACAACACTGTCTAGCCAGTTCAGTGGCCTTGCGGTTAGTGTGTCCACCCTGAGATTGGGAGGTCGGGGTTTGACCCCCGGCCGAGTCATACCAATGATTCTAGAAATGGGACCCAATTCCTCCCTGCTTGGCACTCAGGGGTGTAGACTTGTATATCAAGCTGCCACAGAAACAGGAGATAGCCTCCTGCCCTGTGGGCCTCATGGCTCAACTACACTGTCTCTCTGCTTTCTATGTATGTGTTTTACCTTGCTTATTGTAAATCGCTCTGGATAAGAGTGTCTGCTAAATGCCTACATTGTAAATTGTACTGTTTCTCAATGTCGGGTCAGGGGGAACACCAAGGGGTCAAAATGGACCCTTTTTGATCTGTTACTCTGGGAGTGTTCAAATGGAACCAAATGGACCCGTACGGGTCCATTTGGTTCCATTTGAACACTCCCACGTACAGTTAAATAAACACAGAGGATGTCCCAGTGTAGATTGGGGTCCCGGAGAGAAACAATCATAGCAGATGAGGGTCCGTGGCCCTCGCACATTTCAAACTGAGGGTCCTTGAAATGCAAAGGGCTGAGAATCCCTCATGTACCTGTTGATTTGGCAGCAACAGGACATTGTTGCAGCAGCAGCAGTAAAGGAAACAGCTGTTGCAGCTGCTTGTTTGCAGTGATTTTAAATGTATTTATTCCTGCTCTCACTTCCCACTCTTACCAAAGCAGCCAATCTGCTGACATTTACCTTCTTGTGTGTTTTGTGGCCTGTTTTATTAGTGGTGTACAATTCCTCTTAACAAGGCCCCCTGCTCCTCTGCTGCTGCTGGCCAACCTATTCAGTCTCTCATCTGCACTGCATTGTACTGCACTGCACTGCTCGCTCTCTCTCTCTCTCTCTCTCTCTCTCTCTCTCTCTCTCTCTCTCTCTCTCTCTCTCTCTCTCTCTCTCTCTCTCTCTCTCTCTCTCTCTCTGTCTTTGTCTCTCTCTCTCTCTCTCTCACTAATTTAGCTCTGTGTGTGTGTGTGTGTGTGTGTGTGTGTGTGTGTGTGTGTGTGTGTGTGTGTGTGTGTGTGTGTGTGTGTGTGTGTGTGTGTGTGTGTGTGTGTGTGTGTGTGTGTGTACTTACTATACTTGTGAAGGCTACATGTCCCCACAAGTATATATAAGAGAATTTGAGAACAGAATTTGCCTCACTTGTTCACAGTTTTCCCTTTCCCTGTAAATAATGCAGCCCATTAATTCTAGCCCATTGGCTTCCATTCTCAGTAAGCCTGTAGAGAGGGGGGGGGGGGGTTGTACCTGTGCTCACTTTGCCCCCAGAGACACTGCATGACATATCACACCTAGTTAACACAGCACTGGACATGCAAACCAGAGAGAGAGAGAGAGAGAGAGAGAGACCACTTTGAGAACCAATAAACTTAGTAATGTCTTTACTCAAGTACTGTACTTGAGTACACAATTCCGAGGTACATCTATTCACAGTACATTTCTAGTTCTTAATACTTTATACTTCTTATACTCCACTCCCAACTATTGTTGTACTTTTTTTTTCTCCACTTATTTGACAGATTTAGTCACTAGTTACCACTTCTTCAGCCCTATTTTATGCTTCGGATATTTGAAAATAGCTGTTCTACAAGCTCACAAGGTGCCGCAATGCTATGCATTGTACTCTTACTTTGGCACATGTCACACATTTTGAATACAGGACTTTTACTTGTAACAGAGTCATTTCTTTATTGTGGTATTTCTACTTTTTACTTAAGTAAAACGTCTGAGTACTTCTCCCACTACTGTGTACGGCACTCCATTCTAGCTTGCATGTCCTCCTATAAGTCCCCTCCTGGGAGATGCAAAGACGCTTGCTTAAGGGCCCCGGAGAGACAGGGCTGTCGAGATGCCACGTTCTGTCCACTCTGGGCCACTTCATCATCGTTCCAAGGGTCGTGAATCAGTGCCCATTATTTATTTAAAAGTTAGAAAATTGTTTTGTCAATCGGTGGTGGTGATGCCATCATAGGGTCGGGTAGCATTCGAGAATGATTGCCTGTTTTATTTTTTTGTATATTTAAAATGGTACGACTTGACGCGTGTTAATAATTTATTTTTGAAAGATGATGGTGATGATTCTGCTCTCCCGATGTCACACGAACAGCAATCCATTCTGGAGAGCTCCCTGCAGGGTGTGTGGATTCTCTATGGTCAGCTCTGGGACCCAGAGCTGGATTCAGGGCGCTCAGGTGGCGCAGTGGTAAAGTCCCTGCCCACCACCACGGAGGTTGTGGGTTCGAATCCACCGTGGTGCATCTGACTTTGTCGAGTATCTACACGATCACAATTGGTTCGGGGGAGGGAAGCCTGGAAGGGGGAGGGTTATATTGGTCTTTGCTCGTACTCCTAGGGGCTGAGGCGGCACATGTCAGCGGGGAGTGTTGGGCGGTAGGAGTAGGATGAAGGCCCTACGTCCTCCTGGTGGGGGCGTAGGGCGTAGGACCTCACTGGTAAGTGAGTCAGTAGGATACAACCGCAGTGACAACACAGACATTGGCATAACAACTAAATTGGGGGAGAAAATTGGGCTAAAAAATGATTGGCTTCTCTACATTAAAGAAGAAAAGAAAAAACAAACAAACTCTGTGTTCATTAATAACATGCTGTCTTTGCACTTTTTGGTAAAGCTGAGTCTCTTGTTTTTGGTTTGAGATACAAGCTTTAGCGATGACTTTTAAGGTTATGTTGAATGATGAATCAGGCTCTGTAAAGTATATTTAGGTTGTACTTTAGAGAGAAACGTGGATGGTAGAAATAATGGTCAACAGAGTCTCGGGTTAGGCAGAATGTTTACAGTCGCTAGAACCTGTAGGTCACTGGTTCTAAAACTTTTTCATGTCAAGGACCCCCAAATAAATATGCATTTGGCTGCGGACCCCCATCTGGAAATATTTTGTGCCAGAGAGTCCCATTAAAAAGTATATATATATATATGTTTTTAATAGCTGATGTTTCAAATGCTATATTAACTAATTTTGCCGAGGGCCCCTTGGAACCCCCTCAAAAACCCCTGGGGGTCCCCAGACCCCACTTTGAGAACCACTGCTCTAGGTAACTAGATAGGGATACAAATGTTAGTTTTCACCTTAATGTTTAATTTGATGTCCGATCTTCAAGCTACAATTTGATAGCCGATCTACAAGCTCACTTCTCTAAGCTAAGTTCTCCTTAGAATCGGGATGCTAGGGTTCAAGTTGTTTCATGTAAAACAATTATCCTATCACACAAATATTTTGCGTCCCCCCTGTAGTAACTCCGAGGACCCCCTGGGGGTCCTGGACCCCCTATTGAAGACCCCTGCCCTAGATTGTAACAATTTTTTCTTACTCGGTCTGGATGGGAGACACACAATCTTATATTCAAATTGCCTTGTGGATGGAGTTGGACGTTTGGCATCACAAACGTAACATCCGGGGATACGATTGGCCAATAAATGTCACAACAAAATGTCACAAAAGAATATGTCACAAACTCAGGTCAGGTAGAAACACAATCTTATATTCAAATTGCCTCGTGTGTAGACGGTGGACGTCACAAATGCAACATCCAGATTCGATTGGAAAAACCAATGTCACAAGAAATGTCACACAACCAGTGGCGGAAAAAGTACTCCGATATTTTACTGAAGTAAAAGTATCAATAATGCAATATAGAAATACTCCATTACAAGTAAAAGTCCGGAATTAAAAATGTACTTGAGTAAAAGTACAAACGTATTGGTATCAAAATGTACTTAAAGTACCAAAAGTAACAGTACTAAAATGTTTGAAAATAGCAGATATACAAGCTCACAACGCGTCGCGATACGACGCGTTGTGAGCTTGTAGATCGGCTATTTTCAAATAGCCTAGGTATAAAATAGGGCTTAAGTGGTTAATGTATGTTTTATAATATAATAATAGATAATTGCAAAGTAACTAGTAACTAAAGCTTTCAAATAATTGTAGTGGAGTAAAAGTACAATATTTGCCTCTGAGATGTAGTGGAGTAGAAGTAAAAGTACTGAAAATTGGAAATACTCCAGTAAAGTAAAAAAATACCTCAAAATTATACTTATGTACAGTACTTGAGTACATGTACTTAGTTACTTTACACCACTGACTGCACACAACAAAGAAAGACACAAAGCGACCTGAAGATCTTGATGTGAAGGCCTCGTAGCCGTCACATCTTCATACACTTCATATAAGCGTATAGTTAGCTATACGCTTATATGAAGTGTATGTGTCTCTTTATAAACTTTTGCATGTATGTTTCTAAGCAACATGTTTTATGATTTGTGGGTTATTTGCAATTCAAATAAACTAGCCAACAGGCTTTTATCCTGTGTAACACCTTGTTGTGACGGATGGACTGTGTCTGCACGCAACCGGAGGCTTGTCTGAAATGAATTATGTCGCCATTAACAATTTTTATCCCACTCATCCTTACGACAAAAAAAACAACAACACACGTAACATCCATCTTTTCCGCACGCTCATAACAACTGAGATAACATGCTCATAGCATGGCTAATTTCATGCAGTCTGATTTGCATTAATTAAAAAGTGTTGTGTTTTCAACACAGTTGCCAGGTTCCTCCAGTGGAGTGTTTGCCTTTCACCACAGTCTTAAGGCTCATTAATACACCCTTTAATACGACAAATAAATACATCCGTTTTAAACGATGTAACTGTCACTGCTAACACAGTTCCAGCCGTCCTTTACGTTGGCATGGACGTTAAGCAATACATCCACTAGAGGGCAGTTCAGAGTCGAAAGTTTTCTGACGACAAACATGGCGACGGTCGAAGAGGCCGTAATAGAGTTGCTATCCCCCCTGGTTCAAAGAGGGTTTTTTTTACATTGAAAATCCCATAGGGGAATCCTTAGATTGCGTCATATAAGAACTGAGTCACATAACTGACAAAATGGCCAGTCTAATTTGTTTATTTTTGGAACGCAGTCCCTATATGATGCAATCTACGATTTCCCTATGGGAATTTCAACAGAAAAAATACTTCATCAGGACTTCGGTACTCTATATGGACCTGCTATAGCGGCCTTCCAAATTTTAACAGAGGGCTACTCAGAAAAACAAGATATTTTAGTGAATATAATAATACAGAGCTGTGCCTATACTCTTATATGGCTGTGCTAATGGTTCTCAAAGTGAGGTCCGGGGCCCCTCAGGTGTCCCTGGGCTGGTTTGGGTGTGCCCTAGCTAAATGATTGGTAACTCTCAGAGTTATGGGGGTCTGTGGCCTAATGCATAGTGAACTGGGGGTCCTTGAAATGAAAAAGGTTTTAGAATGACTGCTTTGGTTAGTTGCTTAATGAAGGTTTGTTTGGGTGGTGATGCACTGTGCAGTGTGCACCAAACCAGCACCGATTTATGGCAAATGTTTACATCATGGGTGGTGATGCGCGTGCGTACTTGCGCGTGCTTCTGCGTGTGTGTGGTCGGTCTTGAATTCCTTCTTGTCACTTTGGACAAAAAAAGAAATTAATCCTCTCATTTTAGAGCCAGTAAACGTAGTCAACCTATAATTTGCACATCTCCTAGCAACAAGACTTTGAAGAAACTAAATATAACTACAGTACATGGTAACGTGTCACATTAGGCTCAGACCTGCTGGCTATGATAGCTCTGTGTGTGTGTGTGTGTGTGTGTGTGTGTGTGTGTGTGTGTGTGTGTGTGTGTGTGTGTGTGTGTGTGTGTGTGTGTGTGTGTGTGTGTGTGTGTGTGTGTGTGTGTGTGTGTGTGTGTGTGTGTGTGTGTGTGTGTGTGTGTGTGTGTGTGTGTGTGTTTGTTTGTTTGTTTGTGCGTGTACATGTGTGTGCTTGTATAATTATACTTGTATTAAATACTATCTATATAGGTTATTAAATGGATGCATTATGCATATGCAAATGTGCATATATATATATATATATATATATATATATATAAATGTGTTCATATGAATGATGTTATATCTGGTTATTGCGGGACAGTGCAGGTTTTTCTTTAAATATAAATGTTGAGGAGCCAATAATTTTTGACCCCCTTTTCCTCCCCAATTTAGTAGTTATGCCAATTAATTCCTCACACACATTTCTGTGTTGTCACTGCTATTGTATCCTACTGACTCACATGCCAGTGAGGAGCCCCCACCGAGAGGACGTAGGGCCTTCGTCCTACTCCTCCCGCCCAACACTCCCCGCTGACAGGTGCCATCCCAGCCCGTAGGAATACATGCAGTGACAAATATAACCCTCCCCGCCCGGCTTACCTCTCCTGAACGCGGGACAATTGTGTTCGCATAGACGCCCGTCAAAGCCGGATGCACCACGGTGGATTTGAACCCACAACCTCCCTAGTGGTGGGCAGGGGCCATTATACCACCGGACTCGACGGTGTGTTTTTTTTGTACTTTTTTTTACCTCCCATACATGCACGTATATTTAAAAAAAACGCCCGCTCCCGCAATAAGGTTTGCGTGGGGTCCTGTGGTGAGAACCATGGGATCATTCAGAATCTCAATGCTCTAGTCCTCAGTGTAAATTTGAACATTCAAAGAGATTTTGGGGGGAAAAAGGAATTGGGCCAAAGAGAGAATCCTGGCTGAACTGAAGAATATAGGGTTTATGTGGTTAACCCATTAAAACCGGGAAAGCATCATTTTAGATCTTAGCGTTTGCTATTCAAAAATAGCAGATCTTGAAAGTGTAATTTAGATAATATTTTTACACATATTGTCTCTTCTGTGGGTCCCTGGCACAACAAATTTTCAGATGGGGGTCCGCGGGCCAAATACATATCATTTTGGGGGGTCCTTTACATGAAAAGGTTTGAGATCTACTGATTTCCGATCTACAAGCTCAGAGCGCGTCGATCGGCTATTTTTGGCGAATGTTCCCCCCAGAATTTGGATGCTGGGTTCAACTGGTTAAGGGAAGCAGACATGAACCTCCGCTCTACGCTCTACCTTCCTTCCTACCTCTCTTCTCTCACCCCCCCGCCCCCCCTCTTTGTACATTCAGCTCCTCTGTGTGTGCCTGCCATCCTGTGCCCCCCCCCCCTGTCCCCCCATCATCGTCATCATCATAATCGTCAACAGATTAACACACCTTCTGCGCTGAACACACACCTGCTCCTTTCAGCGGGCTGTCACGTCACGCGCTGCCTCCGTATAGCGCTGAGCTGACTGCTCCTGTTTTATCAACAGAAAGCATACCGTAGGAGAGAGGCTGTGTGTGTGTGTGTGTGTGTGTGTGTGTGTGTGTGTGTGTGTGTGTGTGTGTGTGTGTGTGTGTGTGTGTGTGTGTGTGTGTGTGTGTGTGTGTGTGTGTGTGTGTGTGTGTGTGTGTGTGTGTGTGTGTGTGTGTGTGTGTGTGTGTGTGTGTGTGTGTGTGTGGGGGTGTGTGTGTGGGGGTGTGTGTGTGTGTGTGTGTGTGGGGGTGTGTGTGTGTGTGTGTGTGTGTCAGGCTCTGGAGAAGAGAGGTTTGTGTTCTAACCAGGGCTGGGGTGGAAAAAGTACATTTCTTTTACGCAAGTAAAAGTATCAATACTGCAATGTAGCAACGCTCTGTTACAGGTAGAAGTCTGCTAATCAACATTTACGTGTTAAGTATTGGCATCAAAATATACTTAAAGCACCAAAAGTAAATGTACCGGTACTCATTATGCAGAATGTCCCGTTTCACAAGTTATCATTATGTCAAAAAATTATAAAGGATCTTTTGAAAAATTTCAAAAGATCTTTATACATTTAAAAACGTCTGAAATGGGACATTCTGCATAATGACTTTTACTTTTGGTACTTTAAGTATATTTTGATGCCAATACTTTTGTACTTTCACTCAAGTAAATTTGAATACCAGACTTTTACTTGTAACAGAGTATTTCTATATTGTGGTATCGATACGTCTACTTAAGTAAAATATGTGAGTACTTCTTCCATCACTGTGTGTGAACGGGTGACTGTGGAATACATTGTGAAAGCGCTGGGGAGAAAGGCGGCTACAGTATATAAATGCAGTCCATTTATCCTCCCCCTGGGGACCAGAAGAGAGAGATAGACAGAGAGAGATGGGGAACAGTCACTTTGGCGGTCGATTTCTCTTGAGACCCCCGGATCTCCCTTTGATGGTTTTTAGAAGAGGGGGGGTTATCCAACGGGAGAGAGAGACAATGCAGCTCCTCCGTATAGACCAGTGGTTCTCAAACTTTTTCGTGTCAAGAACCCCCGATTGATGTGAAAAAGTTATTCAAAAATTATATATTATATATATATTTTTCAAAATATTTCAAAAATAGCAGATGTACAAAGCTCGCAGCACGGCATAAAGTGACCGTGACGCGCTGTGAGCTTGTAGATCTGCTATTTTTTTAATAGCCAACAAATACTCCCCCACCATGCCTCCATCCAGGCATCCGCCCACCTTCCCTGTCGTTCATGGCATGCAGACGTACTTGATTTTGATTATAACATCTTTAACAATTAAACATGTACACAACAAAAAAAAGAGAGAGAGAAAACGAAAAGAATAGGCCTCCATTATCAAAAGGGCAAAACACAATAAAGCCAAAAGACTTCCTTCGGTCCTTTTACATATACTGTACAGTATAAACGTGTGAATTATGTAATGAGGATTGAATGTGAGTGAGTGTGAGTATGATTGTTCGAGTCTCTGTGGGAAAACGCGTGGGTGTGCCGTCCATGCGTGGGGGCGGGGTGAGATACATAGGGAATAATAAACGGCAATGCAAAGTCCAAACCCGTGAAACATCATCTTTGTAAAAAAGGAAGAAGCTAAAACAGTAATCATGTCCAACTTCTATTCAGCCAGCTCTTAACCCATTAAGACCCTAATAGTTTTCTATGTTGCTATAATATCAGTGGTTCTCAAACTT
Source organism: Gymnoscopelus braueri (assembly GCF_963280865.1). Taxonomy (NCBI): domain Eukaryota; kingdom Metazoa; phylum Chordata; class Actinopteri; order Myctophiformes; family Myctophidae; genus Gymnoscopelus; species Gymnoscopelus braueri. The sequence continues at coordinate 24,736,375 of NC_137613.1, read as the reverse complement.
TTTCATATCAAGGAACCACCCTAAAATTATATGTATTTGGCCGCGGACCCCCATCTCAAAATATTTAATTCCAGGGACCCCCCAGAACAAAGATTTTAGTTACAAATGTTCGCTTTAAAAAATATATATTCAAAGATTTGCACACATTTTCAGGATTTTTCAAAAATAGCCAAAGTATAAAATAAAGTTTAAAGAGGTTAAAATCTAAAATGACAGATGCTTTCCCGGTCTTAATGGGTTAAAGGACCACTTTTCATCTTCTTCATATGATTGGTCCTCGCTAATGCTCATTATAAGATGATGGCACCATTTCTGTCAATTCAGTCTCAGAGGAGAAACCTGCCAACGGGTGACATCATCAAGACTGCGTTTTCTTTTTTTTAAATGCAAGAACAATGCTTGTATTTGTCTCAAGGAAGAGAAAGGCTGTAGTTTCTATTAGCTTGGAATCCCCGCCAATGATGTCATTGGTAGGCCAGGTTTCTGAACTGTCCACAGCCCACCAATGAGACGCAGAGGGAGTAGCATTATTAAGGACCAATTATATGAAGATAAGGTTGAAAATGGGTGAAGTGCTCCTTTAAAGGTATGGTAAGTGATTTTCTTTGGTTAAAAAAAAGTGTTAAATAGCTCTATATTCTGGTACTACTCATTTAGTGTTTGTTCAGGAGTCTCCCTGTCTCTCCAGCTCTTTATTAAACAGAAAATGCATTTTCAGGTCAGGATACCAATTTTATCCAATCGGGATAGAGAATTCAGACAGGATACAGGATAAACAAGTACAATTGGAAGTGATGACACCAAGAAATGAGCAGAACTGGAACACAATACAAAATTAAGCTGATAAATGGGTACTCTCTCCTGATTGGCTGAAATGTTGTCACCTACCTGAACATTTATTTTCTGTTTATTAAAGAGCTGGAGAGATGGGGAGACCCCTGTTTACTGAACAAACACTCTTATGATTACTGTCAGAATATAGTACTTTAACCGTTTATTTTTGTTTTAACCAAAAAATATCACTTACCCTACCTTTTGAAGGTAACAAAAGAGCATATAGACTTAAGGTCTGCAGGTAACCCAAATTAAGCCCCTCCCCCTCTCTCTCTCTCTCTCTCTCTCTCTCCAGACGTGCAGGTGAACGGGAAGCCATGTGACTGTGACGTCATCGCCGACTGTAAAGTGGGCGAGCCGGTGACCCTGGAGGTGAAGCTGACCAACCGGAGCAAGAGCGCGGTGGGCCCCTTCGCCCTGACCGTGGTGCCCTACCAGGACTACCAGAACGGCGTCCAGAACTACGACCTGCAAGACGCCGTCACCTTCATCGGCTCCAACACCTTTCACATCGACACGGTCAGTTACGCAATCGCCTAATCGCAATCATTTGAGATGATCACAATTATCTGAGCTTTTAGATTGGCTATTTCCGCTATTTTTAAAAGTATTTTCAAAGTATGAAATTAATTATGTCAGTCATTTATCTATATAAGTTTCAGTATTTTTCATACCGTATCTGCCTGTGCAATTTTTGTTTACAAAGCCAGCATAGAAAAATAAATATATATACAGAAATGTATCATGTGGGGACCCCCCTGGGGGTCCCAGCCCACAGGTTGAGAACCACTGGGATAAAAGATTGAAAAAGACACGTGAAGTGTCACGTGTACAGTAATAGCACAGTGGGATATGTTTTTATTATCTATATGTTCCAATATGTTCCAATGTATGCCAATAACACAATTAAATCGTGAATCACAATTCATTGTATGACAATTAATCGCCATGAAAAATGTCATGATTATGACAGCCCTAGTGGTCAGTGCAGATCATGCTGGTCACACTGCCTCGTTAGTAGCAATGGAGATTGAGAATCAATTCTATCACAACTTCGATTACGATGGTTATTGAGAATCGGAAATCAATAAGGTTTTGGTTTATCAATTCTCTCATCGATTCTAGCGGGACGTTACGTCATGTCTGGAGAGACGTCATTGAAATCAAATCACTGGCACAAACATAATGTCGCTCTAATAAAGCTTTTGTCGTGTCTGTTGAATTGTCTGTGTCCACCACTGTTCCTAAACGTAGCTGTTTTGTCTTTTGTTCCTGGTTGCAGGTCAGCCCCAAAGCAGACTGGGGGTGCGTCGGAGCGCTGCTCTTCCTCAACACCGGAGACTTCTACCTGAACATCAAGTTTCAGGACGACAGCGTGGGACGAGAGCTTCCCCTGGCCTGGTTCGCACTGCCCAGCGTGCACATCAAGACCATGGACACGCCCTTACAGGCCGGGGCCTAGAGGGGGGGCATGGAGAAAGGATTCAGGCTGGGGACATAGAAGAGGGGGAGGGGGATCTGTACATATCCTAGTCCAGTGGTTCTCAAACGTTTTCATTTCTCAAAGACCCCCATTACTCTGAGAGCGTACAAAATGGAGGCAAATGGACCCTTAGGGCAGTGGTTCTCAAACTTTTTCCAAGTCAAGGACCCCCTGAAAAGGTTTTGTGAGAGGGACCTATAAGAGAAGATTCATGTAAAAAAAAAAAATTAAAAACACTTTGAGAACCACTGCCTTACGGGTTCATTTGGTTCCATTTTGTACACACTCAAGAGTTACAGATCTGTAAGGGTCCATTTGGAACCCGCTCAAGGAACCCCTGAGGTCCCTGGACCCCACTTTTGAAAACCACTGCCCCTAGCCTTATCGATTGAGTCAACATGTAAATATTGCTTTGATCGCTTCGTTTAAATATTTATGTAACTTGGAACGTTAAAGGGCAGCTTCAATGAAATGTACTACGACGGGATTCTCAAGATGTGGACATCTGACTGGACGCTTCCCGATACATTCAGTGTCACTGCCAGCCTATTTAAAAACTATTTTAAAAAGATGAATTTTGATGAGTTTTACATAGGCTGGTTTTTCTAGCGCCTGGAGCGACCTTTCCCGACCTTTTCTGCATCAGGGTCCACTTGAAAATCTCGAAAAAGCACCCGTCTGACCACTCAAATGAGCACTTCATCCATTTCCAACCATATCTTCATATAATTGGTCCTCACTAATGCTCATTATAAGATACTGCTACTCACTCTGTGTCTATGGGTGGGCATGTGGACAGTTCAGAAACCTGCATTCCAATGACATCATCAAGATTATAGAAACTACAGCCCTTTCTTTTCCTGGAAAGTTATAGCATGATGAAAGCCATTGTTCTTGTCAAAAAAAAAGAGAAGAAAAAAATATTTGAGTTTGAAAATGAGCAAACCTGCCTACCGATGAATGATGTCACCGGTAGGCAGGTTTCTGAACTGTCCACAGCCCTCCTCCTCTGAGACACAGAGTGAGTAGAGGACCAATTATTATAAAGAAATGTCAAAAATGGACAAAGTGCTGTCCTTTCACACGGCATCCATTCAGCGTGTTCTCAGAGCATGTCGATTTTAACGATCTGTATTCAAATGAAATCAGATATTGATATGAATCATGAGTCATCAAAATGTCCATACACCGACAAATGTGTCCGTGGCAAAGACTTAGATTTTCTTATGTACACACCCATTATAATGTTCTTATTTTGATAAGACCCAATTACTGAATGTCAAGTCTACAGGTTTTCTTCAGAATATGTATGACACTGATTTATTATGACACTATGGCACATTAGGAGTCCACTAGCACTAGTGGTTATCAAACATTTTATTTGCATAACTCATGGTTATGGGGGTCCCGTAGGGTCCATTTGGTTTAATTTGAACACTCTCAGAGTTACAGACATGTTATGGTCATGCAGGGCTAGCTCTGGTTGGAATAAAGGAACCAGCGTATACTGTAGTCCTATATCCATCAGTATGACGGTGACCACACATCTGGTGGCACTGAACACATTGGGAAATGTCTTACGTCCTCACAAAATGACAATAGGATAAAACAGTGGTTCTCAACCTTTTCAGGCTGTGACCCCCCCAAAATAATCACATTTGAACTGGGGACCCCCCCACCCTGACAAGAACTTGGAATTGTAGGAGTTGAGGCATTACATTTAGTTCAACTCGATTCCATAGATAAATGTTGTGAAAATAGCTGAACTATAAGCTCACAACGCCTCGCATTGCGAGGCGTTGTGAGCTTGTAGATTGGCTATTTTCAAAACAATTTAGCCAATGCTTCATCAGTTTTTACAATAGAGTTTGTTGATTACTTTTGATGCAATATCGTATTTTCTCTTTTTTTCAGGTATTAAAAAGGTCTTTAAAGTCCTTAAATTGTGACTTCACTTTAATCTGGGGACCCCCCAAAAATCATGTGGGGACCCCCTAGGGGTCCCAACCCACAGGTTGAGAACCACTGGGATAAAAGATTGAAAAAGACACGTGAGGTGTCACGTGTACAGTAATAGCACAGTGGGATATGTAATCTTGTCACTTGAATAAATGTTTTGTCACAGGTCGATCAGCTTCTGTATTATGTATGAGCCTTTTTTTTGATCATTTCCATCATCTTTTTTTTCCTTCTTTTTTTTCTGTTACAGTGACCTTTTCTCAGCCGGTCCCCTCAATTAAATTCTCAGATAATGAAAACCAGATACTGAATAATGATGTATGAATTATCCTGGAGTGGGAGATAACCATCAGAACAGGGTTTTAACACGGATATAGTAAAGCGGGGGCTAATCCCAGTCATACGGTCCTTGAGAATTGACGCATCCATTAAAAGCCTGATTCGGGCGAGCTGAAAAGCAGCCCATCTACAAGCTGAACTTGTAGATCGGCAATTTCCCGGCAGGGAACACCGTCGTGCGACAGAGTATAAATTAGGCTCAAAAGGTAGTTCACCCCAAAATTACTCACCCCATCAGGCCCACCGACAGGATTCTTGGGTGGGGGGACAAGATTTTCAAAATCTCCCCCCCCCCCCTCCGATTGGGCCCCCCTCGATGCACGTGTGCGATAAAAAAAAAAAATGCATTCTTATTTCTGCCCTCAAAATATTAAATCGTGGTGTCACGGATTTCACGTTGGCCACGTGAAAGAATGTCAGTTCTTTTCAAAACTCACCAGTGGTGGGAAAAGTACTCACATGTTTTCAAAGACCTTTCATTTGATGTATGGTACGTCTATATTGGACATTTACTTGGCTGCACACAGGCAGTGCACGGTTTCATAGTAAGCTCCACTTGCGAAGACGTGCCTCCTTCCGTTGCGTTCTCAAAGCCCTATGGGGCAAGTGAAACGTATCAGTTTTACTGAGCAGATGTCTGCCCTCAGAGGAACAGCATTGAACATCTTGCAGAGGGACATCCTGACATACTGCTGTGATCGAGCCTTGAACCTGTGACCTCCGGCTCACTAGGCAGTCACTTTATCCATTCAGCCATAGCTGTCTCCTTGTAATTTGAGGTTCTGTATCGTTTTGTTGTCAAGGATCCCACAAATTGACATGTATTTTGGCAATGTGAAAAGATGTCAGGGCTCCCTATGAAAAAGATTTATATTTCAAACGTGAAAAGAATATATATATATATACATATATATACATATATACATACATACATACATACATACATACATACATACATATACATACATACATACACATACATACATACACACACATACATACATACATATACATACATACATATACATATATATATATATATATATATATATATATATATATATATATATATATATATATATATATATATATATTCCAAATGTGTTAAAATTTCACAAAATGTCAGGGTTAAGAATCAAACTCATAACCTTCTGTTGCTCAGGCAGGCTCTTAGTCCAGTGGACCACTATGACATGCCTAGAATTGAAGGCCAGATAGATAATGACAGAAAAGCCAAAGGCTTGTTTCCATTGGGGTTCATTAACATTCAAACGACAAGCAACAGCACAACAAACCATAGACAAAATAATATTCTGTAAAGATCATTTTTTTATTTTCTTTTTTTTTTTGTATTGTTGTGTGTCGTTCCTCAATCAGGAATGAAGACCTTGTTACAGCAAGGCAGCTGGTAGCATAGTGGGTTCACTCACTGCCAACATTGCCAACATATTCCAGAGATTGTGGGTTCAAACCCCACTGACTCTTTACCCCGAAACCTTCCTTTAAAGACGGAGTTCCAGAAGAACTAGCCTAAAGCCTCCCGGAAAGCAGTAGGGATTGGCCGGTACCAATGGCGCAGCGGACTAGTCAGAGGCTAGTGGCAGGACACCTTGTACATTGTACTTGGTTCAAACCTCGTGTCAGGTACTGAAAAATAACCCATCGATGCGCGAGCAGTGGGCACTGGGAGGGCCGTCTCCTCCCCGTGGTTTCCAGACAATAAAGCGGAGGGGTTATAGAAAAAATATAAACGGCCAGCTGAAATATTACAGAAAGATTGAGAGAGGGGTAGAAGGGGTGGAGCTAGAGGGGCGGGGCTAGAGAGAGGAAGGGGTGGAACCAAAGGGAGGAAGGGGCGGAGCTAGGGAGAGGAAGGGGTGGAGCTAAAAAGAGGAAGGGTGGAGCTTGGAAGAGGAAGGGGCGGCGCTAGAGGGGCGGAGCTAGATAGAGGAAAGGGTGGAGCCAAAGGGAGGACGGGGCAGAGCTAGGGAAAGGAAGGGGTGGAGTTAGATGGGCGGAGCTAGAGCGAGAAAGGGGCAGAGCTTGAGGGAGAAAGGGGTGGGGCTAGAGAGAGAAAGGGGCGGAGCTAGAGGGGTGGAGATAAAGAGGCGGAGCTAGAGGGAGGAAGGGGTGGAGACGATGATTATAATAGAAGATATATTTATGAAACTATCACATATATATTACAATATAATAGAAATTTATGAAACTATCACATATATATTACAATATAATAGAAGATATGAATAAACTATCGCATATATAATAGAAGATATGACACTATCGCAATACATGAATGATAGATGGATAGTTATTATAATGACTATTACAATAGAAGAAGATATATGATAGTTATGATAACTATTACAATATCATAGATGAAAGATAATATCAGTAGGACACTGTAGGGAATTGAACCCCATCCTAGTAAACCAGGAGTTCCATACCAGTGTCTTTGAAGTTGTGAGTGTTTGTGTTTTCTTTCTATTGGACGATCACCTAATAGGGTGACCCGCCTCCCCATTAGGGTGACCCTAGGGTGTCCATAATTATGTAGCTATTTAAAACTGTTACTGAATAAAATCTATAGCAATGATTACTATCCTATCGTTATTTCGTTACTTATTTTAACAAAGGAATATCACTTAGCCCTATCTTTATCAAGACCTTAATTGTGATCAGTGGTGAAAAGTAACTAAGTAAATTTAGTCAAGTACTGTACTTAAGTACAATTTTGAGGTATTTGTGCTTTACTTGAGTATTTCCAATTTCCAATAATTTTACATCTACTCTACTACATCTGAGAGGCAAATATTATACTTTTACTTCACTACAATTATTTGAAAACTTTAGTTACTAGTTACTTTGTAGATTTTGATTATTTATACAAAACATACATTAATCACTTCAGCCCTATATACATTTTGGCCATTTGAAAGAAATAATTATACATTTGAAAACTTGTGAAATGGGACATTCTGTATAACGAGTACTTTTACTTTTGGTACTTAAGTAAATTTTGAATTCCGGACTTATGCTTGTAACAGAGTATTTCTACACTGCAGTATTGATACTTTTACTTAAAATGATGTGAATACTTTTTCCACTACTGCTTGTGACTAAATAATAAGTCCATTGTAAAGTGTTGGACATGTGAGGAGTGTCTTTGATGAGGGACTTACATTGGTGACACATATGTCCATGTCGTTCAGCAGTGGTGGAAAAAGTACTCAAATGTTTTACTTAAGTAAAAGTATCAATACTGTAATGTAAAATTTACTTGAGTAAAAGTACAAAAGTATTGGTATCAAAATGTACTTTTTTTAATGAAAATAGCAGATCTACAAGCTCCCAACGCGTCGCGATGTGACGCGTTGTGAGCTTGTATCGCTATTTTCAAATAGCCTAGGTATACAATAGGGCTGAAGTGGTTAATGTATGTTACAATATTTGCCTCTGAGATGTAGTGGAGTAGAAGTAAAAGTATAGACAATTGGAAATACTCCAGTAAAGTAAAAGTACCTCAACATTGTACTTAAGTCTGCGCAACCAATTGGTAGAGCACATTTTAAGTCACTAAGTCTCATTGAAAACATTGCTGAACTTAACTCAACCTGATTGAGCCCTTTCTACCATTTGGTTGAGGTATGTTATGTCACTGTTTCCCAGTCACATGGATTCTCAGGTAGCCACTTTTTAGGAAGTGAAAATCAATTAAGCCACTCCTGAAAGGTGGGCTTTTTTGGTTGAAATTTCAGAGGTAAGAAAATTTTTTTGGTCATATTATCATCTCAGAGGTGTTACTGAACCTGATTATGTAACTTGATACAATTTAATAATGGTCTAATAATTTTCTGAAAACATGCTCTACCAAACGGGTTGTTTGTCACTTTATGGTAAAAGTAGTGAAGCTAAACTAAAGTAATTAAAATGTACTATTTGCTATGGATAAATAGGGCTTCTGCTAATTCAGTGTTGTTAATATGATACATATAATGTTATTTCATTATATTTATGTTGAAAAAAATTTATTAGTATGATTTTATTCCCATCTAAAAAAACATGCTCAACCAAATGGTTGAATTGTCATTTAGTGGTAAAGGCAGTGGTGCTGAAATAATAAATGGACCAATTTGATGATCTGAGCGATGAAGAAGATGACCAAACAGATGATGCTGATCAACTCTCACAAGCAGAAGAGACTGGGGAACATTATGGGAGACATTGATCTTTCTGACATTCTGGTACAAGACCCCAGGCCCAGCCAAGTCGAGGCGATGCGAGGACTCGATGTCAGCGAGTCCTCGCTGGTCTACAAGTGGGATTGTGTTCTACTGAACGGGAAACCAATGTCTCTCAAAAGGTTCTGGCTGGCAATTGTCCACAGTTTGAAGCAAGTCAACAAACCAGCATTCATAGTTGGTTAGCCATCATCTTCCTCTCCACCACAGGTGCCTTTTCAGAAGAAACGCTAAACAAGACCATCACAACCACAACCAGATGTGCACTATGACAACTGTGGACATTGACCACTTCGCTGTGACAAGCAGGGACAACTCATACTCTGTCCAAAGGGTGTGTCCAGATGAAGGTGCCAGAAATGCATGGTTTTCCTGTGTTTGAATCCAAAATGGAAATGCTTCGTAGCGTACCACCAGATAAGACAGTGTCTCTAATACCTGGGATTCTCTAATTCCTGGGACCCTCATGGTTTATTGAGAGGGTTCCAAATGGCCCGTTACAGGTGTGTAACACTGAGAGTGTACAAATAAGGGTACATTTGGTTCCATTTGTACTCTCTCAAAGCTTTGGAGGTCCTTGAAATTAAAACGTTTTAGAACCACTGTACACTAAATGGACCAGAACCTTCATTAGCATCATTGGTAATGCCTGTGAAGCAAGTAAGGAAGAGGCCCAATTTCTTTCCAATATGTCTGCTGTGCATAGAGCCTATTAGTTTGGACTCAGGCCAGGTGTGATTGCCTAAATCAGCCACCACCCACACCACACTGGTTTATTTCAATAGACCACCGAAGTCTGACGTCATTTACACATCCTTTGTTTGTCTACCTGGTTCGCAGTTTTCCACCCCCGTTCTGAATCCCATAGACGTATTTAATATTGCGTCAAATAAGAACTGTGTTCCAAAAATAAACAAATGACCCCGGCGGTTTGACTCTTATGGATATGAAGCATCAACTGACGGTGAGAAAACGCTAATGTTACTTCCGCCGAATTAGTTACATTTTCGCCTGAAACAGACTGTATCAAATATAAGTCACTGACTATCATAAACGATGCAGAACCTCCTCCCTGACAATAACGCCGGGACAGTGTGTTTATTTTTGGACCACAATTCTTATATGAGACGATTCTAAGATGACCCAATGTTATTCTCCATAGAGAAATTACTTCCGCAAACCTGGGGATGAACGAATGACGTCAGGACTTCGGCGGTCTATAGGCTTGCACTTTTGAATGTATTTTGATACATTCGCTATGATAATGTATATTGTTTTTGTTGATTATTTACATTTCCAACTTGTATACATAGTCATGTTCATAGACAGAGATATGTATGAATATTCTTTTTATATGAATTCTCAGTGAATGCATATAAATCAATGTTAATGCATGAAACTTTTACCATTACCATAAAGTGACATCTCAACCGTTTGGTAGAGGCCTATCTTTGGAAAACTGTTGGGTCTGTTAAAGAAATTATAATTGATTGTTGTTACTATTGCCCCAAATAAATAAAAAATGCAAAGAATTTTTTTTTTCAATGCTTTTTTCTTGGGGTGACCTTTAAAGGGTTAAGTACAGTACTTGAGTAAATGTACTTAGTTACTTTACACCACTGGGACTTGGGACTTACATTGGTGACGCACACGTCCACGTTGTTCAGGAAGTCAGTCAGGACAGCGGGGGGCAGCAGAGTCTGTCACACTCTACAGCAGTGAAAGAGAAAATTCATTCAGTATAATTCAATATTATTACTATTATTAATTATTATTATAATCATAATATATAATCATTATTATTATCATTATTATTGCTATTATCACTTAGAACACTATCAATACTTAACACTATTACTTAGCTTAGAGCTTTATTCCAACAATAGAATCAAGCAAAACTGTCTAAAATGTGCTGTTCTTTACCAGAGACGTAGTGGCGGCAACCGCTGGTATAAATCTAAGGCTGACAAAAGCCCTGAGTTTACCATCAACTCAGAACCTATTTGTGTGTATGACTTACATGAGACATACAACTACCTAGGTCATAGATTGAATGTAGCAGGGGAACGGAAAGAACAGGTTGAGTACATCACAACTGAGTTTACAGCTAGGCTGAACCTGATCGATGCTTCACCACTGCCACTGCTGATGAAGTTGGAGGCTATTAGGCAGGTTGCCCTGTCTAGAATTCAACACCTCTTCTCCAACGTTCACCTAGCATGCAAAGCACTTAGTGAACTGAATGACAAAATAGTTTGTGAGGAAGTGGTTCGGACTTAACACCCACCCACACCACCAGAGACATTATTTTCCAGTCCAAACAGGGGGGTGGGTTTGGCGTCCCTAGCGTGGAGTGGATATATAACGCCACAAGGCTGGCTCACTTGCTAAGCATGCTAAACAGTGATGACAAGACTGTCAGGGAACTGGCTAGATCTTCTCTGTTTCTAGATATGAAACGACGTAAAGTGCCCCTGGCAAGAGAGGGAGAGCCAAGTTTCCTGGGGTTCAGAAGAAAGCCCAACCTTAACACATTGGGTGCCAGAAGTTTATTAAAATATTATACGTTCAGTGCCTGCTATTCTTCCATCCACTTACGTTGATACGTTTCGTGCTGTAGAAGCCCCGACGCGGAAGTGCATGTAAACAAAGCGTGCGTGCGAGACGGCGGAGGGTCCCGACTAACGCCTGGAACAATAATATTTCTAACACGATCCTCCATTGCAGAGTGATCGCCGATCGAAAACGGCTCGCTTCCACCACGTTAAAAAGAAATGGAGATTTTAAGCTTTTAGTCAAGGTCCAAGGAGTTAACATTGGAAAGGCCGACCGGAAGGATTTTTGACATGGATCCACATCCGGCCTCTCCTTCTCAGAGACTCCTTGGATGATCCCAAAGTTTCGTTAGAGCGCCCCACGTGGGCCCCACGTATAAAAATAAAATTGGGTCAAAAACGGTCCGGACCGTTTTCGGCACTTCTCCTTTGGATTCTCAATAACGGTCTCACATGCTACTGGGTTTGGAGTGTCGTCAGATTGGCCTGACCTCAATGACCTCTGTGTGAGGACTGGAGTATCCCTACACTGGGTTCGACCTGACTCGGACACTGTAGCAGTTTCTGAGGACATTATTACCAACTGTTTGATCTCAGTAAGGGGCCCGGGCTACTGTTATTGATATAGAACATCATTTATCACCAGTTAATGCACGGAGGTACCTTGTAATGTTACTACAGCAGAAACAACAACAACACTGGACTGGTTTAAAACTACAAGGAAAGCTAGCTTGCCTTCCTGCTGCAGATCACACCGTCTCTCATACAATATTAAAAAATGATGCTGTTAATGAGGATATAGTCACCTTTACAGTCAAAGGCAGATTACAGGTCCTTCCAACCAGACTCAATATTTCTCTGTGGTACCCTAATACGTTTCCTCCTCATTGTCTGCACCATGACCACACTCCAGTTACTGAAACTGTCTCATATTCTGAATGGCTGCTATGTATATAAGGGAATGTATATTGCTAGGCACAACAGAATTGTTGACTTATTAGTCAAGGACATAAGTACATACGTTTCATCATCTGCCAAAACGTATAAGCACTCTTGTGTTTCAACTGCCATGTTCATGTGCAATAATGAAAATTATGCCTTTTCAGATGTCACAGCTAATTGTTGATGAGGACAGTAGAGAAGTGACCACTTTGGAAGTGGCATGTACATTTGACCACAGCCTGGAAGAGGCATTCCTTACCAAGGTGCTTAAGTACCAACGTCTTAAGAATGCTATTATACAGCTTGGTTACAATTGTAAACTGCTTGTGTTCATATTTGGAAGCCTCGGTAATGTCCACAAATCAGTTGTGAGAGGCCTGCAGATTGCAGGAATGCCTAAGTCAAGAGCTAAGGCATTGGCAAAATTCTGTTCAGTGTCTGTGATAATTGGCAGTCGCCATATATGGGGGCGGCGATGCTTCCTGTACCCGTGATCTGTATCCTGAAATACTCGTTGTTGAGCTTTGCCAAGTTTGTGCATCTACTACTGTTTGTGTTCAAGAATTTCTAGTTAAAATGTGAACGCAAATAAAGATGTTAAATGTATGTGTGTGTGTGTGTGTTTGCGTGTGTGTGTGTGTGTGTGTGTGTGTGTGTGTGTGTGTGTGTGTGTGTGTGTGTGTGTGTGTGTGTGTGTGTGTGTGTGTGTGTGTGTGTTTGCTACTAACTTGGTGGTCAGTGGGCGGGGCCAGCAGCACACATCATCCACCAGGGGGCAGTACATAGATTGGTACCAGATGGGTCCCAGAACACTGCAAGTGTCGTGGATTTGGACTCTTTGGTCTGACCTCTGTGACCCCTGACCTCCAGGGATCAAGGGTCACAGAGGCACGCAAGCCTCCACGCCACGACAAGGCAGAGTCCATGTGGAGGGAGGTTTTTTTATTTAACCCATTTTAACCATTATCTTTGGCTATTCTTTCTTTCTTTTACCTTTATTTATTCAGGGAAACCCATTGAGAGCAAGCTCTCTTTTTCCAGGACGCCCTGATAACAAACATTTGAATCACATTACAATGTCACAACTTTGACAATAAAGCAAAAAAGAAAAGCAGAAGCATAAAACAACATTAAAATAATCGCAAAAGGCGGTGAATCAGACAATACAGTGAGGACATGGATAAACACAGAGATTTAAAAATCATTTTTGAAAAATCATGAAAATCTGTGCAAATCTTTGAACTTGAATCTTTCAAAGCGAACAATCTGTAACTCAAATCTTTGCTTCTTCTGGGATTCTACAAACAGTTTTTTTTTAAATCGTGGTAGCACTTTATAATAACTATACACTATAAAGCATTATGAATTAAGCATTTACTAATGCTTAACTCACTGTAAAGCAGTAGTTAAGCATTAGTAAATGCTTAATTCATCATGAATTCATCATTAGTAAATCATTATTCATACATTACTAAGCATTAGTAAACACAGTTATAAACCTTTCAACTATACACGATTTACAATTAGTTAAGCATTACTAAGTACTTAATTCATCATGAATTTATCATTTATATAGAAATTAAGTACTTAATTCATCATGAATTCATCGTTTATATAGCATTAATAATACATTAATAAGTGTTTGTATACACAGTTATACATGTTTTATTACCCATCGATAACCTAATCTTTCATGTGCTTAATGATTGTATTCTCATACTTAGTAAATTATAGATTCACCATTTATAAGTAAGTATTATATCAATTTACAAACAAGTTATTTACGAGTTAATGGTTCATACGATCATTTAGAAAGTCTAAGTAAACACCATATACAAACCACTTGGATGTATATTTATGCGGACATTTGTACATGGTTTGTGAGTGTGTTAATAAATGTTTTATAAACACTTATTCATACTCAATGAATGATTTATTAAGGTAGTTACTACTTGTTAGTTAAGTAATTTGCGTAAGCCCATCAATAATGAGGACTATAAATGAGATGGAAGCAGTGATATAGAAAATGTCAATATTTATTGCAACAAACAACGACACCTGAGACAGAACATGGCCCTTGCAGTGTAAAAAAACAAAAAACATTCTTGTGCTGTATGAAAATAAACAAACAATATGCAATGCTATAAACATGTAAACATGACTGATAAATTAAATAAACATTGTACTTTATGAAAATAAACAATACACAATCTGCTATGCTATAAACATGTAAACATGTCTGAAAAATGTAATAAACATTATTGTACTTAATGAAAATAAAAAATAAACAATCTGCTATGCTATAAACATGGCTGAAAAATGTAATACACATTCTTGTACTGTATGGAGAAAAAAAATCTGTGTTTCTGCCCTCAATGATGCGAAGCCTGCGTAGCTAGTTCAGGCAGGCGACTCAAGGCAGCATGCCAACCTGATCAGGTGACCAGTCACATGCTCTCTTCTCCTGATCTGGGTGGCTATTTAATCTTCTCTGCCTACCTGTCATTCTGGCTTCTCTCCTGGCTGTGCTGCTGTTGCTGCCTCTCTGCTGTCTGCTGCTGACCATCAAGTTTGCAATCCCACCGCCTACCCGGCATCCACCTGTTTCTAGATTCCCCTTGGGGGTATTTATTCATTCCCTGTATTAGTAATTCTATTTGGCATGTAACATTAATTAAAATGTTCATGCTTACAGGGAATGAATAGATACAGAGCCCTGATGCCAAACTATGCTTCATATATCTATGCTCAGAGCTAGACAGACAGTTAACATCAGAAGGTAAAAAAAAAAAAAAAGACCAGGAGGAGACTGATTTCCGTTTGTTTTGGGTTTCTTCTTTAAATAATCTTCTTTGGTTTTTCTTATTTGTAGAACAGCAATGACATGAAATACACATAGAATTAATTTGTTAAAATGTGTACTGAATAATGTTTTCCACAGTAAATTAAGCAGCTAAACATTCACACAGTTGCAATGATATGAAATTAACATGTACATAAACCATTATGTATTGCTTATCTATAGAAAAGTAACTTAAACATGAAATTAAGGTGCACAAGAAATGCTGTGAATTTGCACAGAAGGTATAAATCAGTATTCATGAAATACATTAATATCACATTTTTTTCTAATTGGCATGAACTGAAAATACTCAGGAAATAATAATATGTAAATCACTCCAAATATGCACAAATAAATCACTTGAGTGAAAATAAAAACACAGCATTGCTGCCTATACATTAGGCATTAGCTCAGAGCAGAATAGCCTATAAGATAACATGACACACAATAGGCTGCAGCCTAACATGACTGGTAAACAAACATGACGTTTTTACCACAGACAGAATACACAGTTGGCTGTGAAAAAGGTACTAGCAATCATGTTTCATCATTACTGGGACAATAAATCACAAGGACAGTACTTACAGACACAGCTGCACATAGCTTTGTTGTATGCCAAACAGGAAGTGAATGCATACTGCAGGTGTTGCCAGATTTTGCAAAAGAAACAAGCAGCCAGGTCTTTGAAAACAAGCCCAAAAGAAGCAAGCAACTAGGCCTGTTGTTCTGTTGTCTCAGCCCCATACAGCAGTACTGAATCCACTGTAGCTACAAACAGCCGCCTGTTTTAATTATTTCTTTTACTTTATATTTATAGATTTTTCAGCACAGGATAGACATGGTAATATCACCAAATGAGCACATCATTTCGTTTTTTTTTGTTCTCCAATCCCCCATAACTGGTTAAAGACAAATAACTAAACAACAGTAGGCAAAAACTAAAAACTAAACATTATCAGTGACAGTCCATGCATGCATACATGAACCTATAGGCTGCCTCTTGAAGTCTTCTCCATGCAGGTCCGGCATCACGGGGGGGCGTGAGGGGGCATCGCCCCCTCAACCGGACCATCTCGACCCCTCAGTCAAGACTGCCAGTTAAAAGAAAAACCTTCCACTGCATGAAAGTGGTCAGTAGTGTTGTGTGTTGTTGTAGATCACCTATTTTTTCTATGAATACAGGCGTGCCTTTTTTTTTTACTTGCCTGTAGGTGTGCCTACAGGCAAAAACCACTGCATTAGTTTACACGCTTTGCTGGTTAATATTTGAGACCTTTTTGATGATAGTTGATCACTGTCATTGACCTTGAACTTTCTCACACAACACGTAGGGGATTGCCTGGTATCACCCTTTTCTTTTCTTGTATCTTTATATTTTCATGTGGTCAAGAAGTGAAGCTCTGTCTGCACTACACTCCAGCCTGCCCTCTCTGGGCAGCAACGTTTGCCGGCCTTTCTCTATGTCCAGGCTGTGCACTTTGTGTCTGTACATTAAGATTTTTCTCAGTTAATTATTCACCTCACCTTGGTCAAATATTCTATCGTGGTGTACTGTTTATTTAGAGCCAGAGAGCATTCAAGTTTACTTTTTGTTTTGGGTTTTTGTTGTTTTGATCAAATGGGTTTCATGATTTTGTTATGTTGGATTTGTCAAGAAACTAGAAAGATTTGTCAATGTCCTGATTATTAGTGGTGTTAGGAGGGTCTGTTGGGCATCAAACTCAAGCAGGGCTCAATATAAAAAGTGTAAACAACCATCAAACCCTCCATCTAAATTTTAAAAGGTTAAGCATTTCGTTCTCACTTGCCTTTCCCATGCCAGTGTGGCTCAAGCGATTAATCAGAGGTTTATAAACCGAAGGTCAAAAGTTCAAAACTCACGAAGGGATCAATATAAAAAACTCTAACTAAAGATGGCATACAAGAAAATTAAATGTCATCCAAAACAATGTGACTCAATAAAAACCTAAAACAGCCACTTAAACAAAGATGTCAATTAACAAAACCTCCTTGACAAAAACCAAAAGGGCTCAAAATAATACCTAATTAAGCAGCTCTCAAATCAAACTACTGATGTAATTAATTAAAAAGTTAATAAAAAAAGACTTTGATTAATATACAAATGTGTTAAGCTCCTCCCTCTGGAGGAGGTAAAAGAGAGCGTGAGGAGGGAGGGAGACCAAAAATAAAGAGTTGACGGAACCAAGATTCAAACCCCTGATATTAGGGTTATGAAGCCTCACATTTACACTTACGCCACCAGGCCTTTCACACTAATGAAATGTTTTAGGTCATATTTGAGGTGGAAGATCAAAAGATTAAAATCCCCAACAAACACCTCTTAAATGCTGTAGGTCTGACCTGCATCATCAAAATGAAAAACAAAAACAAAAAAACATTACATTTAGAAAAGATCTACCAAAAACTTTGCAAAAAGACATCACTGTGACGTCTTTTCAACTGACTTGTGCCCACTGGGTTTGCCACCTCAAAATGACGTAGGAAATGAACATGGTTGCCTCTGGGTACGGGTAAATGTAATGCACATTTTAAAAGTGCTTTGGATAAAACACTTTTATATTTAAACACCTATGTGACTATATCTGCCTATTGGTTCAAGTCCTCATTTTGGAATATTTTCACTGCATCTAAATCTTAAGCACTTAAACCGTCAATACTACTTACTTATATAATAGTTTACAATAGTAAACTTGACCTTTCACTCTGTACTTAGTCTGCCATTTTCCCCCCTCTACACCAAACCTCTTTGCCAAAAATAGCCGATCTACAAGCTTACAACTGGAACTCGTCTTCTTAAAGGGGTAAGTTCATCCCAAAAATTAAGCCTTGAATTCATGGAGATTAATTGTTTTTCCGTCACATTCCTGATCCAATATTCCAAATATTTCATTAACTGAAATTAATAGGAGGCAGACGTAAAACTATTAAAACAAATAATGTATAAACTTCAAAACAACTCTCACAATGTAATAAGGAGGGCTGTACTGAGGAGATTATAAGAGAATGTTTTACTTTTAAGCGGCATTATGTAACTCTTTTTTTAATGAAAAACAATGTCCAATCTGTATGGCAGAATGTTAAATGTCCGAAAATACACATTAACATGAATCCAACATACACTGACGACAGTGCCGTCAAACAAGTCTATGAAGCTATCTATGAAATCGATGAAAAAGTTTAATCTGCACCACAATTTCATACAATATGTAGCTCTCAGCTAAGGGGTCCTTGGGCTGAAAAACATTGAAGACCCCTGCCATAGATAGAAGAATGACTACTGAATGATTCGCTCATAAAAGATCACCAGGCACTCACTTGAACTGCTGCTGGGTCATGAATAAATAAGAGATCCTAAAATGAATCAATCAAGTACGTGATCTTTTTTGAGCTAAGCGGTTCATGTCAGAGTCGCTGTGCACCCGACAGGTGTGAACTGAACTATTTAATTGACGAATGCTCGCATTCTCTTTTTCCAAGCTACTGAATAAACGTGTTTCTGTCATTGGGTCATAGAATGTATGTACATTATTGTGTACACTCAATGATAATAATAATACATTGTTGCTATTCGTAGAGCTTGAGCTATGCTGTGTGTGTGTGTGTCTGTGTCTCTGTGTGTGTCTCTGTCTCTGTGTGTGTGTGTGTGTGTGTGTGTGTGTGTGTGTGTGTGTGTGTGTGTGTGTGTGTGTGTGTGTGTGTGTGTGTGTGTGTGTGTGTGTGTGTGCGTGCGTGCGTGCGTGCGTGCGTGCGTGCGTGCGTGCGTGCGTGCGTGCGTGCGTGTCCCCTAACTGCTCCTGATGAGCAGGTTGGTGCCTTGCACGGTTTCCTCTGTGCTCAACAATGCACATTGTGAAGCACTTTCAATAGGTGCTATATCCTACTGTATAAAGATGCTACATAGCCTACAGTATAAATGCACCATTTACGAAAAAATAACTTGAGAGCCAGAATGCAGAATGGATGGACAGATTTCCATGAACAACTTGGTAAGAATGGTATAGGCATGCCCTGAAGAGATGGTTGCATTTTTGGGTAAAAAAAGGTCAAAGATCAAGCTCACCATCAAGATCATGGTCATTGTTAGCCTACATACTCGACCATATTTCAGGAACGAAGACATGTAGAACTATTCTGGGCAGTGTTCATTTTGATTTAGTTTCAGTCAGTATTTTTAATAAAATTCAATTTAAAGACGATAAAAGCAGAATGACCAGGTGCTCACCGAGAAAATAGGTTATATAAAAGTGTCGGTGGTGCTCCTGGATCCAGAGGGATACAAAACATGAAGAAAACTGAAGATCCTGGGCATGCACTCAGAAATGTAAAAGAGGAGAACGGGCTTTATTAAAATGTCAAATGTTTCCATCATCAGGTCTTCATCAGGTCTTCATCTGATGAACACCTGATGGTCGAAACATGTTGGCATTTTAATTAATAACGCCTGTTCTCCTCTTTAATCATTTTAAGTGCCCGGATCGTTATTAAATAACTAGAAAGTACTAGAAAGTGGAAAGTACTTTAATAAAAAAATATCTTCATATTATTCACTAAAACCTATCATCACATATTTGTATATATCAGAAAATGCTATTCCTTGTCCTTGTTCAAAGGTCTAATTGCTTGGTAAAAGAAAGTTCTTTGTGATCTTTCTGTCTGCTATTTTTTCCCATTTCATTGGGACTGCAGCTCCATGCACAAACTTTCCACGGTTCGGGTAATATGGGTCCTTTATGATCCTACGGGCTTTAGCGACACACCGGCTGTTGTTTGTGCATAGATAACAGGTAAGCACCATAGTAAACACTATAGAAGACAGGGAAGCACCATAGGAAGCACCATGATGACAGGGAAGCACCATAGGAAGCACCATACATGACAGAGAAGCACCACAGGAAGCACCAGAGATGACAGGGAAGCACCATAGTAAACACTATAGAAGACAGGGAAGCACCATAAGCACCATAGATAACAGGGAAGCACCATAGTAAGCACCATAGAAGACAGTGAGGCACCATAGGAAGCACCATATATGACTAGGAAGTACCGTAGAAGACAGAGAAGCACCATAGGAGACAGGGAAGCACCATAGGAGACAGGGAAGCACCATAGAAGACATGGAATTACCACAGGAAGCACCATAGAAGAAAGGGAAGCACCATAGGAAGCACCATAGATGACAGGGAAGCACCATTGTGAGCAGCAGGTAAGCACCATATGACAGGTAAGTGCCATAGTAAGCACCAGTGTTGGGGATCATTATAAACTACATTTAGTTTAACTACCACCTACCTACCTATATGACAAAATAGCCAAAATAACCAATCTACAAGCTCACAACGCATCACAATTCACAATTGTGATCACAATTTTGTCAAATCTTGGTACATTTTGAACATTTAGATAATTCTTCAAAAACAGACACCAGGGTTTGGTGGGATAACATTGATAAAGACCGATTTTTCATACTAGAGGTTTGGGCTGCTACTCACATCTAGAGTGAGGGCCGTGTTGCACTGCCTATCCAACCAATATGCCCATACATGGATATCTCTGGATCTGTCAGTCCTTGTCCCTTTGATGACCATATATGGAGATCGCTGATGTCATCAGTATATATGCCCCCTTTTGTGCCCATATATGGAGCTGACTGATTTGGTTGTGCCTGATGCCATGACGACACATTGATGGTAGACAACACACTCCATATTTGGGCATAGCTGCATTAGCAACTCCTCATATGGTTATGGCTGAGTCATAGTGACATGAGCGTGACAACGTGTCTGTCATGGTGGAGCTACAACAGCCCACTTAACGTTTTGGCCAATAACTCTTGAACCATAGCTCGTACAATAAAGTTTTTTTCCCTTGGATTCCTTGGATTCTCACTCTCCATATAGGCAATTCTGGCAGATTACTTTTTCCACCATTTTGCGTTTTCTTCAAAACACACTTTTTGTTGCTAATGATGGAGCGTGCACATGGAAACGTTTTTTTCACCCACTTCTTTACACCACTGCTGTGACAATAAAGCTCTGCAAACATTTATTGCAAACAAACGAACATCCAGCAAAAATAGGCGAACATTCTGCAGAAAAAGAAAAGAGAGAGAGAAAAAAGAAAACCTAGTTAAAAAGCCTTTCTTCTACATGTTTGCTCTTTATGTTTGTTCATTTATAGGAACCATTCTTCAGAATCTGACTCAGGCAGGCAAAACAGAGCAACCAGTTAGATCTATGAAACGCCTTGTGGTTTTATTGGCTTACAAAATAAACACCAAAAAAACATAAACTAATCCTGCTCCTCAAAGATTAACAGCATCACTAAGTGGGCTGCTGCACTCATGCTTGCAACAACCAAAGCAGAATTATCTCCGTTCCAGACATGTTTGTGTGTGTCATTGTGGACTCTCAGACGGACAAAGAAAAGAATGAGGTGTCGGTTCAACGCCCGCCTGGAGTCTCAGATAAGACTAACCCCTTGCTTTTGGATAACTTGTATGCATGTACAAATAAAGGCACACTCCACTACGTCTGCTCAGTGTGCTTTGTATCTATGTATGCACACCATAGTCTTATTCAACATGCAGGGTTCATGCCGATCGCACTACTCGCTGTAGGCTTATCTTTTCTCGGGCCGTACAGTTTCCATACCAGGCCGTAACACAGCCTGATAGAACGCCTTCAACTGAACATCTGAACTACTCCGAACTTCTTCAGGCGCCGGAGCCAGTACAGTTGCTGCTGGGCCTTTTTCCTCACGTGTGTGTTACGTGTCTCCCATTTGAGCTCCTACTCGATGTGAATGGGCACATGATCTCTTCGTGGCCTCCTGAAGTCCACAATCAACTCAACTTGGTCTTGTTGACGTTAAGGGCGAGGTTGTTCTCCCGGCACTAGAGTGCCAGTGAGTTGATCTCATCTCTATAGTCAGACTCATCATTGTTGACAATTCGACCTATCACCTGTCAGTAGGCTACTGTTGGTACTTATAGGTCTATATTTTGATTCTTTTGTACTTTTACTCAAGTACATTTTTATTAACGGACTTGTACTTGTAACAGAGTATTTCTATATTGCGTTATTGATACTTTTACTTAAGTAAAACATTTGAGTACTTTTTCCACCAATTTGGTACCTTGCAAGGTTTTCTCCCCCGTCGGTGTGTGAATGTGTGTGTGAATGTAACACATGCTTTGGATAAAGGTGCTGCAGAAATCCAGAGCATTTACGATGACCCCAGGGTCTGGGCG
Organism: Gymnoscopelus braueri; assembly: GCF_963280865.1. Classification (NCBI taxonomy): domain Eukaryota; kingdom Metazoa; phylum Chordata; class Actinopteri; order Myctophiformes; family Myctophidae; genus Gymnoscopelus; species Gymnoscopelus braueri. The sequence continues at coordinate 24,713,910 of NC_137613.1, read as the reverse complement.
AATAGTACGGCGTGAGACGGTCCTGGAAAGATTAAATACTAGGCGCATATGCAAATGCAGTTCCAGAGTTTAAATTAAATTCCTCTCAGGTACCATTCAGTATTTGAGAGGTAAGTCACGTCCATTCATATATTTCTTCAACATTGATATGTAAATCATATCAAAGGCTCGAGAGGGGAGTCAGGATCCACAAGGCCCACTGACGTGACATGTGTAAGGTGCTTATTATATATGCCTCCAGCAATTAAAAAAAAAAAAAAAAAAAAACAGGAGTGCTGTTTGAGATGCACAGAAATCCTCATTTGGCCTTACTGGCTGCATTTGTATTCAGTCAATGTGACCGTCAGGCTTAGCACTAATAATGAACAAGAAATTACGAATCTACACCAGGGGTCAACGCCCTAATAATAATAGCCAATGTATGCAGCTATCTATTGTCTGGTGTTTTATTCTTGAAACAGAATAAAACACCAGACAATAGACTGATCCATGACAGGTTGAAATGGAGTAACAAACCAGACTATAGACTGATCCATGATAGGTTCAAACGGAATAAAACACCAGACTATAGACACCACTCATTCACACTGAATCAGTTATTTTGCACACTCTTCAGTGAAAGATTAAAGCCAGACAAACTTGAGGGGAAAACACTCATCCTTGGTTTTGAACCAAGAACCTTCTATTTTCAAAGCAATGATTTATCTCCTTCACCACAGAAGCATTCAATATGTTTGTGACCACTAATTAGCTTAGTATGCAGATACAAAATGTTAAAATGATTGAACCTGGCCTGGAGGAGATCTGAGGACCGCACTTTTCTAGTTATTACTGTCCTTTGGACTTATAATACACTACTGTATATAGTGTCTATTATAAGTCCAAAGGACGGTAATAACATACATATGTATGTTATTTCAAAAAAAGGAATTAAAACATTTCCAAAAGGGTAGCACATCCAAAAAATTCAATTAAATGGAGGACAAATTACTCACATTTCTCACACCAATAAAATGAACGCTTTTTCTTATATATGTATGTTATTATCGTCCTTTGGACTGGAGGTTATATGACCGTCCTTTGGACTGATAATAGACACTATGTATGCTGACACTGTCTTCAGTTCAGCTCCTGCCAGACAGACAAAGCTTATATGTCCTCAGGCAGTTCAAGTTCAAGGTCCCTGAGAAGGTCCTGAAATGCTTCTGCCTTCCTGACACTGATCACTGTCTAGTATGGCGGAGGTTCTCAACCTTTTCAGGCTGTGACTCCCAAAATAATTATTTGAACTGGGGACCACAACCCTGACAAGCATTAAGGAATTGTAGGAGTTCAGGCATTAGCCTGCATTTTGTGTGACTCGGTTCCACAGATAAATATTGTGAGAATAGCAGATCTACAAGCTCACAACGCCTGGCAACGCATTCACAATATTTGCATATTTCTTATATTATTTGACAATTTTGTTTGTTTTGTTGATTACTTCTAATGCAGTAATGGTCTTGTCTTGTTTCTTTTCTTTATTTCTTAAATTAAAAAGGTCTTAAAAGTCCTTAAATTGTCAAAAATTCAAAAATTGGCTACAAATTAGAAAGTACATTTATTTTAATATCTATGCATTGCTGTATTGACATCTTGGGAGGTTTTCATCTATTACTTTCAATGGTGTGACGTCACGTTCACTTTCTATTGAGGGTCTAAGTGGTTAAACTTTCTTTGTCGAGAGAAAGAAAGCTCCGTAGGTGGGTTGAGAGAGAGGGACTGGGGAGATGTGAGAAACGGAGAGAGAGAGAGAGAGGGGGAGAGAGAGAGAGAGAGAGGGAGAGAGAGAGAGAGAGAGAGAGAGAGAGAGAGAGAGAGAGAGAGAGAGAGAGAGAGAGCTAGAGAGAGAGAGAGCTAAAAATAGACCATGGACTAGAGTTCCAGACACTGTTGATTAGTGGAGCTGTTTAGATTCAAAATGGCCGTGTTTACCAAGCATTGCAGGTGAAATATGGGCTACAGTGCAGTTTTCAGCTTTCTCTCTGTGAACTCTCTCTCTCTCTCTCTCTCTCTCTCTCTGCTGCTAAAGGAATGTGTACTGTCTGCTAGCCGTGACAGACGGCTTTCTGTTATGTGGGGTTGGATGAGGTGTTTGTGTGTGTGTGTGTGTGTGTGTGTGTGTGTGTGTGTGTGTGTGTGTGTGTGTGTGTGCGCATGCGCGTGTGTGTGTGCGTGCGTGTGTGAGAGAGAGAGAGAGAGAGAGAGAGAGAGAGAGAGAGAGAGAGAGAGAGAGAGAGAGAGAGAGAGAGAGAGAGAGAGAGAGAGAGAGAAAATAGGGAAAGAGTGAATGAAAGTGAAAGAGTGAATATTTCCAAACATTTTTGATATTTTTCAAAAGATTTAAAAAATAGCAGATGTTCAAGCTCATAGAGCTGCTATCTTTGAATAGCCAACGTATAAATGGATAAGGTGGTTAAAATGATTGTGAAGCTATATTAACTACTTTTGCTGGGGACCCCATAAAAAAACCAAGACCTCCCTTCTGTCTGTTTACACAGTGGGAGGGGCTCAATGTGTACAATTGATACATTTGACCCATTCCTCTCTTCTCTCACACATGACCTGTAACCCCCATTGATATAATTGTGTTGATTTGTTTGTTTGTTTGTTTGTTTGATTGATTGAATACTTAATAAACAGTTTGCAAATACAGTGGTACGATTTTACAATGATTGTTAAAAGGTTAACACAAAAAGCCCTATGGGCTTGTTTCCATTGTGATCCTGTGAATTCAATTCATCAAACATTTAAAGACATACAATAATATACAATAATAAACAAGACATAATCAACGCTAGTAGCAAATGAACGTATAGTAAACAGTTGGGGGGGGGGTCATTTCTGGTGTTAAGCTTAGAGGACTTTTCTAGCACCAGTTACAAATTGCAGTACTGCATTTTCCTTCCATTGAAAAGATGGAAAGTATTACGCATCAAAAGCACGCGCGTGTCACAGTGACACTGAATCACTGTGACATGGAGGGTGAGATGGAGTTTCAATGTGTGGCCAACAGTTTTTATATATTGAATAATGCATGTCATTGTGTCTAGATTTGGAACTTTTCAGCTGTTGATTTGGTGATGCGTAATGTGGAGGAAAAAATGTCATTACTCCTGGAACCAGACATGTTTTTCTTTTTTTTCAACAACTTAAACCCTAGTCTATACCAAGGGTTCCCAAACTTTTGAGGCCACGACCCCCCACAAAATAATCATATTTGAACTGGGGACCCCCCACCCTGACAAGCACTTGCAATTGTAGGCATTACATTTAGTTTGACTCGGTTCCACTGAAAAGTATTGTGAAAATAGCCGAACTACAAGCTCACAACGCCTCCCACGGCAAGGCATTGTGAGCTTGTAGATCGTCTTTTTTTCACAATGTTTGCGTCTTTCTTAAAGCACTATTTATGTTTATGTTTCGTTTAGATTATGCTTTACAGACTAAGTATTTGAATTAAAGGTATTGTCAGATTTTACTAAATCAGCTAGTGCGCTAAAACGCAGAATACTGACAAGACGATATGGATTGTGTGCGATATTGCTGGCAAAAAAAAAAGAATCTGAAAATCTCAGCTGCTATATAAGTCAACGCAAACGACGATGCTGTTGACTATTCAATTTAACTTGTATAACATGAACATTCGAGTGTGCGCATGCTTCCATAGCTTTCAGCACTCTGAACTTTGTTTACTGTTGAGTGAGAAAACAATGTTGCACATTAAGCTGATCATCTGGGGACCCCCCAAAATAATTTGAGGACCCCCTGTGGGAACCACTGCTCTATACTTATTAATTGTGACCAATTGCCCCCCTCCCACACAATCTCTTCAATGAAAATAGCAGATCTACAAGCTCACATAGACACGTTGTAGATCTGCTATTTTCAGGTGAATATGTCCCCCTCCCCGCCCAGAATAGGGATGCTAGGGTTCAAGCCAGGGCAGTGTCAAACCAGGATACCTCAAATAGCTGCTCTTACAGCAAGTGGTTTTTGAAGGAGCAGACAGCAACCATATATAGGGCCTCACTTATTCACACTGGACAGTTGTGTGAGATCCTGTAAACACGCTCAATCTTCTTTCAGATCTAAAAAAGCTAAAGCAAAAAATAAATGTGAATACAAATATGAGAAATGATCTCACGAAAACAGCCAGGAACTGTATCAAGGCCAACCTGTTGGAACTGGGAGTAGGTGTGGTGATATAAAGTATAAACATTTTCTGGTTCAGAATGCAAAACACTAACACATGTAGTTTAGGAGTAGCCTAACCTGTAAGACCACAAGTCAATGTCCAAATCTCTGTCCAGGTTTTCCTCACAGATCAGAATAGCTACAGTAGCTTTATGCTTCACTAATTGAATTAAAGATATTTTCAGATCTGACTAAATCAGCTACAGTGCGCTAAAACGCAAAATACTGACGAGACGATATGGATTTAAGGGTTTGCAAAAAAAAAGAAAGAATCATGATTTTATCCTGAAAAGCTGCTAATCTCAGCTGCTATACTGCATAGTCAAGTCGCTGCAAACGACAATGCTATGTTGCCTATTCTATTTAACTTGTTTAAAATGAACATTAGAGAGTGTGTGTGTATGTGGGGGGGGGGGGGGGGGGGGGCGTGTGTGCCTGCGTGTGCGTGCGTGTGTGTGTGTGCGCGCGACCCGCGCGTCCATAGCTTTCAGCACCCTGGACAGCGCCACCAGATCCGCCTGCAATGTGCAGCAGCAAAGCATTCACTTTCATTTATTATTATTGTCAGCGGATTCTCGAATGATAAGTAATGTTGACCATGTGATTGTTGAGTAAACTCCTCCAATTCATAATGAGTGGGAGTGGTCAGCATTGTGTGAGGGGGGGGGGGGGGGGGTGGGGGGCGCGTCATGCGGTCACTATTACCCTGCAGGGACGATCAGTGAGTGCTTCCAAGAATAGGCAATGGCTAGAAAATAGACACAAGCGACAGTACAGAGCCATCTCGGGTGAATCGTGACACTCGTTAAAGGAGGAGAGAACTTGTAGAACGAACTGAGGGAACCTGTTTGAATCTGACACCGGCGGAGTCTTACGAGTGACTTGTTAACCACCACCGTTCCATGAAATGCGGGGTTAATGTGAGAGGGTCCCACGCGCGACGAGGGGGAAACACGTCGTTTTCCACAAATCAACCCCCCCAGCTGATTGGCAGCAGAGAGAGAGAGAGAGAGAGAGAGAGGCATCAGGTTGGAGTGGTGGTGCTGGTGGTGGTGCGCAGCGAGGCGTGTGTGTGCCAATGCAGCCTGGTGTGGCTGCTGCTCAGAAATGATGCTCGGGCTTGTTTTATGAACTCCTCTGTCAAACTGTTCTTCTATTTATCTATCTATCTCTCTATCTATCTATCTACACTGTCTCTGCGCGAATCAAGCTGGACCCAACGGCGCACAAAACAAATGCCAAGGACCACCACCACCTCAGCGCAAGCAGACATACTGTAGCCTATGTATAGCTTACAGGGGAAAAGTCCTGCGCTGCATGGAACCTGTTGTCGTCTGTTATGGTTTTGTCTTCTTCTTGGGGATATATTTTCTTCTTTAATGCAAAGCATGGCGAGGTGACCCGGACCCGGGAGTCATCATCATCATCATCATCATCGGACACGATGGGACTTAAGTTATGAAATATTGTTTTATGAAGATCCAGGCTGTCCGAAACTCGCGTGACATTTCCCCCCCCTGTCTGCTCCTCTCTCTGCGTCCCTCCGGGTCTGGAGCCACGACTCAGCACATTGCTGACCAGGATGGTCTGTGGTTCGTGAGGGAGCCTCCGGGGTTCCGCGGACAGAACATTGATTTTGGGTGTTTTTGGGGGACGAGGGGCTTTCTAAATATAGCCTGGAAACGATGCGATGAACAGGTTGGTGTTTTGCTGAAACTTGGGGACCTGCTGAATGCTGCTCGGTCCGACTCTTTCTCTCTCTCTCTCTCACCTATACTTTTCGTGGTCTGCATCGCAAACCTTATTGAGAGCAACGGCATCAATCAAATATTTAAAAGAAAGTCACGACGGGATGTGATTGTTTAAACTGTGTTAGTTGCTCATCTGAAGACGGGAAGGAGAAAAAACGAAAGCAACTGGTTGTAGCCGCTTGTTGATGGCACTGCGCACCGGGAGGACCTGGTTTATTGGGCACGTGTTGCGCAGGGTCTCTCGGCTCCAGGGCTCCTGGTCCCGGCGATCGAGCAGCCTCTTGTGTCTCTCCGCGAATCAGGAGCAGGATCTGGGGGCCTGTTATTACAAGGACCACCACCACCACAACCACCACAACCTCCACCACCGGCGGCACGCACCGGTCTGTCCATCACCATCATCCACTCTTTCTTCCAGACGCTGCCAACGCTTGATCCCCGGCTGCTGCTGCCGCGCCTTGCCGGGGGATCATCCTCCGGGGGGACATGAGCCCCTCACTCACCGCTTCCTCGTGGCCATGAAGCGGCAGAACGTGCGGACGCTGTCCCTGATCGTCTGCACGTTCACCTACCTGCTGGTCGGCGCCGCCGTCTTCGACGCCCTGGAGTCCGACTTCGAGATGCGCGAGAAGGAGCAGCTGGAGGCGGAGGAGAAGCGTCTCCAGGGGAAGTACAACATCAGCGAGGAGGATTACCGCAAGCTGGAGACCATCATCATGGAGGCCGAGCCCCACAGGGCCGGGGTGCAGTGGAAGTTCGCGGGGTCCTTTTACTTTGCGATCACGGTCATCACCACCATAGGTGAGTATCTTACTTTGTTTGTTCCCTCAATCAAGTCTAATTGTGTAACACGATTACGCACGGTTTCTGTGGGTGCATTTCTACTTTCAGGACCATAAAAAACTGTTATAACAGTGAAAATGAGGTAGGATCTAACATGTCCTGAGATATACAACATCCAAGACAAATCACAACACAATGAGATCAGATATGCCGTTACTGTATGTGCTGACAAGACAAGATAAAGTTGTCAAGCAACATGTTGCCGTTCAGTTCACACCCACTGGAAATGCTTTCCAAGGCACGATCTGATCATCACAGGGAAGTGTTGACTCTGTGTTTAGACCCGTGGGTCATAGTCTCGCACAGGATCGATATGAATTAATCCTCGAGTGGATCAATAAGATTATATAGGCTATGTAATTGTGATTTCAAAGACCACGTAATGTTGCCGCTGCACAGTAAACATTTCCAGTGTTGACTTATCCACTCGTAACTCCGAGAGTGTGCAAATGTAACCAAATGATTGGTTACATTTGTACAGCCTTGGATATTTTACTGTGCACCATGTAGAGCTGACAACAGCCTTTACCCTTTAAAAAAAAAAAACAGGGCCTACAATTACGTGTAATTGACTATGTAACGATGACTTTTTGGGGGGTTTGCTTTCGTGTCTCCCGCCCCCCTCCCCCCCATACAATACACTATCTTTCAACTTTGACATTATTGCATCATCAGGCTAACGCAGAGAAGAGTGACATATAGAGTCACAACGACAAAGCCTTAACTGGAACTCGAGCTTTTTTTTTCTAGATAAAAGAAAAGGATGTATTAAGAGACTAGAATAAACATGCAGTTTTTTACTAACTGTGGGCCTATAATGCGTGGACCTTCATACTCGTTTTCATTTAAAAAAACATTTTTTAGATAAGATTTTAATTTTTATTCATTTAACTTAATGAATACAGTAGGATGCTATTTTAACCACGGAATCAGGAGCCAATCCAAAGCCCCGTCAGTTTGTGCTGCTGGGTGTTCTGTGTGGTGCTGAAAGGACAGCTCCTCTGATGCTGTTCTGTGTGGTGCTGAAAGGACAGCTCCTCTGAGCTCAGCTGCTCTGTGTGGCGGTGAAAGGACAGCTCCTCTAATGCTCCTAAACCAGTGGTTCTCAACCTTTTCAGGCCGTGGACTGGGAACCCACCACCCTGATGAGCACTTCGAATGAGGCATTACATTTTGTTCGACTCCGTTCCACAGATAAATATTGTGAAAATAGCAGATCTATAGGCTCATAACGCCTTGCGTTGTGAGCTTGTAGATCAGCTATATACATTGTTTGCCTCTTCTTATATTATTTGACAATTTGGCCAATGTTGAACCAGTTTTTATAGTATAGTTTGTTGATTACTTTTGATGCACTAATGGTCTTTTTTTAGGTATTAGAAAGGTCTTAAAAGTCCTTAAATTTTCATCTGGGGAGCCCCCCAAAATCCCCCTCCTGGGGGTCCCGACCCCCAGTTTGAGAACCACTGGCTAAACATTAACTGATCTCCAAGCTATACCAATGCGTCGCTTGTAGTCTATACTTTTGGCTAATATAACTGATCTACACTCCTTGTGTAGATCAGGCAAACGATCGCCTCTTATAGCCTATACATATGACAATGAAGTATATAAAGTTAAGCTTAATCAGCGTTCGGGCCTGGCAACCGCGTTGACAAGGCCCTTCCAGATCTATCTTACTCTTTATGACAGGTTGGAAAGTCCAAATGGGATTTATAGGGATTCGATTCCATTTCTTTGTAATAAGTCACCGCTGCTAAAGTCGTTACTGTGTCATAGGAAGCCAACCGCTGTGAGTTAGAGAAAGCATCACAGGGGGTGTTGCCAAAATAAGGTCCCACCACCACGTCGGTTCAGCAGATTATGCACACAGCACTGTGTTATTTAAAACGTGTCCCCGGTTAGACTTCTTAGACTCAAATGAGCTTAGATGGGAGCATATTCAATATTCATTTCACCTTTTAGAGGTCACAGACTAGTAGAGATGCGCCTTCGCCATTAAGGAAGTCAGATAGGGCCCAAGTCTATTTTTATTATTCAGGTGGAGTACTTTTAGCTAAAGGGAGAATCAAGCACTAGGCATGTCCTCAAATGTACTTTTAAAAGACATGCTGCAAAGACTAATGAAGGTGACTCCATTGTTTCTGTCTGGGATGGGATTAGAGCAGTAAACATGTAATATAAATGTCTCCTGTAAAGAAAACAATCCCTTTTGTATACTCTATCAGTGTTCTCATACAATGCAGAGGGTGTTTGATGAGTTAAAGGGATACGTTTGGTGAACATGGTACATTTAAAACAGTGGTTCTCAAATTGGGGTTTGGGGATCGCCCAGGGGTCCTAGAGTGGGTTCCAGGTGTCCGCAGCTTACATTATTGATAAAATAAAGGAACCGTATGGACCTTTACCGGTCTATAACTCTGATAGTGTGCAAATGGAACCAAATGGATCCTTACAGGTCTGTAACTCTGAGAGTGTACAAATGGAACCAAACCATTTGGTTCCATTTGTACACTCAGAGTTAAGGCGTGTCCGTGGCCTAATGCATACCAAACTTGGGTTCCTAGAAATTAAAAAAAGTGAGAACCACCGATTTATAGGAATGACAATCCCTTTTTTATTGACATGGACTTAATTAGTTAAATGAGGTAAAAGTCCCTGGAAGATGGTCCAGTAATTAGCAGTGTTTACAACCAGCCTCTCAGAGGCAGTATAACAATAAGAGTGAGACACAGAATAGACCCAAGTCAGGGAATTTAATTAGCAAATAATCCAAGAAATAAAACAAGAGGATCTTATGGAGTGTGTCTGCCAGTTTATACAGTGGTGTGTGTATATATCAGTGGTTCTCAACCTGTGGGTACCCCCTTAAGAACCCCTTGAGGACCAATGCTTTAAAAAAGGAGAAAGAAATGAAGGGAAAAAAAACACCACAAAAATAGTGAAAATAGCTGATATTCTTTTTTTATTATTATAATTTCTGGGTGGAAGTAAACGTGGGACATTTTTTCATAATGACATGTCCAAAGTGGGGATGCCAGGTTGAAATTGATTAAACTGGAACAACAATCTTATGAACTGAGTTTGAATATATGAATAAATAGGATTGGGAAAATGAAAACCAATAAATAAAATAGAATTATAGGCTAAATAGGCCTATACACCAAACAGCAAATTCAACTAGATGTAGTGCTGGATGAGAGAAATGGAGATGTGACTGAGTGGACCAGATTAATGTGTGCTATGGGGCCAGGGGATACCCATAATGCACCAGGCCCAGGTAAATCCCATAATGCATCAGGCCTAGGGGGCGTAGTATTTGGCATACTAAATAGTATGTTGGTATGCGATTTCGGACGGGGCCTGCTGCGTCCAAAATCACATACTAACATACTATTTAGCATGTAAAAAGTACTCTTTTTACTTAAGTAAAAGTAGCAATACCATAATGTAAAAATACTCTAGTAAAAGGCCCGTGTTAAAGATTTTACTAGAGTAAAAGTACAAAAGTATTGGCATCAAAATATACTTAAAGTACCAAAAGTAAAAGTACAAAAATGTTTGAAAATAGCAGATCTACAAGCTTACAACGCGTCGCGATGCGACACGTTGTGCGCTTGTAGATCGGCTATTTTCAAATAGCCTATGTATAAAATAGGGCTAAAGTGGTTAATTCATGTTTTATAATATAATGATTTATATCTGCAAAGTAACTAGTAACTAAGGTTTTCAAATAATTGTAGTGGAGTAAAAGTACAATATTTGCCTCTGAGATGTAGTGGAGTAGAAGTAAAAGTACATCATTTTTTTAATAATCTAGTAAAGTAAATATACCTCAAAATTGTACTTAAGTACAGTACTTGAGTAAATGTACTTAGTTACTTTACACCACTGCTATTTAAATAGTAGGCTGAAAATAGCCCACTGTGTAATATGTTGTACGTTAGTATGTGGTTTCAGATGCGACCCTATAATGCAGCGAGCGCAGTTGAATCTCATAATGCACTCGACCCAATCACATAATGTACAGGGCCCAGGTCAATTTGTTTATTTTTGGAACACAGTTCTTATATGCCACATCTATGGGAATTCAGAATGGGGGGGGGGGACCATGACTCAGGTTAGAATGCATACATTACGTCAGACTTCGGTGCTCTATATCCCTGCGTCCTACTGTATATACCTACTAATAGCAGAAAGAGAACATGGAAACAATCAAAAACACAAACACACAACCAACGGTGGCATCGTCACGCTCATGTCACTATGACTCAGCCAGAACCATATAAGGAGTTCCCAAAGCAGCTACACCCAAATATGGAATCATGCGCAAACAAATCGATAACTTCACAAAAGGGGGCATGCCATCACATGGGAATATAATGATGACATCAGGGATCTCCAAATTATGGGCATAAAAGAGACACCATTAAATTAAATTAAGCGATATATCAAGGGGAATGGCAGTAAACATCTGCCACTGCATTTCCTGACCCATTCCTTGGTATGGCAGATATCCAGACAGTATAAAATGTATTTTTTTCAAATAGATAGAGAGCAGTGCTTTAAAGTCACAATGTGTAAAATCTATTTTATTGGCAACACCTCCATTGAGCTCATATCTAGAGGACAGATGGAACATTTCAGTGAAAGTAACATGCGTTGTCAGGGACACCCTACTTCCATTATTTCAAAAGATTGTTTAAAAGTTTAAACAAAGAAATCACAACCTTTCATCAATTAAAACAATTCCAACATTTTTCAAAAGTATTTCATAAATAAAATGAGAAAAACTAATAATTGCCATGAATAGCATAAGCAGTAAAAGCAGTATAGTGAAAATAGTAAATATCACAATGTGGCGTGAAGCGACGCGTTGTGAGCTTGTAGATCTGCTTTAGGCCAAGGGTTCCCAAACCTTTCAGGCTGCAACCGCCCAAAACAATCAATGTTTGTCTCTTTTTTATGAACTATTTAACAATTCGGCCAATTTGGTCTTAAAAAAGTCTTAAAATTCATTAGATTGTAACTTTAGAAATGTGCATATACCCTGTATACACTTATACTGTATGTTGGTTTGTTCATTGTTGAGTGAGAAAACAATGTTGCACATTAATCTAATCATCTGGGGACCCCCCCCCCAAAAAATAATAATTTGGGGACCCCCAGTTTGGAAAGCACTGCTTTAGGCACTGTGTCCACAGGACGGGAGTGCTGAAATGCGATGCTCTGTGCTGGGAAGAGGAGCGCACCAGCGCGTCTTTATGATAGAAATGAATGGCAGACTGACGCTGCCAGCTCAAAAGGCATTCTCTTTGGACACGGCACCTTATACGTCTCTACATCATGAACTACCTCCGGGCGTCTGTGAGTCGAGCCTATTGGTTGAGCCCTTTTTCTCGAACTTTCAGTTTCTCAAACTTTCAGTACCAGATTTGGCCTTTCCTGGAATGCAGTTTGGAACAAATCAGGAAAGCACTGCTATAAAATCATTGTGCCAGCTGCCAGGGTCCTGGTGCCGATCACATTTTGGAATGCAACAATAGTCAGAAACGGTCTACATTAACATAATGGTATAGTACATAAATAAATACATTTTCGGTACATTGTTGATGCCTACAGTATGTCATTTTGGCACGTGTTTGGCAAGTGTCATGTTTAGATAAGTTGTAAACAGAAAACAAATAAATACATAAGCGGAATGATTATTATGAAAACATACCAATGATGTAATCAAAACAACTTCTTAACTTCTTTAATAATTTTACTGACAAAGTTACCTTACACGCTATGACGCTAATATGTTGTGACTCATCATCAGCACACTGCTCTTTAATCAGTCATGTGTGGATATGGAAGATGACGAGTGCAGGCAAAAAGGCAGACATTTCTCCTGTTTGATCTTTCAGAGGTTACTGTGAGTTCAGAGTCAGGGTTGGCACGCGTCATGGTGCATCATGGCTCTGAGAGCAGCACTGTCATCCAGCTTTGCCGGCAGGGTTGGCTCTATCAGTGGTGGAAGAAGTACTCAGATTTGTTGCTTTACTGTAATGTAATACCACAATGTAGAAATACTTTGTTAGTAAAAGGTCCTGTATTCAAGATTTTGCTTGAGTGAAAGTACAAAAGTATCGGTATCCAACTATAGTTACAGGATCAATCGTAAAAGTACTCAGAATGTCACAATTCACAGTCTTATTTCAAAATGTGTTTGTTCTTATTGTATTATTTTTTGTTGTAATGTAATCTAAAAGCATCTTGCAACTGAAGCTGTCAAATAATTGTAGTGGAGTAAAAAGTACAATATTTGCCTCTGAGATGTAGTGGCGTCGTAGTAGTATAAAGTATTGAAAAATTACGTAAAGTAAGGCTACCTCAAAATTTTACTTAAGTAGCCCACGGTACTTGAGTAAATGTACTTTACAGTAATGTTACTTTCCCCCTCTTGGCTCTATAGTGTCAACCGTGGGAGGAGGTGGTGGAGTTCCAACCCCCCCCACACACACACATGGCCACCGGCCACTACCAAGGATTAACACCATCTCCATCGACAAGCAGCGCAGCGGGACCTCTCCCCAGACCCTTACATCATCTTGCACCAAATCACACACCAATGTCATTCTGTGAAGGGGAACACACTGTACTCAACCCCGGACTCTTGTCTTTTCCCGGTGTTCCCTCAGAGATGGAACGGGCGGAATTCTCCTTTAAGTTTAGGCATTGTGTTTGTGAGGTTAGGGTTAGTGTTAGGTTTAGGCATAGTTTCTGTGAGGTTAGGGTTAGGGTTAGGCATAGTGTTTGTGAAGTTAAAGGTTAGGTTTTAGGCGCCACCTGGGCGCCACACCAAAGAAAGAGGGAGTCCTGTGCTCAACCAGTGGCGGAAAGTTACTATGTACATTTGCTCAGGGATTTGATTGATTGTCAAAAATGTAAATAATTTAAACAGTAAAACACTTAGGCTAAACAGTCCTGGGGACTTGTTTCCATCGTGGTCCTATGCATTCAATTCATCAACAGAGCATAGAATGTTAACAAATGAATACATGTCATCAACAAATAGCAATATTTACAAGGAGATTTAATATATATGTCACAGTACGTTTGGAGAACCAGTACGATTGAAGACAGAGCGCTCGTTTTTAGGCACGGGGCTCCTTCGGGGCGAGGCAGGGCTTTTCGAGACAGGGTTTATTAGCGAGGCTCGCGAGGAGGAGGAGGAGGACGGCGCTGCGAGGCGGGGGGTTATTACGCGAGGCTCGCGAGGAAGAGGAGCCTCCTCCTCCTCCTCCTCCTCGCGTAATAACCCGTCCCGTCCTCTCCTTCTCTCCTTCTCCTCCTCCGAGGAGGAGGAGAAGGAGAGCGCGGAGAGGCGGGGCTTTGATGCGCCGACGGAGACCTGTCTTTTGTTGTTCCCCCCCACATAGCAACCAGGAAGCTACGCTAGGGGAACCATAATATCTATGAGGGGAACGCTGAACACGCGTTCACACGCACGGCGCGCCGACTTAGTGGAGCTTGAGGCCGAGGAAGCGCGCCCTCGCGCCTCCAGGCGCGAGTGCCCGCGGTGACCGGCCGACGCTCCACTAGTCGACTCAGCGCCGTTTGATTTGTAAACCGATAGGGACAGAATAGTTCTTTTCATGGATCACTGTGTGTGTGTGTGTGTGTGTGTGTGTGTGTGTGTGTGTGTGTCAGGGAGAAAGTAAAACAAAAGCCAGAACACAATAAAAGTATCTAAACAGTCCTGCTTTCAATAAACCAAAAAAAGCATGAGCGCGTGTGCGCGTGTGTGTGCGCGTGTGTGTGTGTGTGTGTGTGTGTGTGTGTGTGACTGTGTGTGTGACTGTGTGTGTGTGTGTGTGTGGCCATATATGTTTGTGCACAAGCCTGGCTTGTGGCTCCCTCTAGTGCTGGGTGGGTGGTAAAAACGAGCGCGCTTTCTTCAATCGTACTGGTTCTCCAATCATACTGTAACATATATATATCTCTACTTTTCTGACAGATGCTTTTTCAGGTTATAGTTTTGAAAGAAACCAGTGATTCATGTCTATTAATGGGTGGGCATTCCACATTATGGTGGTAGAGTAGTAGAATGAATATTTTCCCGTGTTTGAGCTACATTTGGGGGTACCAGATCGTAGCTACAATACTTATGTCATTGTATGTGTCAATACTTACTACTCCACATCTCTGAGGGAAATATTGTACTTTCTTTTACTCCACAATTTGAACATTTTACTTACCAGTTACTTTGGTGATTTAGCTTATTACAAAACATACATTAACGGCCCTGACCGCTGGCCTTGCAGTCCGGACACCTAGGCTGCAATGCGAGTTCGAGTCCTGATCCCGACGAACTTTGCTGCATGTCACTCCCCGTCTCTCTCTCTCCACATTTCCTGTCTATCTATACTATCACTAAAGGCAGAAAAAGCGTTTTGAGCTTGTCAATCTGCTACGTTTTTGAATTTGAATCCTGAAAAGTAACAGTTTTGGACATAATGAGGTTTCCACCACCCGACAGAAATGAGATTTTGTGTTGATATTCAACCAAAGACACCACTGATAAAAAAAAAAAAGCAGAAAATTCTAGGTTTGACTCCTAGCTGGCTCGCCATTTGTGGTAAAGTGCATTAATCTGTGGGACTATTTGCCCTTGTTTAAGGAGAATGAAAGAGTCCAGGCATTCCTTCTCCTCAGTTGATGTTATTAAGGAGAGAAGAGAAAGAATGACTTACATGGTTACATAGGACAGGACATGGCAGCTTTCAGGAACCAAGAGACAGAAGTGAACTCAGAGTGGATATTTATACTCAGTGTGTGTGTACATGCACACTGTTTTCGAAGCTTGTGCACGAGGTGTGTGTGTGTTGAGATCCAGATGTCTAACAGTGTGTATCCTATATATGTGTGTGTGTGTGTGGGCATGTATGGATGTACTTCAGTGTGCACGAACTGTAGGTGTGTGTTACAAGTGCTGAAAATGTGTGCAAATGTGTATGTGCTAAATTGAGTTGTTTGGTGTGTGTGTAAGTCCATTGTACATGAGTTGGTTAAGACAATATAGAGGTCAGCTAAGGTCAAATGACCCCTGGAAACTGGACATCTGGACCTCCTACAGAACGTGCCTTTATCTCCTATGAAAGGGTTTAAAGTTTCTGTAACTAATCGGGAATGTCTTACTAGGCCAACTAGTATACGGTTGACCACAGTAATCAATGGACTATGTCTATTAGGCCTTCAATAGTAGTATGCATGGTTATATTGTAATGTGAGTGCATTACAATATGGGTACTTGTGTGTGTTCATCTCAGGTATCTCTAGAGCTATGCTATTTCAATATACCACACTAGCAAACTCTAATGTGTCTACTTTTCTACGTTTTGCCAAATACCTAAAATACTGACATTAAGGCCTCATGCAGGCCTCACGCTTCTAATGCCACAACGTCTACTTCACAGAAGAATATTTCCTCTTCTACCCTGAGAGCTGAATTAAGTTCACATCTTAAAAACACTGACAGCGTAACAGTCCGCGTCTGGCCAATTCCTAGAATCTGTGTTCAAACAATGAGTAGAAGGTACCTGAATCTTTCTTAAAAAACGTTGGGAGAAGGCGGAATTTAATCAAGACCTCAAAACCGTAGCGGAGAAGGACTTGAGTCATCAGTATTACTAATACGTTTCAATTACTGCTCTGTCCATTTCCAAACAAAACTCATCTTGCCACTTCTGTCTCTCATTTTTCGTTTGTATCAACACTTCCTTTTGCTGCTCAGAAATCAAACCAGAGAACAACAACAGAGCGAGTTTAACCGTATATCATAGACATGCGTTTTAAAAATAACTAACATTCTCCTTGAGTTGTTTATCTCACTCATCATATCCTATACTGATCAGCAACGTTTAGCAGTTGCTTGAACCCCATTCAGACGTGAACATTTAGCGAAAATAGCCGATCTACAAGCTCACAACGAGTCACAAAGCAAAGCGTTGTGAGCTTGTAGATCAGCTCTATTCGGAATAGAGATTTGTTGTTGAGGGAAATAGCTAGAGGATCTAGTACGGAGACCTGGGGAACCCCAGTGTCAGGATTTGGACCTGCAACCAAATAAAGGAAAACTTGTGTCGGACTCTCCAACTCAAAGTTCAAACAATGTTCTTTATTCTCTAGTCCTCATAACATACAGGGTAGTGGCAAAACCAAGAGCAAACAGAGAAATAAGAAACAGACAAATATACCACAGAAATAAACTCACATATGGGAACTAACTAGACACAGGTGAAACCCAAAGACATTCAATTAAATTCAATTCAAAGGAGCTTTATTGGCATGAGAAAACATACATTTACATTGTCAAAGCAAAATATAATAAAAACAATTTAAGAAAATGGGGAAAGTATGTACAGTTGGAGGGTACAGCATTGTTTTAAACAGAGCTATGTCACATTGCGTCGTTATATACATGTTATATACACTTACAGGGTATAAAGCTTTTTGTAACAAACAGCTGCAATCTTTTGCAGTACCTTTTGGGACATTTAGCAGCATCACTCTCAAAACTATTTAAATTGAAAAAAAAAAAAGCCTCAGATTTAAAATGTGTTTAAAGGTAGCAGCTCTGTTTATATTTGCAGTAGGTGCAGAGGTCTACTCGGTACAGATAGTGCAGGAAACTCAATCATTGGCTGGGGCTAACAGGACACAGGTGACTCAAATGCACAATAATCCCAGGGTAGGTGAGACAAGACAGACAGACAGACAACAGCTACAGTACTAGGAAATTACTTCAGAATAACCCCCCTGGGGGGTCCCGACCCACAGGTTGAGAACCACTGCACTAGGAATAGGGTTTAAAGTGGTTAAAACTCTGATCCAAGAACTGGAAACACTGTACATGTGCTTGTTACCCAAAGTGCAAACAAAAATAGATGACCCCGAGAGTGTCCCCGAAGCGACCTAACTGACCCGTGTCCGTGTGCAAAAGCTAACTGGTGACTCACTGCTCTCTCACAACAACACTACAACATGTACAGGTGTGTGTCTCAAAGGACACACACCCCTACTACCGCCTACAGGAAGAAAGACTACAAGTCCACATAGTCACTGAAGCAAAGAGGCTTCTAGACACAACAACACAGTATAAAAAAATATATGTATATATATATAGTCACTGTTGGGTGGAAACCTTGTATGTCCAAAACGTTTATTTTTTCATTATTAGAATCCAAAAAAATTAAAACCTTTGAAATAGTGAAAATAGCCGATCCCATGGAAGCTCACAACGCGTCACACAAATTCTCTTATGTGGGACCCTGGCACAAAATATTTTCAGATAGAGGTCTTCGAATACACAATAAAAACGTTTGAGAACAACTACTTGAAACATAATGAAGAAAATTAACAAGACAAAATCTCACCGGAGGGTCCTCCTGAAACGGGAGACAGAGAGTGAGATACTGTTAGCACATGTCAGACCAGCTGTCGTGAGTATGTGTGTGTGTGTGTGTGTGTGTGTGTGTGTGTGTGTGTGGGGGGGGGGGGGGGGGGCAGCCCAGTCACCATGGTGACGCTGTGTACAGCCACCCTTAGCGTCCCTATTCTCGGGAGGGGGGGGGACTGAATCCATGTTCAGTCATGTAACCTCTTAAACCCTCAATACTTAGTTGACTGTTGGCTCTGTACCTGGTCTGCTCTTTTCTCCATGTACACCAACCCTCCAATACAGATGCTAGGGTTCTAAGTGGCTAGCTAATGTAAAGATCTTATCACACAAAGATCCCCCCCCCCCGCGTAGTAACTCTGGGGGGCCCCTAGGGGTCCCGGACCCCATGTTGAGTCTGATCTAAGTACTTCCTGTAACATGTGGTCAAAACACGAGCCACTTGCAGCACGCATACTGCAACTTGGTATGTTGTTAGTTTAATCACGGCCTCAGTTATTTTAGAGAGATAAAATAGGCCCTTTTTGTCTTTGATGTGCTTTTCTGTCACAAGACACCTGTGGCAACATTCTGATTAAATTTTTCATGTTTTTTATACTGGCACCTGGTTTGAAGTGCCCCCCAAAAAATCTTTCCCTCATTAAAACCATGGTTACTGATAGCTTCAAGGTTGTATGTTGAATTTCTTATCCACTTGAAGTGCATGAAAGTGTTGTCAAAGAAAATGTTACTTTATTTTTAATTATGAAATGAAAAATTATTTTATTGGCATTACTTCCAGATGTATTTTTGGGCGTTTTTTGTTACATTCACCGCCCAGGTTGGGCTGAGAAAACCTCAGTTTTTGAAATAATCTTTGAAAATGATGTCGACATTTATTACACTGCAATAGAGGTTAATGTTTTATTACACCGATTGACACAACCCAGTTAATTGACAATGTTGCTTCTACCGTCAAGTTCTAATCTACTCTTTCCTGAAGAATGTGACACTGAAAAATCAAGCATGGGTGTCATATTAAATTATTGAATTTCACTTGACAACAATTTATCAGGATAAAAACATAAGAAATTGTGAGTGAGTGAGTGAGTGAGTGAGTGAGTGAGTGAGTGAGTGAGTGTGTGTGAGTGTGAGTGTGAGTGTGTGTGTGTGTGTGTGTGTGGGGGCTGGGAGTTGGGGGGGTGAAAGGGAGAGAGAATACCCAAAATGAGCAGTGACTACCCTGGCTCAAACCCAAGTCTAACTCTAAATATCTTTAACCACAAAACAAGTCCTTACGAGCTTCCCTTTTAAAGGACCAGGAAAATGGTTCTCACATTGTCCATTTGTCAAATTCTACTATACAAGTATAGTATTACGAGTACACACACGCGCACGCGCCTACACACACGCACACATACAGTACAGACACGCACGCACTAAACAATTTCTGTCACGACCACATCTACCAAGCAATCTCTGTCAAGATCATAGTCAGTATAGCATCATGTACTGCATGGTGACAGCCGACAAGAGGCAAAAACGTACGTCTTTTAACCTCTTAAACCCCAGCATGCGTATTGTGTTGCGACACGCTGTGAGCTTGTCGAACGGCTCTTTTCATCGAAAGCTTTCCCCACAATAACAGAAAATCACAGCGCCTTCAGCTGCCGTTTCTAAACGAGGAGCGATTTACTGTTTGCCAACAAGAGGGCATATTGCATTTCAATGCTTTTTACGCGTGCAAAACGGTGCACTTCAGACAAAGCATTTCCCTAGCATCACTGCTCTCGGCAGTACAAGCTCGGTTGTATACAACAAATCTGTTCTCTGCTAAGGGCGCAACATCTGATGAGACCTTTGTAATGTTTTCATGGATTTTAGTCAACACAACACTGGCTCGTATTGACGGGGAGCTGTCTAGAATTAATTCTTCAACTGGCTGCGATCCATAAGTTTCATGTCCATACCCGGCATTAGGTGTTACAGGGGTTAGGGTTAGAGTTATGCCTGATATATGCACAGTGGTGGAAAAAGTACACATTTTCTTTACTTAAGTAGAAATATCAATACTGCAATGTAGAAACAATCTGTTACAAGTAAAAGTCCGGTAATCAAAATGTACTACTACTACTACTACTGTTCCTGCCAGATTAACATTACTGGCAGACCTCCCAAAATAAGCTAGTGAGGTTACTTACAACATCTAAACCCCAGGTCTCATCTAACCTCCGCCCACTTCAGTATAGCCTGGGATGGATAAGAGTGGAGGAGAGACTATCTCAGCTTTCAATGTGTTTGTTCTTTAGGCCATGGGTCTTCAACAACACAAATGTTTGTGTGATGGGTAACATTAGCCGAAAATAGCTCACAACGCCTCGCGCTCTGAGCTTGTAGATCTGCTATTTTCGGAGAGTTGGTGTAGAGGGAAAAAGAGCAGACCAAGTACAGAGCCAACGGTCAAGTTGACTATATTGAGGGTTTAAATAAAGGGTTAACCGTCTGAAAATACACATTAGCACGAGTCCAACATATTTTAGAAAAGATAATGCATGTCAAACAAGTCGATGTCTACGAAATCTATGAAAACATGTAATCTGGTAACGTGGCCCCCTGGGGGCCACATGGGGTGGCAGTTTTCAAACATCATATTGTACGTTTCCATCCACAAGCCCTTTTCATTAAACGTCAATACATTTAGCCCACAAAGCCCATCTAACCAAATAGTTTGCTCATCCCTTGATGTTATATGAACGGGTTATTTATGACTCCCAAGTAATGAGTTTTCATTTCTGTGCACATATATATATATGTATTAGAGATCCGTGGATCACGGTTTTAGCCGCAGTTGCCGACTTACGGGAAGATTTAAAACAAAGGGAGGAATAAAAGTTTGGCATGGGAGTGATTTAGTGAAGTTCTTAGCCCTGCCGACGACTGGATATGTCTCGAGGTGCGATGTGAGAAAGTGATGGAAGGCGGAGGGTTTGCCGATACCATGGATATGGATGTATACAGTCACTACATCGGTGATCGCGACTGTGGTGAGTGACATTGTTTATAGAGAGACTAGAAAGAGAGACTTGGAAAGTCCTTGTGCCGGTTGCTTTGAAGATCTACAATGAGACACACAATGGTCTCTTGACCAGGACAACTATAACTTAACCTGGAATAAATAGTTTTTTTCAAAGACTCTGACCTCTATAATGACATTCCTGGGGTGGGGTTCTTTGTGCTGTTTTCGCTGTGAGCGCTTTCCCTTCTGATGCTTTTTGCACTGACCAAATGGACACTTTTTTGATTGGCATGGCACTGATAATTATTATAATTTGTGTTTTTTTGACGAGATACAGTGAGACACTTATGAAGCACTGACTGTAATGGATACTTTATTTGTTTTTACCTCTGTTTACCGTTGCTCTGTATTGTTGATGCTTCTTGTTTTTTTCCTTCTGCCTTGTTTTGCCGTACACAACAGTACTTTTTCTTTTTCTCACTCTTTACCTGTAACTTTGTAACCTTAACTGCTGTGCCGCCTCTGGGCGACTGATTTTCCCCCACGGGATAATAAAGGTGTCTATCTATCTTATACAAGTACGTATCCATATAGAATCCCATGTGCATCCCTGCAGTGCGGTCGGTGCAGATCTATAAATAGGAAGGTATAATTAATGCGGTTGGATGACGGATGGATAATGAACGTGTGCACGCGGAAAAAGCCCATCCATGCATCTCTATATATATATATATATATATATATATATATATATATATATATACACATATACATATACATATATATATATACATACATACATACATGTATATATATACATACACACACTCACATATATGGAATTAATAATGGAATGGAATATATGGAATTTTGAGGTATAATATTTACCATAACCATTATTTCACTCCATTTTGTCTAATGGAGTATTGATCAAGAAATAACTACGCAATTTCTGGGGTGATGTAATGCCAGGTTGTGGTTTGGTTTGGGTTTGGTGCATTCCATGTTTAATAATAAGGGGCCAACAATAGGAATGCAGCAATTTCTGCACATAATTCATATTTATTCATATTGCTTATTGTCACTGGAAACCTTGTATGTCCATTGTCCAAAACTGCTACTTTTCTGCCTTTTTTTTTTTTTTTTACTAAGAAATGAAAAAACTAAACAAAAAAACAACAACCTGTGTTGCAATGGGTGCAACGTTGTTATTATTTAGTCACAAGCTTCTGTTAATACTTTTAATTGGTTAAAATATTTATAAAACCCACACAGATCACTTTCACTTTATTTATTTATTCTAATAGCAAAAATAGCAGATCTCTCATCTCACGGTGTGGCGTGTTTATTATACATATATTTCTTAATTTAGCAAATTCTGTGCGACACTCTTGTTCGATTAAGTAGGGTACATCGAAGCAGTACATTAATTCAAATGTAAAAAAAATAAACATAAAAAAGGAGATACAAGGTTTCTGCCTGACGGTAACGTTATTCAAACAGTGAATTACGTGTCATAAAAAAACCCCGCCATGATGTCTATAATTTGTGAGGTCCTATTCCCGGTTGCAAAATTGCATGCAGGCGGCGTTTTAGTGGAGAAAGAGGTAATTTCAGACACATTATGGGCTCCATCTCTGCATCTTGAACAGGTGAGCCGTTAATGGCTTTCATAGAGAGTGCTTTGCGTTGTTGCCCGTTGCAGTCGCACTGCATCGCAAGCCCAGTTGACTGTTTTCCCGTAGTGCAGTGGTTTTCAACCAGTGGTCCGGGGACCACCAGTGGTCCTTGGGGGGCCACCAGGGGGTCCCCAGCTAAATTAGCGAACATAGCCTCAGAATCATTTTAACCACTTAGCTTTGGCTATTCAAAAATAGCAGATCTACAAGCTCATAGCGCGGCACCGAGTGCCGCGCTATGAGCTTGTAGATCTGCTATTTTTGAAAAAAATCTTGAAAATGTGTGCAAATCTTTGAATATATTAATTTTTCAAAGAGAACATTAACTCAAATCTTTGCTTCTTGTGGGTCCCTGGCACAAAACATTTTCAGATGGTGGTCCGCGGCCAAATGTGTATCAATTTAGGGGTCCCTGGCATGAAAAAGGTTGAAAACCACTGCCGTAGTGGGAAGCAACTAAGTACATTTACTCAAATACTGGACTTTTAAAGCCATGAAAGCATCCGCGTCATTTTAGATTTTAGCTATATATATATATATATATATATATATATAGCAACGTACGTTTTTCAGAAAACTCGTAGGATTTAGACATTGGTTTAGAACAGTGGTTCACACAAATAGCAGATATACAAGCTCACAGCGTGTCACTTCGTGCTGCGCTGCGAGCTTCTGCAATTTTTTTACATTTTTGAAAAATATCGAAAATGTTTGGAAAACTTTAACACAAGTCTTCTCTTCTGGGGGTCCTTGGCACAAAACATGTTCAGATGGGGGTCTGCGGCCATATATACGTATATCAATTTGGGGGTCCTTGACACAAAAAAGTTGCGTCAAGGACACAACTTCTAAATCAATAGAAAACTATTGATTTAGAAGGCATTTGTTGAATCGGCCTTAGGTCTTAATGGGTTAAAACCCTGTAGACTTGGTAAACTGGACCTCAGTACTTGGAGTGCTTTTTCTCCCAATGTACCTTACACCAAATCTCTGCACCAAAAACAGACCATAGTTCATCTGCGTAGATCTGCTATTTTTGGGCTAATGTTCCCCCCAGAATGGATGCTATAGGGTTCAAGTGAGGACCACTTCACCCATTTTCAACCTATGCTTATTATAAAATGGTACCATTTCTGTATATTCTCTGTGTGCGTGTGTGCGTGCGTGTGTGCGTGCGTTCGTTCTTAACCCTGTCGTCGGCAGGATTAAGAACTTCACTAAATCACTCCCACGCCAAACTTTTATTCCTCTCTTTTTCTTTTTTTAAAATCCTCCCTTAAGTTTCTCTCACTATAGCATTATCTGCCATTATCTACAAAGTAACTAAAGTTTTCAAATAATTGTAGCGGAGTAAATATGCAAAAAATGACAAAAACAATGCAAATCTACAACTCATTCAGTGTCCACAGATTTCACTGCACTGGCCAAAGATATATGTGTGTGTGTGTGTGTGTGTGTGTGTGTGTGTGTGTGTGTGTGTGTGTGTGTGTGTGTGTTTATATAGGTTTTTGTCCAGTGCAGTGAAATCTGTGGATACTGAATAAGGTTGTACATATGCATTGTTAGTCATAGAATAGATATTCTTTGCATATTTGGGTCCAGAAGTTGGCATCAGGGGTGATAAAACTAGGTCTTCTTGCCATTTTGTTGATGGTATGGATAATGATGTGTTTGGATAGTGATAT
This sequence comes from Gymnoscopelus braueri, assembly GCF_963280865.1. NCBI lineage: Eukaryota > Metazoa > Chordata > Actinopteri > Myctophiformes > Myctophidae > Gymnoscopelus > Gymnoscopelus braueri. The sequence goes on along the minus strand of NC_137613.1, from coordinate 24,689,278 downwards.
TATTTTTTACATTTTGGATAGACATTTTACTGGAGAGGAGATGCCGATTAATTGTGTGGCTGGAGAAGGAAGTTGTGTGTTTGGATGTTTTTTTCTTCTTTTTCTTAAGGGTAGCTTTAAGTTTGGAATACATTAAAAAGTCTGCATTCCTGATACCATACTTCTGAACCACTTCTGGTGGGCATGTTTCTGAACTGTCCAAAGCCCACCAATGTTCTTATAATGAACATTAGTGACGACCATGTTATATGAAATAATTATCTTTCACCAATATTGAAGGGGATAAGGGCGGACACTCTAACCACAAGGCCACTGAGCCACTTTAAAAAAAAAGTGGCTCAGTGGCCTTGTGGTTAGAGTGTCCGCCCTGAGATTGGGAGTTTGGGGTTTGATTCCCCGGCCGTTAGAGTGTCCGCCCTGAGATCCTGAGATTGGGAGGTTTGGGGTTCGATTCCCCGGCCGTGTCATACCAAACACTATAAGAATGGGACCCAGTGCCTCCCCCTGCTTGGCACTCAGCATCAAGGGTTGGATTGGGGGGTAAGCCCCTGTCGCCTGTTAGCGTCCCAGCCACTTACGATGGTGATAGATTTCATTTGGGAGGAAATGGGCGACACTACATCTCTTGGTGCTGTCATCCACTCCCATGGCTTTTCCTACCACAATAATATTTGCGTTAGAGCGCGCTCTTGTGGAATAAAAAAAAAAAAGTTTAACTTATAACTGAAAAGGGCTGTATCTCGCTTCCAAAGCACTTTTTTTTGCTTTGAAAAAATAAAAATAAATAATTCCACAAGAGCGCGCTCCGCTCTAACGCAAATATTATTGTGGTAGGAAAAGCCATGGGAGTGGATGACAGCACCAAGAGATGTAGTCTCGCCCATTTCCTCCCAAATGAAATCTATCACCATCGTGGCTGGGACGCTAACAGGCGACAGGGGCTTTCCCCTCAATCCAACCCTTGATGTTGAGTGCCAAGCAGGGAGGCACTGGGTCTAATCTCAGGGCGGACACTCTAACCACAAGGCCACTGAGCCACTTTTTTTTAAAAGTGGCTCAGTGGCCTTGTGGTTAGAGTGTCCGCCCTGAGATTGGGAGTTTGGGGTTTGATTCCCCGGCCGTTAGAGTGTCCGCCCTGAGATCCTGAGATTGGGAGTATGGGGTTCGATTCCCCGGCCGTTAGAGTGTCCGCCCTGAGATTGGGAGTTTGGGGTTCGATTCCCCGGCCGTGTCATACCAAACACTATAAGAATGGGTGTCCCCGGGACGGCAGTGCCAACGGGACGGTCGGAGGCAGGTCGTTTTTCTTCCAAGTCGAAGACAGGTGGATAACCGCGGCCAACATACCCACAGCTAATATTAGACAAAAGATCCTTCTTTTAGGGCCTTCTGGTGGCCGGAACCAGGCCATCCTCTGGAGTTCTAGTCAAAGGGTGAGGGCAAATAGTCTTGAGAAGTCGTCTCTTAAAGATAGTCGAAGAGTGAATTACCTACTAAAATATTAGAGTTGAATAATGCTGCTCGTCGTCTAATTGTTTTCTAAGAACCATTTTATATGGTGCTTGGCTGGATGCTTGTGACATCTCACTGATGTCACGCTAAGTTAGCTATCTCCATACATGGAGTTTACGTTGGATAGGTCGGATAACTCCACGTAGGGAGTATTCACCATGTCAATCTATCAAGTACCCCTATGACGTGAAGGGAGTGAAAGTCTTTGTTACAGCCACCCGCGTTGACCTTCAATGCGAGCTGAAATAAATAACACTTTATGATTATTAGAAAATGTGTTATTACTTCGACACTTTGATATGTGAAATTGTGACGTCACAAAAAGCTTGCCGTTGCCCGGTTACAACTAAATCCTATTTGAGGTCGAGTGATATTAATTCAATCACTAGAATTGCACGTGGTCTATGGTGAAATTAGTTAATACTAGACAGGTGCCCGTTGGGTACCGGCCTACTCGGGAACGATGCAAGTTGGGAACGATGCAAATAGGGAATGCATGCCAGTGGTTTTCAACCAGTGGTCCGGGGACCACCAGTGGTCCTTGGGGGAGTACTAGGGGGATCCCCAGCTAAATTAGTTAACAATCGTTTTAACCACTTAGCTTTGGCTATTCAAAAATAGCAGATATACAAGCTCATAGCGCGGCACCGAGTGCCGCGCTATGAGCTTGTAGATATGCTATTTTTGAAAAATCTTGAAAATGTCAACTCAAATCTTTGCTTCTGGGGAGGTCCCTGGGACAAAAACTTTCAGGTGGGGGTCCGTGGCCAAACCCGTTGTAACCGTCTGTCTGTCTGTCTGTCTGTCTGTCCGTGTCCCTTTTTTGCCCATATATGGAGTTCCCTGATGCTATCAGTGGGGCCATATATGGGCAGTGGTGGAAAAAGTCAATAATAAAATAAACCCGCTCCCCGCTACGTTAAAAATCGTCTCGCTCCGCTCACATGCTCTGGTCCCTGTCGCCTGTTAGGGTCCCAGCCACTTCCGATGGGGATAGATTTCATTTGGGGGAAATGGGCGCCAATCTCATTGCGCTATTGACACTTTTACTTAAAGGTAGGGTAAGTGATTTTCTTTGGTTAAAATAAGTGTTAAATAGCTCTATATTCTGATAATACTCATTGCTATAGAGTGTTTGTTCAGTAAAAGGAGTCTCCTTGTCTCTCCAGCTCTTTATAAAACAGAAAATGCATTTTCGTTTCAGTTTCAGTTTCATTTCCAATGTTATCCAATCAGGATAGAGAACTCAATCAGGATATAGATTAAACAAGTGAAATTGGAAGTGATGACACTAAGAAATGAGCAGGCAAAATTGGAACTGGAACACTATAAAAGTGAAGCTTAAAAATGGGTACTTTCTCCTGATTGGCTGAGATTATGACACCTACCGGAAAATGTATTTTCTGTTTATTAAAGAGCTGGAGAGACGGGGAGACTCCTGTTACTGAACAAACACTCTATAGCAATGATTACTATCAGAGAATAGTGCTTTAACCTTTTAACAAAATACTTTTTGTTTTAACCAAAAAATATCACTTACCCTACCTTTAAGTAAAATAAATAGTAATTTCTCCACCACTGGAGGTTGAGTAGCCTACTTTGTCCACCACTGACTGAATTGGCAGCAACTCAGTCCATGGTAATAGTTTCAGTGGTAATAGCTGTGTTCAGCAGTTCTGTGACTATCTTCTTGTCATGTTGGGTGAAGAGTGAAGGCTCTGCCATGGCGGCTCACATGTAATGCAACCTGATGAACAGCATGGGAGCTCAAAACGCCACTGTGTTGCACTCGCTCACTGCAATACATCACTTCTAAACTGCATGGAACCTATGGCAGCATGCCGTGCAGTCAGTCACTGTCAGAGAGAGAGAGAGAGAGAGAGAGTCAGTCAGTCAGTGTTTCCATCTGTCTGTCTGTCTGTCTGTCTTCCTTCCTTTGTAGCTTTGTATCTTTTCTGGGGGTCTCCCCCAAAGTGACAATTTAAGGACTGTTAAGACCTTTTTAATACCTTAAAAATAAAAGAAAAGATCATTACTGCATCACAAGTAATCAACAAACTACAAAAACTGGTCAAACATTGGCCAAATAAGAGGCATATAAGAGGCAAAAATTTAGAAAATAGCCGATCTACAACGGCTCGCATTGCGAGGCGTTGTGGGCTTGTAGATCTGCTATTTTCACAATATGTATCTGTGGGACCGAGTCAAACAAAATTGAATGCCTCAACTCCAATATTCCAAGTGCTTATCAGTGTTAGTTAGTTAGTTAGTTCAGGGGGAGTTCAAATATGATTATTTTGTGGCGTTAAGGCCTGAAAAGGTCCACCAAATCTTTGTGTTATAGGAACTTTGTTTAGATTTTTACATTAAAACACTAACATCCCTATTCTGTGGGGAACATTGGCAGAACATTGGCACTATTTTCTGAGTTTGGTTTACAGGGGGAAATAGCAGACCAAGTAGCCTACAGAGCCAAAGAAGTTCACTAAGTATTAAGTGGTTAAATCAGTCTTTATTTATAAAAGACAATACAGGGGACAACACAAAAAAGATTTAAAAAAGTTTTAAAAACTAGTTTGAAAATACACATTTAACATGAATCCAACATATTAATAGAAAACAATGTATAAACAATAAACATGAATTTACCCAATTCTGATGATAATGCTGTCAAAACAAGTCTATGAAGCTATGTATGAAATCTATGAAAAAGTTTAATCTGCAACACAATTTTATACAATATGCAGAGGGGGTCCCTGCTTTATCTCTCTCTTAGCTAAGGGGTCCTTGGCCTGAAAAACGTTGGAAGACCTCTGCTGTAGAAGGCTCTATAGCAAGCAGTGTTCGTACTTTTTTTCTTATAAGCAGTAATGAATATTTATAAGAGTTGCTATTTTAAGTACTCAAATGGCTACCCATGTCCCCGCACTGACGCAATTTTGCCAATCAAGTTCCCACCCTGTCAAGAATGCCAGTTCTAAAGAACTGGCTCTATAGTAAGTGTTGTTTTCTTCCCTGTACGAATAAGCAGTAATGAATATAAGTGAATATTGAAGAGTTGCTAATTTAAGTACACAAATGGCTACCCATGTACGGACCCCGCTCACGCACCGACGCATTTGCCAATCAAGTTCACACCCTCGCACAAAAACACTTCTGTTAAGGTTTCAAATCATGCATTCCAATTAGTGAAATCTTCCAATTATTTTAACACCGCCACTCCGCGGGGATATGTGGCTAGCCTGGTTGGTAAACTAGGCATGACCCTTTTTGACAGGCATCACTCGATGAAAAAAGTGTTCTCGCAAGCGGACTGTGCCCACAAAAGTATAAATTATTATAATTTCAACATTAGAAAACACGAAGCAACAGATTTTACCGTCGTGGTACAGTTAGGGTTTCCCACTGTCCCTTGAAATAAGGAATTGTCCCTTATTTGTAAACTAAAAGATGTCCCTATTGAACTGATTTTGGGGAATCAATCAATGACACATCTTACGAGTTCAAACAGCTCATATAGATCTTACAATAAATGCAGGGAATTTCTTTACGTCTGTAATCCACGTATCTTTTTTTTGTGACCAAATTTGTATTGTTCATTTTTCTTTTTTACATCAAGAGTAGCCTCGATCTCCAGGCTTTTATTGTTTAGTGTTGCTAAAAAATAAAAGCCTGGCCCAGCCCGTCGGTGTACTCGGTATGAGGAAGTGTTTCACTTCCCAACCAACCAGAGTGCAGTGGGCGTCGCTCGTAATGTTGTGTTAACGGGGCGGGGGTTGACGGACAGATCGGTGAACCAATGGGATCAGCCGCAATCTCTCGCCGGCTCTTTACACCCGCCCCTCTATACACGAAATCAGGAGCGTTGGGGCAGTCTACATCAAGAGCAACCCATTTTGCTTAGCAATGTACTCCACGTATCTTGAGAAATCGTACGTCCGACCGACTTCAAACTCGACACACGTGTCGCACGCGGGCGCGATGGAGTGCGGTGTCCAGTGTCAGGTCGGTCAGGTAGGCGGTCGTCCGGAACCGCCAGAAAAGCCTCTGATCATGGCCCAAATGAGCCAATTGATTGCCATGGCAACCGCAGCCTAAGCTTCATTTGAGAAATTTCCCACACCCGTTGAATTCCCCTCACCTGCCATTTGATTTGTCAGTCAGTGCACTTTCCACAGTCAGTCTGTCTCTTCAGACAGACATTCTCCACAGACATTTACCACTGCTCAAGGACTTTCCAGAACCTCCAATCCCCCCCGATATGCCCATATTTACAGTACACTGTATACTGATAACTTCAGGGATCTCCATGTATGGGCATAAATGGGACACAGGCAGACAGACAGATACAGAGCTGGGCACAAGGGGCACAGACAGATGGTTACAGCGGGTACTCTGATAACGGGCATAAAGGGTATTTTATAACAGGGTGGGGGCATGCATTCCCTATTTGAATTGTTCCCAACTCGTTCCCGAGTAGGCTGGTGCCCAACTGGCACTGTTCTATACTTTAATACAGGTCGTTAACCACTTAAAGTAATACTAGGTAACATTTTCAACAAAACTAAAGTTAAATTGTATATCTTTTGTGAGTGGCAAAAGTTTCACAACACCCACTCCTTGAATTTCACCCCCGAAAGCCTTTTAAACATATATTTTCTATTGAACGGTGATAGGGGTGTCTTTCCCGCGAAAATGACGTCATCTGGCCGGAAAACTGAAGCGGAAATGCACCGGTTTCCTGTTTGGCCAGGAACTACCGCACCGGTTTCCTGTTTGGCCAGGAACTACCGCGCTAATAACAAAAAGGAAACTCACGCTGATTTTAAGAGATTATAGGATTTGAAGATGGAGAAACACAGAAAAAGAAAACACAGCTCACGGTAACTAAAGCTCCACTGGCTAAGAGAAACGATCCACAGATAGTATAAAACAATGAAAAGAACGCTTTTTGAAACGCTTCCGTCTTCCGGTGAAAACGAATGGAATTCTGGGTAACAGAGGATATAAACGAACGGCCTGCAGTGACGGTAATGACCAGCAGAGGCTGCTAAAAATCGTTATTTGTAGACCTGCACTGTATAACTTTAAATGCTCTCTAGACTTGGTAAACTGGACCCGAGTTGTCTCTGTACTTGGACAGCTTTTTTTCTGTCTACACCAAATATCTTTGCTAAAAATAGCCGATCTACGAGCTCAACAATGTGTCGACTTGTTGTGAGCATGTAGCTCTGCTATTTCTGGCTAATGGTCCCCCCAGAACATGCAGATGCTGAGGTTCAAGTGGTTGATATAATATTCCAATTCTGTATATACAGTGAGATTTTTCTGGGTGTCCCTAATTTTTCTTGGAAATAAGGGACGCCTGCTCCGGTGTCCCTTATTTGAATTTCAGCAGTGATGGAAGAAGTACTAGAATGTTTTACTTCGGTAAAAGTATCAATACTACAATGAAGAAATACTCTGTTACAAGTAAAAGTCACATATTCAAAATTCCCTTGAGTAAAAGTACGAAAGTATTGGCATTGTAGTCTGTAGCCAGCTGAACCAAACAAACAAACATGGCCTGTTCTGGTGGGGTATGCAGCTACCAGGCGGAAGCATTTGAAAAGTGTGTGTGTGTGTGTGTGTGTGTGTGTGTGTGTGTGTGTGTGTGTGTGTGTGTGTGTGTGTGTGTGTGTGTGTGTGTGTGTGTGTGTGTGTGTGTGTGTGTGCCAAGAGCCTGTCTTGAGAGCCTATATCTGCCCAGTGTGTCTAGAGGGCAGCATGATGTGGGCGCTGCTATATGAGCTTTGACATTTTTAGTCCACCTGCGCTTAGCCTTTTGGCTGCTCGTCGGCTATTGATCCATAAAGTTAATTTCCTCCCTCTATGCACCTCACCTGGGGGAGCTGTGATTTATCCACCGTCGTACCACCGAGCATCAATCAAGCATGAGTCAGCAGCATGGAAGCAACACGTTGCTGGCTCACTTCAGGTTGTCGTCGCTTAGAAGTCTGAAGCCTGATTTATATGTGGTTATACATCAGTGTCGACCCCCAAATTGATATATATTTGGCCGCAGACCCCCCCCATCTGAAAATGTTTCGTGCCAGGGACCCCCATGAAGAGAATATTTGGGTTACTTAAAACTATTCAAAATGATTCACTTTAAAGATTTTTCAAATATGCTCAAAAATAGCATAATTATGTACAGGCTCGCAGCGAGATTTGTTTGAATAGCCACATTTTTGAATAGCTTTTATTGTGGATTTATATGTATGTAGCATTTTAATGTGTTGTGGTTTTTGTTGTTTTATATGGCTGCTACCTTGGCCAGGTCTCTCTTGTAAAAGAGATTTCTGATCTCAATGTGACTTCCTAGTGAAATAAAAGTCAAATAATAAAAAAATCAAATAAATAACTAAATCAAAATGTACAGACTGTCAAAATCACACTGAAACAGAGGGGTATAAATAGACTAACTAGGAAGTAGACGCAGGTGAAATCAAAATACAATCAACACAGGAGTAGGCTGGGCCGGGGCTAATCTCTCAAGAACAGATTCAGAGCTGCGCTACTGAATCTGTCGGTAGCCCCGTTCAGAACGAGTGGGCGTTAGCTTACAAGTGGGCGTGCCTGCAGATCAGGAAGCAGGCCGCGCTTTACCCAATCAAATGTAGTGGGCGGGATTTACATCTGTGCGCTCGCTTCCCACTGGAGACAAAACCGACAGAGCCGACAAAACCACGGAAAGTTGGTAACATTTTAACTTGTTCTTTCATCATAGAAACAAGTGGGCTTATAACCAAAACGATCCATGTTCTTTGGGAGAAACGGTGTTGGTGTTACGTGGACAAATATTGTTAGTGGGAAGGAAAACATAGGCGCACCACCGGAAGTGGAGGGCTGAGGGCATGTCCAAACACCGGTTTCCAGCCGCATAGGTCTAGTTAATCACCTAGGTCTAGTTTATTTCGGGAAATTGCATTTCTGCAACATTTCTTTGACATCACATGAATTATGCATTTCTACATCGACTGCCACAAACACATTATACCGTTGAGTTGACCTGCGGGGTGTTTGTCATTTACGTAACGTACATTTTCCAAAACGATTCCTATAGCTACAACCTACTATGACATGATACGGACATGATACTGACCATGATACTGACAATGACACCATGATACTGACCATGATGCTGACATGATACTGACACCATGACACTGACCATGACACTGACCATGATACAATGGCCGAGGAGCGGGCTGTGACATGTGTGTGGCGTTTTATGTCGATTAACTGCATTTCTGCAGCTTTTCTTTGACATCACAGGAATTATACATTTCAACATCGACTGCCACAAACACATTATACCGTTGAGTCGACCTGCGGGGCTTTTGTCATTTACGTAACGCACATTTTCCAAAACGATTCCCATAGCTACGACCTACTACAAAATCGCTTCTCATTGGATCCTTTACTTTTTTAATGCACTCCCACATGTTCTTATATCGGCAGCCACTTGACTCCATTCCATCTGTGCAAGAGGTGGGAGTGTGTGTGGGGTCTACTCCATTGTGTGAGTTATTGCCACAGGACAGCAGCGTGGAATCGCTGTCAGGGTGGAAACCTGGTATGTCCAAAACCGTACACTTTTCAGGAAATGGAATAAAGCAGTGGTTCAGTAGTAACATTTTCGTGTCAAGGATCCCCAAATTGATATGTACCCCCGCGGACCACCATCTGAAAATGTTTTGTGCCAGGGACCCCCAGAAGAGAAGATTTATGCAAAAAAATAAAAAAAAGTTTCCAAACATTTGCAATATTTCTCTTTTTTTTAATATCAGATTAAGCTTGTGCAGTATATCTGCTATTTTTTAATAGCCAACGTATAAATGGATAGTGGTTCAAAAATGTGTTCCGATGGAACCAACCAAGTCACAAGCTATTAGCAATACTTTTTATAGGTTCAATATTTATAAAACCTCCGCACACATTTTCACTGTTTTTTCTTTCTCTCTTTTAAATAGCAGATCTACAATCTCACGCAGCAATTTAGGCTACTTTTGTGTGACAAAGCAGGGCGTTAAAGGAATAGTTCACCCAAAAAAAGTATTATTTTCTATCAATTACACACCCTATGAAGCCTTGAAAGCATGGAGATTCTTTTTGTTTTTGTCGCATTCCTAAGCCAATAATTTGATGACCGGCTGAGTCTCCAGTACCGGAGACATTAGCATCTTTCCGCCAGTCATCAAATTATTGGTGACAACAAAATCTCCATGAATTCAAGGCTTCATGGAGTGTGTAATTGATAGAAAATAATACATTTTTTGGGGGGGGGAACTACAAGAGTTGAAATATGGAGATACAAGGTTTCTGCCTGCCAGCAAACGATGAAATGGGTGTGTGTTGGTGGGCCCTGCGTACAGTGTGTGTGTGCCTTTGATAAACGAGTGGTGTCTGTGATATGACGTAAACACGCTGTCCCTGGGGGCAAACGGCATAAACGGCGCCGGAGAGGAGCGCTACTCTGTGCTATAGGAATCCCATGAAAAGGCAAATAGAACCCCCGGAGCGCGCTAAGGGAAGATCATGCTAACAGCACCACCTGCAGTTTTCAGAATAAAATGGCCTTTCCATGTGTGTGTGTGTGTATGTGTATGTGTATGTGTATGTGTGTGTGTGTGTGTGTGTGTGTGTGTGTGTGTGTGCGCACGCATGTGCACTGTATGTACCTGTATTACTATACTTGTGAGGGGCCAAATGTCCCCGCAAGTATAGTAGAAGTTGAGAAGTCCTCACAAGAGAAATGGTTGTTTTATGGTTCAAAAAGATATTTAGGGACAGGGGTGAAAACATAGTCTTGGCGACGCCTTCGGCCTGGCTTAGACAATGGAACATCAGTGAGTAATAGCGTGAGCTTAGGCTGAAAGATAAGCCACAATAATAACTGTGCTATTGTGAGCGTTCAGTATCCAAGGGTAACCGTCAGTGGTGGATAGTAAATAAGAACATGTACTTGAGTGCTGTACTTAAAAGGACGACTTCACCCATTTTCAACCTATCTTCATATAATTGGTCCTCACTAATGCTGCTCATGGTAAAATGGTACCGTCTGTGTCTCAGGGGAAGGCTGTGGACAGTTCGGAAACCCGCCTACCAGTGACATCATCGTTAGGCAGGGTTTTTTATTTTTTAGCGTGAGAACAATGGCTTCCGTTATAGCATGCCAACTTAACTTAATCCGTGCGCGTCCGTGTCCGTGTGAACTTTTTACTTTCGGTTTGAAAACGCTCTCAAACTTCGTTTTTGAGGCACATAATTTACTTTTCAGATAGCGTTTGGATAGAATTTAGTTGTTTAACTTCATATATGTGGTCAATTTGTCATGAAAGAGCCTATTTAAAAATAAAAATTCAGAGAACCGGCAGGGGCGGGCAGTTCCGCGAATTGTATCCGAATAAAGCACCCTATATTCGGCATGGCCGTTTAGAAGTCTCCTTAACTCTATGGAAGTCCTCCCTGCGTCACCCCCTGGTGGTCGGGGAAACGAACTGCTGGAGTTTTTTTCTTTGTTTATCTCTGAATCGCCTACAATCCCTTTAACCACTTGAGCCATATTTCAGATAATAGTGAAAATAGCATCCGATATTTTCGGTGCAGCTCTAGCAGTATGCTCACAACCTAGTATAAAATGAAACATATTGAATGTTTCTCGCGCATTTGGAGAGCCCTAGTCACTGAGAGAGGCATGCTTTAATATACAATAACCAACTGAGAATGAGTATGTGAATATTAAGTTGATATGGCGAGATATCACAGATGTCTGTTGGACATGAGACATTAGGCTACAGTGATTCTGAGCACGGCAACGGCCATGCACTGCCGTTTGGACACCTCTCGTTTCATGTCTCAGTGAACAGAGAGCTTTTTGTTTCACCTGCATCTCCTGACATCATTATATCACATTATTAATGCTGCTCGCGTAGATTTTAAGCTTGCGTGCTTTCACTTCATGCACAAGAACGTTGGTTTTTTATTGTCGCTAGAAAAGCATTCTTTGTATCTTCTCCTCTCCGTCCACTCAGATAGGACTGCGCCTCACGCCGGGCACAAGCTGGTTTTTAGAGGAGTCAATCACCCCAAAGAAATCTCAAGGTTTCATGTGGGGTGTAATTGATAGCAAATCATTAAAACTATCATTTTGGGGGTCCTTGCCAGGAAAAAGTTTGAGAACCACTGTTCTAGATAGCACCATTGCACTGGGCACTAGCAGTACATGACACAAGAAAGTAACTAAGTGCATTTACTCAGGTCCTGTACTTAAGTACAATTTTGAGGTACTTTTACTTTACTGGCGTATTTCCAATTTTCAATACTTTTACTTCTACTCCACTACATTTCAGAGGCAAATATTGTACATTTTACTCCACTACAATTATTTTTGTTACTTTGTTGAATTATTATTACAAAACATACAACCACTTCAGCCCTATTAAAACTTTGGTTATTTGAAAATCCTTTTACTTAAGTAAAGAAATGTATACTTTTCCCACCACTGGCCCGCAGGAGAGGAGAAAAAAAAGCTGAGGGCCAAGTATAGAACCCCAGGGGACACTGGTCAGCAATGTATAGGGTTTAAGTGGTAAAACCATACTGCCACAGCCTTCAGTTGCCAGAATCAATCGCTGCCTTGGGGACAATAAAGGCCTTTTTGAGCTGAACCGACCCAAAATGGCCAACAAAAGAGACAGCTGGCCTCACGTCCCACACAAGCTTTCAAGACTAGTCTATAGACTATATCAGGGTTCCCCAATAGGCGGCCCGCCGGCCATTTGCGGCCCGCGAGGGGCAACTGTCCGGCCCGCACCAACCCCTGTCACTTGGCTAGTGAAAGTTGCAGGCATGGTGTGTGTGATATGATATGTGAGCTTACCATAATCACAGTAATCCTTAATCATATTCCATCACATTCAAGGGCTTTTGGAGAGGGCTTTTAGAGCACTGCAGGTGTGTGTGTGTGTGTGTGTGTGTGTGTGTGTGTGTGTGTGTGTGTGTGTGTGTGTGTGTGTGTGTGTGTGTGTGTGTCCAGCTGATGCTCGTTGACGCTCGATAATTTCATACTGGAAGACAATTGAGGTTTGACTGGGCTGAAACTTTATCTCAGTAAATGACATGGAACTCCATATTTGGGCATGGCTGACATCATAGTGACAACATGAGCTTTGAGTCACCTCAGCTTAAAACCAGACTGCACAGTGTGAAGGACGCACATGGAGAGAGACGTCGAGGAAAACTTCAACACCAACAAGAGGAACTATTAGCAGAGATCCATACACTTGACATTCTGCCGGTAATTGCCCTGTAATCAATCCTGAATCCTAAGGTCACAGATCATTAATCACATTCTTGGACCATTACAGTCCATGCATAGCAGCAGCTTTGACGATGAACCCACTGTTCCAGACAACGAGCCAGCAGCAGGGAAACTCAGAAGAAGAAAGACCTTACAGTAGTCAACAGTCTACCAAGACTTTAACGCAATCGGAAGTAAAGAGACGTCGTCTGACTGACCCAGGAAAGAAAACTCACACCTGTAAACAATGTGACAAGCGTTTTGGTCAGTTAGGTGACCTGAAGAGACACCAGCGTGTCCACACTGGAGAAAAACCTTTCTATTGTAAACAGTGTGACAAGAGTTTCAGTCGGTTAGGTAACCTACGGAGACACCGGCGTATTCACACTGGAGAAAAACCTTTCTATTGTAAAAAGTGTGACAAGAGTTTCAGTCACCTGAAAAGTCACCAGCGTGTCCACACTGGAGAAAAACCTTTCTATTGTAAACGGTGTGACAAGAGTTTTGGTCAGTTAGCTGTCCTGAAGAGACACCAGCGTGTCCACACTGGAGAAAAACCTTTCTATTGTAAACAGTGTGACAAGAGTTTCAGTCAGTTAGGTAGCGTACAGACACACCAGCGTATTCACACTGGAGAAAAACCTTTCTATTGTAAAAGGTGTGACAAGAGTTTCAGTCAGTTAGATCACCTGAAAAGTCACCAGCGTGTCCACACTGGAGAAAAACCTTTCTATTGTAAACAGTGTGACAAGAGTTTTGGTCAGTTAGGTGACCTGAAGAGACACCAGCGTATCCATAGTGGAGAAAAACCTTTCTATTGTAAACAGTGTGATAAGAGTTTCAGTCGGTTAGATCACCTGAAAATACACAAGTGTGTCCACACAGTGGACTTGGGTGTTGGAAGTGCATCATTGCTCCATAATTACGGTTAACCATTAACCATTAGTATTAACCGGTTACCAATTTCTTAACGATTACCGGTTAACGGTTGGCCATCACTAGCTGCTGAAGATGCATACTTTTCAAGCACACTGTAACAAATAAATGGTTGGTTCTCAACTTATTTAGTTTCAACTTTCAAGAGTGCATTATTTCCTTGTGCGACCATCAACACAGGATTGAAAGGTTTCATGACATGCTGGTTTTACGAAACATTAAGTCTTTATCATGGTCCTTCAAACGTGTATGAAAAGGTTTTAACTTAAAAATCCCCTCCAGTGAGCCATGGCAGGTTTTTTCTCTCAGTGTTCTGAAGCCTTTTCAGCTGCAATGAAAAGAAAACCTATCCCAGGGCTAAATTATGAGTACCACAACCAATAGTAATTACAATAATAATGGTGGTAAGAGCAGCAACAACACTAGTATCTGCACTGTCCCAATCTGTTCGCAGGTTGTGTGGCCCTCGGCTTGGTACCCTAGACATAATTTGGCCCTTGGGGAAAACTAATTGGGGAACTCTGGACTATATGCACACCTTCTCTGTGGCCTTGAGAGGAGAGAGAGAGAGAGAGAGAGAGAGAGAGAGAGAGAGAGAGAGAGAGAGCACACACCGGACAGAGAGTAATAAGTACATTTACCCAAGTACTTAACCAATTAAGACCTGAGGCAGATTCTACAAATGTCTAAATCAGTGGTTCTCAAACTTTTTTTGTGTCAAGGACCCCCAAATTGATATATATTGCCTCTGGAACCCCATCTGAAAATGTTTTGTGCCAGTTATACAGTGTATAGTGGGGGTCCCTGCTTCATCTCTCAGCTAAGGGGTCCTTGGCCTGAAAAACCTTGAAGACCCCTGATCTAGAGTACCTCTTCCACCACTGGGCACTTGAGATTAAAAACAAACAAACACGCTGGTCTGCCAGAGTCAAAAGGTGACCGCTAGCCATTAGCAAAGTCTCAGCCTTCGCCGCTATGCTAAAACACACTGTACTCTTAAGCCCCGACCTGCAGGGAATAGCTGTCAATAGCTGTCAGGGCAGACATAGCTCTGTAAAGTTATTTATATAAAGTCAGCATATGTGCCTCCACAGAAATACCAAGACATATATTTGAGACTTCCTCCTGACGAAGGCAGTATTTCTCCTGGTTACATGTTTGTTACAGTAGGTGTATGTCAGACAGACGGACAGAACCATACAGCTCCTTTAGGCCAAGTGCTGTCAGTTCCTCCAGCAGAGGTAGATATCTATAGTGGGCCCACTTTAGCTCCCTGTGGTACCCCGATGGGGACAGATAAGCCAGATTGCAAATGAAGAAAGCGAGATGGAGAGGAAAAAAGACACCATGAAGGTTGTCCTACGTTCTGGGATGTGTTTTTTTCAGTGGTGGAAAGTAACTAAGTACATTTACTCAAGTACTGTACTTAAGAAATATTTTGAGGTATTTTTACTTTACTGGAGTACTTCCACTTTTCTATAATTTTACCTCTACTCCACTACATCTCAAAGGCACATATTGAACTTTTGCTAATTATTTGAAAACTTTAGTTGCTTTGAAGATTTTGATTATTATTACAAAAGCACTTCAGACCTATATATATGCACTTTGGCAATTTGAAAATAGCCGATCTACAAGCTCACAATGCATCGCAAAGTGGCGTGGTGTGAGCTTGCAGATCTGCTATTTTCAAAGGATTTTTATACATTTTATTCATTTGAAAACTTGTGAAATGGGACTTTCTGCAGAATGAGTACTTTTGCTTTTGGTATTTTAAGTGCCTCTTGATGCCAATACTTTAGTACTTTTACTCAAGTAAATTTTGAATACCCCAAACAGTACTTTTTCGATCAAAGTTTTTTTTTTTGTACTGTATCTGCCGCGAGCCATTGAGAGCCTCTGACTTACTCTGGCTCAAAGGGTGATTGAATGCTTGGCACAGGGACAATACGAACATCAAACCTCACGCGGGAAAAGGTTGTATGCTAACGAGTGTAGCCATTTGAATATCACACATGAGAGAGAGTGAAGATAATGATGTTCAGCGAGTCTGCAAGGGGCTAGCTGAAAGAGAGACACTCAAAGAGGCTCTAATGGTGGCGGCGTTAAGAGCGGTAAAGTCCCTGCCCCCCCTGGGTTCGAATCCACCGTGGTGCATCAGGCTTTGTCGGGCGTCTATGC
The DNA here is from genome assembly GCF_963280865.1 of Gymnoscopelus braueri. Classification (NCBI taxonomy): domain Eukaryota; kingdom Metazoa; phylum Chordata; class Actinopteri; order Myctophiformes; family Myctophidae; genus Gymnoscopelus; species Gymnoscopelus braueri. The sequence continues at coordinate 24,673,305 of NC_137613.1, read as the reverse complement.
ACAATTGGCCCGTGTTCAGGGGAGGTAAGCCGGGCAGGGAGGGTGATATTGGTCATTGCACGTACCCCTAGGGAGGAATTAAAAGACACGACCAAATTGGGGAAAAAAAGGGGGTAAAAAGGTGTTGGCTATACTGAAAAATAAATAAAAAAGGTTCTGACAAATGTTGTCCGTGTTGTAGTAAAGTGCGGGTGTGTTTTGGTTTTTCTTTTCTGAATCAGGGCCCACTTGAACATTTTGAAAAGTGTTCACGGTACCACCCATCTCACCACTCAACACTGTGTTAAGTGGTCAGACGGGTGGGCCGCGAACATTTTCAGAGCATGCTTAATGTAACGCTCAATCAATCGATTGTGTTCGGGATTGGATCAATGGAACGGACATAGTGAAGAGGTGACTGCTATAGCCACCTTACAGTGACAATAATGTGTGCCATCCTGACATACAGTATATGAGAGCTTAGAACAGCGGTTCTCACACTTTTTGGTGCAAAGGATCCCCATCTGTCAATGTTTTATGCCAGGGACCCCCTGAATAGAAAATGTGTGTTTAAAAATGCAAAATTCTTCAAACACTTTCACGATTTTTTGAAAATGTAAAAAAAATAGCAGATGTACAAGCTTGCAGTGCTGTGAGCTTGAAGATCTGCTATTTTTTAATAGCCAATGCATAAAATATGGATAAAGGGCTTAAAATGTATTAACACATTTCGCTGGGGACCCCCTGGAACTCCCTCAAGGATCCCTGGGGGTCCCCGGACCCCACTTTGAGAACCAATGGGTCAGAGCATTTTCCATTATACCCCCTCATGCGTCTCATTTTACAAACACAAATACGGCCGGGTAACGATTCCATCTCGTCTGCTTATCTCTTCCAGATCTCAGGAAAATCTAAATCTAGAGCTTATAGTGTTTTGCATTTGGAGGCCCAAAGGTTGGGAATGGCTGGTGTGGTGAGCTAAGCTGCCATTAGCTTCACTACGCGGAAGGTATAGCTCCCAGAAAAAAGGTAGCGATAAGCTACAGCAGGGGTCATCACTTTGCTGGCTTGTGACAAGACAACTTTGACAAATTAGTTTTTTTTAACACAGACATAAACAAATTGTGGTCAACAACATTACTGGAACACATAGGCCTAGCCTTGAATGTATGTATGCAACGGTTCCCAAACTTTTCAAGCCGCGAACCCCCAAAAATAAATCATATTTGAACTGGGGACGTCCCACCCTTACAAGCACTTGGAATTGTCGGCATTATCATTTAGTTTGACTCGGTTCCACAGATAAATATTGTGAAAATAGCCGAACTACAAGCTCACAACGCCTCGCACTGCAAAGCGCTGCGAGTTTGTAGATCAGCCATTTTCACAATGCTTGCCTCTTTCTTACGTGAGTAAGTTGACAATTTGGCCAATTTGGTATTAAAAACGTCTTAAAAGTTATTAAATTGTAACTTTAGATCAGTGCAGATACCCTGTATACACTTATACTGTATGTTGGTTTGTTTACTGTCGAGTGAGAAAACAATACATTAAGCTTATCATCTGGGGATCCTTCCAAAATAATGAAGCACTGTACTTCTTTCAAGTTCACACTGAAGAGACACTTGTTTACTCAGGCTTTTGGCAAATAGTTTGTTTATTTTTTGTATTGTAAAGCGTCCTTGGGTTTCTGAAAGGCGCTATATAAATTCAAGTTATCATTATTGGACTCCTAATGATCCATAGTGTCCATTCCAATGTGTGACAATTTTTTTTTAATGATGGTATTTCTGCATTCATTAAATCTGAAATAAATTCAGTGTCCTAATACCTATTCTGAAGAACACCTGGAGACTGTAGGCTATACTGGGCTGTTCAATGCAGCATGGACTGTCCAAGTCTGTTCCATGTTCATTGCAATAATGGGTCTTATCAGTGCAGGAACAGTGCTTCCATCACTCATTGCATTAGGGCATTCGGGACAGCCTCTAATCAGTGCAGTCACAGTGCTTTCATCTCACATTTGCATGAACAAAATAAGTCTATAGAAACAGTCCGCACTCACAAGGTGAACTTTCGTAGATTTTTTTTTAGACCTGAGGACGATTCAAAAAATCTTTAAAATCCTAACAGTTTTCTGAAAAAGTTATGTTGCTAGTGGTTCTCAAACTTTTTCATGTCAAGGGCCTCCAGTGTATTTGTCTCTCAAAATATTTTGTTGCCGGGACCCGCAGAAGCAAAGATTTGTTTATTCAAAGATTTGCACAAATGTTCACGATTTGTTTTTAATAGCCAACCAATGTGCTATATACTGTATATAGCTAAAATCTAAAATGACACAGATGCTTTCCCGGTTTTAATGGGTTAAGAACGTTTATGCAATCACCCCTGAGCTACAGGCTAAGCAAACAAAAACAGGTTTGGCTAAAGTAGTTTAGTACAATCAAAGGGTTTTCTTTGTTGCTCAAGGTTGGTGTCAACCTTGAAACAACTTAATTCCAAGTAAATCAGTGTCATCTCAGTGATCAATAAAGCTGTCAGTCATACAGATGATGATAGGCAGGACAAAAAGAATGTTCCGTTCTCTGCTCTCTCTGCTCCAAAACCAATTTGGCAACGAAACAAACCAACCAAAAAAGAAAAGGAAAAAGAACCTGTGCTCAACAACATAACAAAAAGCAGGGTGTGTGTATGTTCATCTCTCTGTGTGTGTGTGTGTGTGTGTGTGTGTGTGTGTGTGTGTGTGTGTGTGTGTGTGTGTGTGTGTGTGTGTGTGTGTGTGTGTGTGTGTGTGTGTGTGTGTGTGTGTGTGTGTGTGTGTATGCGCGTGCATGTGCGTGTGTTTGCGTGCGTTTGCGTGCGCATGTACAGTGGGGTCCAATGCACTAGACTAGAGGCATGGGCCTGCTTTAGCAGAGGTACATATCATTGCTGTCAGGTTGAAAAAACTTTCCTTTTTTATTATTATTTTAAAAACATTTAGAACATTTGTGAAATAGCCAATCTACAAGCTCACAACGCGTCACACTATTTTCACTACTTTTGGGCGAATGATTAAGTAGGGCATTAATTATTATTATTTTTTTTTAAATATGGAGGTTTCTACCTGACAGCAGTGTTATGTTATTTGATAATATATGAGCGGCATAATCACGACTTTCAACCTACGGTACAGCGTCCTTATTTTGGGCACGCGTTTGAAGGCGATTTTATTTTTCGCAAATATTTTCCACAACTAAAATAGTGAAAATGGTCTGTTTGTCTGATTGATGTGTGCCAGATGTGCTGTGGCAGCGTGCCGTCATATCCCAGCATTTGTTTGTTAGCTACCTGCAGACTTGATGAGATGAGTTATGCATGTCAGTGGTTGCACCGCCAGAAGAGAATTATGTTTAAAAAAAGAAAATCTAATATTTATATAAAAAAATAGTAGATGTATCATTTCGTCCCGTGCTGTGAGCTTGTAGATCTGCTATTTTTGAAGGAATGGAAGAGTTACTGGCAATGCGTTGCTGAGTAGTTTGTTCATTTGCCTAAACAAAAAGTTGTAAAAAAAAATGCTGTTTGAAGGCATTCAAACTAAAATTTTTCAGTATACAGTTAATTATTTTTGTAGCACAAGATCAGAAATGTATTCTGGCCCTGAACCAGAATTGGGTAGTTATAGATGTACATTATTGTCTTAATGTGCTGAGCAGGGAGTAATGTATATAGCAGAGCCTCAACACCAAGATCAAATATAATACTCACACTTGTATTTACATTGTATTAAAAAAAAAATCTCAATCTATCCGGGAGTTATCTGACTGAACAGTATTTTAAAATGCGTGCAGTATTTTAAAAAAGCCAGTATGAATGATTATAACAGAACTGGAGTGATATGGTTGAAAGTGTCAAGGTCAAGGCAGGATCCAGGCGTTCTACAGTATATATATATATATATATACACTGTATATACACAGGTGATGGGATACACAAATTTCAACTGTGATGGACTCAAGGATATTATCAATGTTGGTTGTCATTACCAGACTACACCTTAATGCTTTGTCGACATACACACACAGCTGTCGTATCTTGAAGAATAAATCATGCTTTTCTGGTGTGTGACAGTCTTATGGAACAGCAGGGTGTTGGAAGCTATATTGCAGGTTCTGGTGCGTTTGATTTTATGGAGCCATATCAAACTGTCGGTGAGAGGGTAAACGGCTGTGTTTATTGATTAACGTTAGGGCCGTGGTTGGGGTTATTAGGGTCTGCGGTGCCAAGCGTACCCAAGGAGTCAGACTCAGGATGTGTGCCAACCTGAGTGGAAGGGCTGCTTGAGTTACTTCAGGTACAAAACAAGGTGGAGATACTGTGGCGTCTTTTGTGTAATGCATTTATATGTATTTATAGCCTGTAATATTATTTAATATTGAGTTTATGTCTTGTACTTCTTGTAATGATGTCAGTAGGGGCACAGATGCACATTCAATGGTGATAATTTTTGCTAGAGGGCCTCTCTATAGCCACTGTTGAAAGGAACTTTGACCAATTGACCTCTTTGACCTCTTCAGACCATTGTTGAAATGAGTTTTTGGACACAGCTGCAGGAATCAATGGCTTTGTGAGTCATCTGTACGCAGCACACTGGTCTTGAATTTGAATGTGATTATCAGTGGTGGAAGAAGTAGCCACATTTCTTACTTAAGTAAAAGTACCATAATGCAATATAGAAATACAAGTCCTGTATTCAAAATGTACTTGAGTAAAAGTACAAAAGTACTGGCATCAAAATAAACTTAAAAGTACCAAAAGTAAAATACTCATTATGCAGAATGTCCCATTTCACAAGTTTTCAAAATGTAGAAAATGTTTAAAAAGATCCTTTGAAAATATAAGATCTAAAAGCATGAGCTTGTAGAGAGATAGAGAGTCATATCATAAAAGAGAGAGCGGAGAGGGGGGAGGCATAAAGTGCATAATAAATTACTAATCTGCATAATAAATAAGAGTCATGAATGTATACTGTATAAAAGGAGAATGCTCAACAAAACTATACTACAATACAATTATCTTGATCTGGTTTTCACTTCCCACACTGACAGAGGAAGGAGGAAAGTGGAAGGAGGAAAAGAGGAGCCTATAAGATTTTCCAGAACAAACAAAAACATATCAGAACTAGAAAAAGTGCTCCTCGGAACAAGATTATTGTGGCCTCCTGGTGGCGCTATAATAGGCCAATGTGAAAAGGGTGGCATTTCTTCTTAGGCCTTGCACGACAATCGGACACTGCATTCATGATTTGAGGCATTTTGTTCCAAAAATGTGGTTTGCTAAATTAGACCTGCTGGTGGCGCTATAACAGGCCAATGTGAAAAGGGTGGCATTTCTTCCTGGGCCAAGTGGGAATCTCTGTGGAAAGTTTCATGGAAATCGCATGCTGCGTTCATGATTTGAGGCATTTTGTTCAAAATGAACCAATCCTGCAAACTTTGGAAGCCAATTTTAGCCAATCAGGATGGAATATGGAAAATCAGACAGATCCGTGTTGATCACATGACTATAGAGATACTGTGTACCGATTTGCGTGTTTTTTGGACAAAATCTGTAGGAGTAATAGCAAATAATATGTTTTGCAAAAGTCGGCCTCATGGTGGCGCTATGACAGGCTGATCTGAAAAATGTGGGGCAGAGGTTCTGCTGTGGCATCCAAGGAGTGTGCGTGACGGACAGACGGACGGACGGACGAACGGAAGGAGGGTAAAACATACTCTCTCGCCATGCCTTCGGCCTGGCGGAGACAATAAGAACATAATACAAACACAACGTTGCAGTGCAGCACAAGAAATGAATCAAAATACTCAGTAAAAAGGCAACGGCAAACAGCACTAGTCTTTAGCTTTGATGTAAAATAACTCAAGTTTGTTCCAGATTATGTGGAGTATAAAAACGTTGAACGCTGTTTTAGTTCTGATTCAGGGGACAGAAGAACAACCCGAGAGGTCTGAATGTATTTTGGCCCTAAGATAAAAAACAACGATTCACTGCTTTATAAAGCAACAGTAGTATTTTAAATCAATTATTTGACAGAGAGGGTGCCTGCGTAAAAGATCTAAGATAAGAACGGGAGTGATATGATCCACTTTCTTGGTACTAGCATAAAGCCTCGGGTAGCAGCGCTCTGATTCAACTGCATGGCGGCTGTTTGGTCCGATTTTTTAGGGAAACCTGTAAAGCAGTGGTTCTCAAAGTGGGGTCCGGGGACCCCCAGGGGTCCTTGGGGGTGTTCCCCAGCAAAAAGTGTTGATACAGCATCACAATATTTTAACCCTATTCCTATTTTGATACGTTGGCTATTCAAAAATAGCAGATGTACAAGCTCACAGCGCGTCACTTCGTGCCACGCTGCGAGCTTGTGCATCTGCTATTTTTGAACATCTTTTAAAAAATCTGGCTAGAGTTAATCATTTAGAATTTTTTAACACAAGTCTTCTCTTCTGGGGGGTCCCTGGCACGTAGTGACAAATAATTTCCTCACTCCCCCGAACAATGTTGCAAACCGTTGTGAGCTTGTCGATCGGCTACTCTCAGCGAAAGCTTTCCCCACAATTACATAAAACACTAGAAAATACCCTAGTATAGAGCCCTGAGGGACTCCGGTCAACCATGTAGGGTTTAAAGGAGTAGTTCACTCAAAGAAATTACTTATTTTCTATCAATTACACTCCCCATGAAGCCTTGAATTGATGGAGATCTTTTTTGTTTTTTGTCACATTCCTGAGACAATAATTTGATGTTCGGCAGAGTCCATGAATTGAAGGCTTCATGGGGTGTGTAATTGATAGAAAATAAGTATTTTTTTTGGGGTGAACTACTCCTTTAAACCCTATATGGTTGACCGGAGTCCCTCAGGGCTCTGTACTAGGGTATTGTGCTACTCCTTTAAGTGGTTATTCCACCACTGCCCAACGTCAGTGCTACAGCGTGTGTTTGTGTGTGTGTGTGTGTGTGTGTGGGTGTGTGGGTGTGTGGGTGTGTGGTGTGTGTGTGTGTGTGTGTGTGTGTGTGTGTGTGTGTGTGTGTGTGTGTGTGTGTGTGTGTGTGTGTGAGAGGGGAGGGGGGGGGTAGGCTAGCAGTGGTAGGCTAAAAAAGATAATTGGCTAAGAGGCCTCCGTGAGTCTATAATCCGTCCCTGGCACAGGCCACACAAGACCAGAGGAATGACATCAGTGCTGTCACTGCACCGTTTCCATTATCTTTTCACGGTCTCTGATTCCAAGCCACCCCGGCCAGCGCACCATGGACATCATCTCACCTTCACATGCATGCATGCGCTGCTTCTTTTTTTCTTTTCTTCTTCTTCTTCTTTCAATCTCTTCCTCCTCGTGCAATTTGGCTTTGGCTTCTGTCCAGAGCTGTGTGTGCATGTGGCCCATAGCTCTCCCCTCCCTGTTGCTTAGTAGCAATCAGTGGCTGTATTTAACCACACTGAGCCAATGAGTTTCATTAGATAGAGGCCTTAACGGGGGGACAGAGTGACAACTTGGCCGGGCAGCCTGGACGACAGCGAAGAAGCGACTTACTTAAGTAAAAGTGTCAATACCGCAATACCGCTTTGTTACAAGTAACAGTCCGGTATTCAACTTGAGTAAAAGTACAAAAGTATTGGCGTCAAAATATACTTAAGGTACCAAAAGTAAAAGGTGCTCGTTACGCAGAATATCTCGTTTCATATTTTTTCAAAATCTTTGAAAATAGCTGATCTACAAGCTCGTCTGAAGTGGTTAGTGTATGTTTTGTAATAATGCAGAATCTACTAAGTAACTACGCAATGCGTGGCCGCCGGAGTTATTATGCATAACTAGTATTTTTACATTGTGGTATTACTACTTTTACTTAAGTCCAAAATCTGCAGTACTTCTTCCACCAGTGCTTGGTGATGACAGTCAATACACGATTATAAAAAGCTGATTTATACTTAGTTGCCACACCGAAAATAGTCTAGTCTGAAATGCTTGTTTGTGCAGGCATCTCAGCATCGCAGTCAAAAGGAAGAGTTAAAAATAGGATAGAGAATGATATTGTAGTGCATATAAAAATACTATAGCAGCAGGTTTATAAAATGTCATGTGGGGGCGAAAAAAAGGCAGATTAAATGAAAGAAACATCAGGTATCAAACCCAGTACGGTAACACTTGCCATCACAGGTCCATATGGACGGCTAAGGCCATGCTACATGGTGACCGGGGGGAGGGGCTTAGCGTTGTTCAGCAGTCTGATGGTTGCCAGGTTTGGGTGTGTCCTTCAAAGCCTTCTTAAAAGAGCTATACTGTTATTTAGGATATGGCTCATGCAGTCCTTAAATCAGTGGTTCTCAAAAGTTTTCCATGGCAAGGACCCCCATATTGATAGATATTTGGCCACGGAAAAAGTGGGACCCCCAGAAGAGAAGATGTAAAAAAAAAAAGACATGATTATTCAACATTTTCCAAACATCTTCAATATATTTTCAAATATTTGCACAAATAGCAGATGTACAGCACAAGCTCGTGACGTGCTGTGAGCTTGTAGGACTGCTATTTTTGAATAGCCGACACATAAATGGATAAAGTGGTTAAAATTATTGTGATGCTCTGTTAACTACTTTTGCTGGGGACCCAATGCCTTAAAGCCCTGACATGGCTTGTGCTCCCCTGCTCTCCGTGCTCTCAGTACAGATATGCAACCCCTGAACCCATTTCAATTCGGGAACGCATCTGTGTCATTTTAGATTTGAGCTATAACTATTATTTTATACTTTGGTTATTCAAAAATAGCAGATATACAAGCTTGTAGATCTGCTATTTTTGAAAAATCTTGAACATTTGTGCAAATATTTGAATATATATTTTTTAAAGCGAACATTTGTAACTCAAAGCTTTTGGGGGTCCCAGTATGGGCTTAAATTATATCCCTGGAACAAAATATTTTACAAATGTTCACTTTAAAAACAAATGATATTCAAAGAAATTTATATTCAACACATTTTCATGATTTTTCAAAAATAGCAGATCTACAAGCTCGTAGCGCGCCATGAGCTTGTATATCTGCTGTTTGAATGGGTTAAGGTACAGCCAAAACATCCACGGCCGTATATGGGTCCAGCATAATGATCTGTTTATCTTAGTTTCCAGTCAGCATGCCAAATTTTGACATTTGACAGATCTCAGTGCAAGAAGAACACTCTAACATGCAATCATCCGTGCGTTGATCTGCCTGTGGATGTGTTCGGCTGTACAGTATGTCTGAGTATTATGTCATGTCTGTGCCAACTCAACTTCAACTTCATTGTCACATCACAGATTTACAGGTGGGGAATAAAAGGGTGAAATTCTTTGTTGTACAAGCTTCCACCGTTTTGCAGTTTTCATGAAAGGGGAAGAAGAGATTCAAAGAAAGCAAATGACTACAGGCTGAAGGTTTTTAAACCTCTTCCTAAAAGCCACAGATTCATCCCCAGTGTAATCTATACCCTTCCAGGGTACGGTAGCCTGACTCATAGGGAAACCTCTGCCCACAACTCCAATTATGAGCTAATAACAAATCAAAACCTGCACAGAGCTAATGACCGGCCTTTACACTATTGACACGCCACTCAATACTTTCCTATAGTCTGTTTACTGCTAAATTCTCTTCAATGTTCTACTGCAGCTTTATTCTCTGTACTCCTCTGTCCACGCAATCTGGGTTCAATTTGTTGGGGGGGGGATCATTTATTTCCAGTGGTGTAAAGTAACTAAATACATGTACTCAAGGTTTGTACAAATTGGAGGATTTTTTACTTTACTGGAGTATTTAAAAATGTCAGTACTTTTACTTCGACTCCACTACATCTCAGAGGCAAATATTGAACTTTCACTCCACTACAATTATTTGAAAACTTGAGTTAACTAGCCAGGGCCGGATCTACCATATGGGCACTTTGGGCACGCATGAGGGGGGGGGCCCATTGCAGTTCCAGTGCCCAGGGGCACTGAGAGGTGTTAATCCAGCCCTGTAACTAGCTACTTTGTAGATTTAGATTATTATTACAAAACACACATTAACCACTTCAGCCCTATATACACATTTCGGCCATTTGAAAATAGCCAATATACACGCTCACAATGTGTCGCGGTGCGACGCATTGTGAGCTTGTAGATCTGCTATTTTCAAAAGATTTTCATATATTTTATCCATTTGAAAAACGAGACATTCTGCACACTGTAATGAGTACTTTTACTTTTGGTACTTAAGTACATTTTGATGCCAATACTTTTGTACTGAAGTACATTTTGAATTTCAGGACTTGTACTTGTAACAGAGTGTTTCTATATTGCGTAATTTGCGTTGATACTTTTACTTAAGTAGAGAACTTTTTCCACCACTGATGTTCGGTGGGGATATGTTTTATTATCTACTATACTTTTGGCCTTTGCAGACAGGGTGCGATTTTCCGCACGGAAAAAAATGACAATATAATTTTTTTAAATGAACACATGGTTCTCAATGACCTCATGCACACCGGCTCCGAATTTACCGTGCGGCGATGCGATGCGTTTTTTTTTTTCAATCGAACCCAGTTCGATTCGTGCGTCTTTCCGCATAAAAACTGATTGACTAATCGCACCCTGTGTGCAAAGGCCTTTACTATCGAGGGGGTCTCATATAATTGGTGATCGGGCGATTACGTAATGATTGTGACAGGCCTATACTCACTCTGAGAGAGAGATTTCGAGACGACGACAACCATCAGAAAGCCAGACATCAAAGGCAGCAGCTCTCCGCCTGTGTTTAGAAGGAAGGGAGCCAAATGAGAGACACATCTTTTCAAATGAAACACGGAGGCATGGCAGCCAGCCGTGAGTCACCTGCCTCAACCCCCCCTCCCCCCCCCCCCCCCCGCAATGTTATCACTGAGTTCTACAGCCACGTTAAAACTGAGTCAAAGTCTTGAACATGAAGAGTGACAAGCACTGTCACAACGCCTCTGTGACAAGGTGCTCTGGATGAATGTCATTGCTGTCGGGGCAGAAACCTCGTTATCTCCATATTTCAACTGTTTAACCCTTTAAGACCTGATACGATTCTTAAAAATGTTTTCTAAATCCTAACAGTTTTTTGAAAAAAAAAAAAAAAAAAAAAAAGTTTCACGATTTTTCAAAAATAGCAGATCTACAAGCTCATAGCGCGGCACTCGGTGCCGCGCTATGAGCTTGTATATCTGCTATTTTTGAATAGCCAAAGAAATTTAAAGTGACACAGATGCGTTCCAGGTCTAAATGGGTTAAGTTGTTTCAGATTTCATTTTATTTATAATTGTTTCGCTTTTTACCCATTTTTCTCCCCAATTTGATTATTTTCACACACATTTCTGTGTTGTCACTGCTGTTGTATCCTACTGACTCACCAACCCGGGAGGAGCCCCCACTGGGACGACGTAGGGCCTTCGTTCTTCTACTCCTCCCGCCCAACACTCCCTGCTGACTAGGTGACGCCCCCCAAACCCGTAGGATTACGTGCAGTGACAATTATCACCCTCCCCCGCCCCGGCTTCCCTCCCCCCGAACACGGGCCAATTGCGCGTTGAGTGTGAGGGGAGTTGTGTGTGAGTGAGAGAGTGAGGAAGAGAGAAACAAACTCTATAGGCCGTCACCTTTTTCTTCAAAAAATAGCGATTTACAAAGCTCAGAAACTCACTGTTTTCTTTAGAGCTACAAAGTAAAGCACTATATGGCGCTGATACACAAAAACATTTGACTGATCGTAGATTGGCTATCATGACATGCCCAGAATAGAGTTTTGACGTCACATTTTCTCAGCTAAAAAAGGAGAATGAAGTGACAGGCTATACAGTAAGACCTGAGTCTTCAAAGTTTTCAGCCCAAGGACCCCTTAGCTGAGTGAGAGATGACGCAGGGGACCACTACTACATACTGTGTAAAATTGTGTTGCAGATAAATGTTTTCATAGATGTCATAGCTTCATTGACTTTTTTGACAGCACTATTTTCAATGTTGTGTAAATTACGTTTTTTTTAACCCTCAATACTAGTCAACTTTACCTTCGGCTCTGTACTCGGCCTGCTCTTTTTCCCCCTCTACACCAAATTTCTTTGCCGAAAATAGTCGATCTACAAGCTCACAACCCGTCGCACTGCGACACGTTGTGAGCATGTAGTTCGATCAGCTATTTTTGGCGAATGCTCCCCCCAGAGTAGGGATGCTAGGGTTAATGTAAAAAAACTAAACAAATCCTATCACACAAAGATTTGGCGGCCCACCTGTAGTAACTCTGAGGACCCCCTAGTGGTCCCAGACCCCCGGTTGAAGACCCATGCAAAGAGGAGCATGACGAGTGTTGGATGAAAGAACATCCCTGTGGAGAGACGACACTGGACTCACGATCACTTAGCCCTTTCTAGGTTCCTGAGAACAATGTGCTTTGCTTTGGCTTATACCGTGTACAAAATTGTCCCTAGATCATTCTGGTCCAGTGTTGGACTACTGCCTTTTGAGCACTTATGTGCCGGATTTGTACTTGCACTTACCTTTGATAAGATGGATTTTGTTGCCCTGCCCGCAGCAACGTGGGGATATTGTAATTGCTCCTGTGTGAGTGGCTTATTGTCAGTATCGGCCCAGAACCAAGGTGTCTATCCCCTGTTCAATGCACTAGAGTCTGGTGCAAGGGTTCTCAACCCAGATGACAGTGAAGTGACAATTTAAGGACTTTTAAGAAATTTTTTATAAAATAAAAGAAACTGTACTGGGTTTGGTGATGCTCTATATTGTCCTATCACACCGAAATTGTGTGATATTACTACAGATCTGCTATTTTTGAATAGCCAACATATAAATGGATAAAGCGGTTAAAATGATTGTGATGCTACAGTACAGTATGTTAACTACTTTTGCTGGGGACCCCCTTTTTCATATTATATCGTTGTCGGGCAGAAACCTTTTTAAATAAATTAATGCTCTATTTCATACTTAATCATATGACACAAAAAAGTATGACATAAAAGTGGCAAACATGCCTGATCTTCAAGACCCCAATGTTTTGCATCATGACATGTTTTGAGCTTAAGTACTCAAAGTCGCTTTACATGTGTGTGTGTGTGTGTGTGTGTGTGTGTGTGGGGGCCAGGGGGCGAGGACGAAAAAGAAAACAACTTTAGTAGACAAGATAAGACAAGAAACATTTTGGATGAAGTCGGTCTGGATTATTATTTTCATTGAATAGACATTTAAATCAGTGAAAAGTAGAGCTGACTGAATGAATAACAACTGCAGGACCCAGTTGAACACAGGCTATTTTTCCAATTTCCTGACAAGAACGATTTTGGACGTACACGTTTTCCACCCAAACAGCATACATCTTTTGAATGTCGTTTGTCATATATTAATGAATGTTCAGATCGGACAGGGCTTGAAATGTAGATCTGCCAACCAGCCAAATGCACATCAACATTCACTGTGGCAGCCAATGCTGTCAAGTTTACTAGTCCATTTAAAAAAAAGTGAATCAAGTTCCAAAGGGTGAAAATCCGTGTCAGAGCTTTTTCTTCCTTTTTTTTCCCGTCTTAAGAGTTACACTTTTCAGAATCACATATACTTTTCAGAATCACATACTATACGCTAAGTTGCACTTCTAAAACTATTGGGTCAGTCTATGCGTGTCTTACCTCATTGTCCTAGCTCTTTTCTGTTTGGAAATGTTGCTTTTTGGACTTACTGCAGCGGATCCAAGACAAAAAGTCATCTTAAGACTTTTACTTATACTTAGTTGCACGCCAGTGTCACGTATAATAGAAGATATGAAATGACTAATTTGCATATCGTCTCTGTCGGGTGGAAACCTCATATGTCCAAAACTGTTACTTTTCAGGATTCAAAAGCATCAAACGTAGCAGATCCACAAGCTCGAAACGCGTCGCTTCACGCCGCGTTTCAAGCTTGTGGATCTGCTACTTTTGATACTTTTGTGTGACGCTGTAGTATATATGATCAAGTAGGGAGTCAATTGACGAAAAAACACAAATAGTTAGAATATGGTGCTAGGAGGTTTCCGCCCGACAGTGACGATCATGTTTATTTTAAGTTTAAGCTTCTCATGCTATCAACTGTAACCCTTTACTGTTCTGACCGCGTGTAAAGCCTCCAGGCCAAGGTGTGAGGGCTTTTTGTTAGGGGTTTGAATCTGACTGTTACAACACCTCTGTTGGCTTCACTCTGACCATGATACTGACCTGATACCAACCTGATACTGACCATGATACTGACCAGATAATGACCATGATACTGACATGATACTGACCAGATACTGACCATGATACTGACATGATACTGACCATGATACTGACCTGATACTGACCATGATACTGACATGATACTGACCATGATACTGACATGATACTGACATGATACTGACCAGGATACTGACCATGATACTGTCCATGATACTGACATGATACTGACCTGATACTGACCATGATACTGACAATGATACTGACCATGATACTGACCAGATACGGACATGATACTGACCATGATACTGACCATGATACTGACATGATACTGACCTGATACTGACCTGATACTGACATGATACTGACCATGATACTGACATGATACTGACATGATACTGACCAGGATACTGACCATGATACTGTCCATGATACTGACATGATACTGACCTGATACTGACCATGATACTGACATGATACTGACCATGATACTGACATGATACTGACATGATACTGACCATGATACTGACCAGGATACTGACCATGATACTGTCCATGATACTGACATGATACTGACCTGATACTGACCATGATACTGACAATGATACTGACCATGATACTGACCAGATACGGACATGATACTGACCATGATACTGACCATGATACTGACCATGATACTGACATGATACTGACCATGATACTGACCCTGATACTGACCAGGATACTGACCTGATACTGACCAGGATACTGACCATGATACTGACCATGATACTGACATGATACTGACCATGATACTGACCATGATACTGACCATGATACTGACCAGATACGGACATGATACTGACATGATACTGACCAGATACTGACCATGATACTGACCATGATACTGACCATGATACTGACCATGATACTGACATGATACTGACCATGATACTGACCAGGATACTGACATGATACTGACATGATACTGACCAGGATACTGACCAGGATACTGACCCTGATACTGACCAAGATACTGACCATGATACTGACCATGATAGTACTGACAGGATACTGATGATACTGACCAGGATACTGACCATGATAGTGATGATAGTGATGATACTGACCATGATACTGTCATGATACTGACATGATACTGACCATGATACTGACCAGGATAATGACATGTTGCTGACCAGGATACTGACCAGGATAATGACATATTGCTGACCAGGATACTGACCAGGATACTGACCAGATACTGACCAAGATACTGAAATGATACTGACATGATGCTGACCATGATACTGACAGGACATGAGAAACACTGATCTAGTTGCTGCGTTCTGTCACATGGATGTGCCTCCTTTTTTTGGCAAACTGGTCTGTAACCTATTTCTTTTGCAAAAATATGTACAAGCGTACAAGCGTCCTTGGGTTTTTGAAAGGCGCTATATAAATTCAAGTTATTAACTCCTCCTTAACTCCTCACTACATCTTCAATATAAGCCTAGCTGTTCGGCTTCTGCTTCAAAGTAATGGGGAGTGTGGAAGAGAGGTGAAGAGGAGAGAGTGCAGGTAGGGTGGAACGGATGGAAACGGAGGAAAGTGTCAGGAGTGATTTGTGACAGAGGGGTACCAGCCAGAGTGAGAGGGAAGATGTGTAAGACGGCAGTGAGATCAGCCATGCTGTACGGCTTGGAAACGGTAGTGGCACTATCAAAAAGACAGGAGGCGGAGCTGGAGCTGGCAGAATTGAGGATCCTAGGATTCTCATTAGGAGTGACAAGGACAGAAACGACTACATTAGAGGATCAGCCCAGGTTAGAAGGGTGTGTGGATTAAACAAGAGAGGCGAGGGTTGAGATGGTTTAGACATGTGAAAAGGAGGGATTATAGGGGTATACATTGGGAGAAGGATGCTGCAGATGGAGCTGCCAGGTATAAGAGGAGTAGAGGAAGGTCAAAGAGAGGAGCAGTGGTGTTAAGTAACTAAGTAGATTTACTCAAGTACTGTACAATTTTGAGGTATTTTTACTTTACTGGAGTATTTCCAATTTTCTGTACTTTTACTTCTACTCCACTACGTCTCAGAGGCAAATATTGTACTTTTACTCCACTACAATTATATGAAAACTTTAGTTACTTTGTAGATTTTGATTATTATCACAAAACATACATTAACCACTTAAGCCCTGTATGCATTTTGGCCATTTGAAAATAGCCGATCTACAAGCTCACAATGCGTCGCGATGCGACGCATTGTGAGCTTGTAGATCGGCTATTTTCAAAAGATTTTTAGACATTTTATACATTTGTAAACGTGTGAAATGGGACATTCTGCCTAATGAGTACTTTCTACTTTTCGTACTTTAAGTCCATTTTGATACCAACACTTCTGTACCTTTCCTCAAGTAAACTTGGAATTCCGGACTTTTACTTGTAGTATTGATACTTTTACTTAAATAAAACATCTTAGTACTTTTCCCACCACTGAAGAGGAGGTTTATGGATGCGGTGGGAGAGGACATGCAAGTGGTTGGAGTGGCCGAGAAAGACACAGAGAACAGATGCAGATGGAAACGGATGATCCAGCTTCAGCTGCTAGTTAAACTAACTCCTTACTTTCATATCTGTGGTAGATCATGTCCCAGAGAGCTGCACTAATGTGACGGCAGGTGGGGTTTGGGTCCCCAAATAGGGCAAGGTCATCCCCTCTGCCAGGCCGAAGGCAGTCCGTGTGCGTGTGTCTGTGTGTTTTTCAAAACTTAATTTATCCCCTGAGCAAGCAGGCATGCTCTATTAGCTCAGTGGTAAATTAATGAAAATTTAACACTTGCACATAAATCCGGGGTAAAACATTCAAGTAAACTGTAATCGCAAACGTATAAGCACCTTAAAATGTGGAAATGTACTTCATTTACAGTACTTACTTAGGCCTTTAAATTCCCTGAGGCAGGCCATGAAGGCCATGGCCGCCGTTGCCCCTCAGTTTGGCCTTCTGCCCCTCAAAAAATAATATGCCCTAATAAGGCCACAGTGGCCTTGATGCCCCGCCCGCACTACCCCAGCTGATTGTACAGAACCATCTTCTACCCCTTTTTGTTAATGTTATTTTTCTTTTCGAGAATCTGAATTCTTAACCCCCTCCACCCCACCCTAACCCAGACCTGTAAGGTTCCATTTGATTCCTAACTAGTTAGTTTAGTTAGGAACTTAGTTAACTATTAAGCAATTAAAAATGGGATTGGTTTTCAAGATAGTCAAAGGGGCTCTGCCCTCAATGCCCTCATATCTGACTAACTACCTCAAAAAAGTGAGCGACACCCACAGCTACATACTAACCCCCCCCCCCCCCATGCTATGTTGATGAATTTAATACATAGGACCACAATGGAAACAAGTCCACAGACTTTTTTCGGTTATGCTTTTAGCCTAAATGTATGACTGTACCACGTGCTGTTTACATTTTTGTCTAATAAAGTATTCAAGTATCCGGAACCAGACTTTTAGAAGCACTCCCTTGATGAACATATATACTGTAGGCCATTAATGAAACTTTCCCATCTGCATCACTGAGAATGAATAACCCCCCCCCCCCAACACACACACACACACACACACACACACACAAAATAAAAGCCTATAATGCATTTAGCCAAAATGTGCATTATGCTTTTTAAGCATATCAGACATTAATCAGCTAAACTCTTGCACAATTGTGATGTGAAGTAAATACCAGGCCAAGTCTTGTTGCTGGTGATTTTGGCTGACTGTTCTTGGTGCTACCAGTGGCGTACAGTAACAAGTACTTTTTATTTTTAATATCTGTACTTGAGTATCTGTATTTTTACAATACATGGAAAAAAATAATTATGAATTATCCACTTAGGCCCTCGCACTATGCGGCCCTAACACCTATGTCGCACTGGCCAAAATGTCTGAGTCATAGTGTTGGTGGCTTTATCAGAGTACCCGTTATAATTCTGTCTGTGTCCCTTTTATGTCCATTTATGGAGATCTCTGTATCTGTCATGTCTGACAACATCCGAACTACTCGTCGGCGGGCACCGCACTCCCCCGAGTCCTTGCCGCTGCGAGCGCCGAGGTTGAAGTCGGTCGGTCCCATAAATGGGCATAGCGGTCGGATCTGTGGCTCTCTGTATCCGTCAGTCCTTGTCCCTTTTATGCCCACATATGGAGATCGCTGATGTCATCAGTATACAGTATACCCATATGTGGGCAGAACCCCTTTTGAGTCATCGGGTTTGCATAATGATGTTATAGTTATGTGGCCGTGGGTTGTTTATGGTCATGTTGTTATAGTGACATGGCCGTGGTCCGGCGGGCCGGCCTCCATTAGCCAATTTTAATATAGGATAGTGAAAATAGCTTACAAGCTCACAACACGCTGCATCGCATTGTGAGCTTGTAGATGTGCCAATTTCATTATTATTTATATTTTTGGGAAATTTCTGGAAAATCTTTCAATTTTGACTAGATTGAAAGAATATATAATATTCCAAATGTCAATACAGCAACTCATTGATATACAAAAAAGACAATGTACGTAAATTGTACTTTTGAATACTTTAACTCAAGTAGGCTACCTCAAGTAGAGCAGGCTAATCCTCTCTTCTGGGGGTCCTTGGCTTAAAACCTTTTTAGGTGGGGGTGTGTGGCCAAATACAATATCAATTTGGGAGTGCTTGACATGAAAATGTTTGAGACGCTGTGCTACAGTACCTGGAGAGGGATGCTTTTGCATATGAATGTAATTTATTCTGTTCTATCACTGCTGCCAGGCATTTCCAACACTGGGTCACGTATTAAACCACACAGAGAGGATTAGTAAGAAGGACTTAAGGCCAATACACGCTCCTTCTGACGTCTGAACTGTCATTCTGTTGGGAAAGGGAGGTGATATAATAACTACAAACTCAGTCATTCAGAACTTCTGATGGCCGGTCTCTGAACTTTTTTTCTGAAAACTCGTGTTGTTGCTGTCAGGCAGAAACATTGTATCTCCATATTTTAACTTTGTGTGGGTTTTTTTCTCCCAGTAAATTAATACCCTACTTCTTTGAGCAAAAGTGTCGCTACAAAAGTACCGTAATGTCCGGACTATAAGCCGCTACTTTTTCCCCATGCTTTGAACCCTGCGGCCTATACAACAGTGCGGCTAATCTATGGATTTCTACAGCCAAAGGCCACTAGCACATTCCATGCCAGACGTTAATCTCATAATGTACTCACCAGTGCCAACGTGTTATTGTTTTTTTTTTTTTTTTTTCACGTCGCCATAGACCTTGTTAAAATCCTTCAGATTGAGCTGTGCACTGTCTGTTTACATCGGAGACTTCTCAATGAATCTACCAGTGAAAACCACGTGTCAAACGGAGCTCCATGGTTGTAGTTAGAGCGGATTACGTTAAACAGTGATATGCGAGGAGAAAAAACTACAGGAAGAGAATTGAGTTTCAGTTTCGTCATTACAACGAGGGCCGACGTGATCGGCAAAACCGGATCCCAAATAATTCTGTTTCCTGTTTTCAAACCGGAACCGGAAATGGATCAAAAAATTCCGAAAGTGCACCTGGGAAAAAATCAACGCGAATCGGCGGTTCGCGTAGATCTACGCGATTGGCACGCTGCGGCTTTAAATAGGTTCGCGTAGATCTACGCGATTGGCATTCAATGTGCTAGGGGACCTTCTAAATCTATGGATTTTGCACCTGCGGCTTATAGTCCAGTGTGGCTTGTATATGTACACATCTGTTTTTTTCCCCTAAATTTGGCTGGTGCGGCTTATATTCAGGTGCGCTTTATAGTCCGGAAATTACGGTAGTCAAAACTGCCTATCTACAAGCTCACAATGATCACAAGCTCACAGTGGTTTTGTGGGTCTGGGTTTTGTAAATATTGAACCAATGAAACTTATTAACAAGACCTTGTGACTAAATACTTTGGATCATCCACTGGAACACAGCTCCTTTTCTGGGGAAATACAGTACAAGGTTTATACCCGACAGCAACGATATATTCATTCAAATTCCAGTATTCACTGTTGATAGGCTGTATATTCATTCATATATTCATTGCTGATATATTGTCTCTGTCGGGTCGAGACCTCAGATGTACATAGCTGTTACTTTTCAGGACTCAAATTCACAAGTAGCAAAAGTAGCAGATCTGCAAGCTCGAAGGGCCGCATTTCGAGCTTGCAGATCTGTTACTAGTATGATCAAGTAGTAGGGCATTAATTTACGAAAAAACACAAAAGGTTTAATATATTATGGAGACAATAGGTTTCTGCCCGACAGTAATGATATATTCATGAATATATTCATTACTGCTAGACTATATATTCATTCATTGCTGATAAGACTGTATATATTAATTCATTGCTGCTATACATACATACAGTATATTCAC
The DNA here is from genome assembly GCF_963280865.1 of Gymnoscopelus braueri. Classification (NCBI taxonomy): domain Eukaryota; kingdom Metazoa; phylum Chordata; class Actinopteri; order Myctophiformes; family Myctophidae; genus Gymnoscopelus; species Gymnoscopelus braueri. The sequence goes on along the minus strand of NC_137613.1, from coordinate 24,652,658 downwards.
TCATATATTCATTGTTGATAGACTGTGGGGCCTACCATAATATCCATCCATACACTCATTGTTGGTAGACTGTATTCATCCATAAAATAGTTGGTCATACAGTATAGCATTGTTGTGTGTGTGTGTGCGTGTGCGTGTGCGTGTGTGTGTGTGTATATATATATATATATATATATATCCAGTTTGGTTCTTGACCCTTTCTCTAACATGTACTTTGCCTACCTCTTCTCTGCTTCGTTTTTACTGAATCGCTGGGTCAGACAATGGCAGCAGGTTCAGTAAAGCATATAATACTGCCTATTCCTCCACATTTCACCCACTTCATCCATTTTGTGTCTGCTTAGTTTAAGAAATTGTTTTGGCACATGTCGCCGCTTCCTGTTGGCGAGGCATTTCGCTCCACTATCAATTAAAGTGAGACACTTTGTGAAGTTTGTGCCAACGCTAGCAGCACATTTCAACTTCCACCTCAACTCCAACTTTCATTCAGTTGTTGGAGTAGCTGCTGCACTCCTTAATGTTGAGTTTCCCAATCCATTAGCACCAACTAATGGACATCTGAATTCCACCATTAGGCTAGACAAATGAACAGTGGTGGACAGTAACTAAGTACATTTTCTCAAGCACTGCACTAAAAGGACCACTTCACCCATTTTCAACCTATCTTCATATAATTGGTCCTCTCTAACGCTCATTATAAGATGGCAGTATGGCAACATTTCTGTCTACTCACTCTGTCTCAGAGGAGGGCTATGGACAGTTCAAAAACCTGCCTACCGGTGACATCATCGTTAGGTCATTTCAAACTTACTTTCAAAACTTTTAAAATGTGTGTTAATGCAAGATCAATGCTTCTATTTCAGCATCAGGGAGAGAAATCCTATAGTTTCTATTATCTTAGAATTTCCATCAATGTCGTCATTGGTAGGCAGGTTTCTGAACTGTCCATATAGTCCACCGATGAGACACAAGAGTGAGTAGACGGAAATTGTGGCATTTTATAATGAGCATTAGTGAGGAGGACCAATTATATGAAGATATGGTTGAAATGGGTGTGCAATTTAAAAATTTTGAGGAACTTTTACTTTACTTGAGTTTTTCCATTTTTCAATACTTTTACTCCACTACATCATAAGGCAAACATTGAACGTTTTATAATTATTTAAGTTTTTAATTTAGTTTAGTTACTTTGCAGATGTAGATTACAAAACATGCATTTACATTAGTAACATACTTTGGCTGTTCGAAACTAGCCAAGCTGCACATGAGCTTGTACATCTGCAACAAAAAAAAAACGTTTATATAATGAGTACTTAAACTTTTGGTACTTTAAGGATGTTGATGCAAATACTGTAGCCTACTTTTACTCAAGCAAAACCAAGCAGAATAACTTAATATAGCATCAAAATCATTTTAACCACTTTAACCCTATACGGCTACTTCAAAATAGATGATCTAGCTCACAATGCATTGTGATGCGATGCGACATATTGTGAGCTTGTAGATCTGCTATAAAAAAGTAATAATTGTAATAATTGAAATGTTTCGAAAATGATTACACATTTTTTAAATGCGTTAATGACACAATCTTGTGTGGGGGTCCCTGACACAAAATATTTTCAGATGGAGGTCTGCAGCCTATATTTCATACAGCACTGCATTTATTTGGGGGTCCTTGACATGAAAAAGTGAATTACTGTATAGCACTGCTGGTGAGCTTGTACTGTGATTAACAGAGAGCATTGTAATAACTAAGTGCTCCTATCTCACCATAACAGCACTCAGATTGCATCTCGTGTAACTTGGCAACGGCCACCAGCTGTTAAGAGACAACCTAAGTATTTCTACATTGTGGTATTGCTACTTTTACTTACGTAAACATCAGAGTAATTCTTCCACCACTGTGACTGTGCTACGTTAAGACATGACGCTCTAGGTTTCCTAATGTGCCAGCAAAGTGTTCTAACCAAATGCAACTCGTTAAGTTGTTCCCTTACATTCCAAGGCACTCTTCAGAATGTTAAAACAGGCTTAAAGGTTTCATGACATTCAGTTTTACAACACATTAAAAGTCTTTGTCATGGTCCTTCAAACGTGTATTAAAAAGTTTTAACTGAACATTCCACTCTAGTGAGCCATTGCAGGTGTTTTTCTCTCACATTTCTAAAGCCTTTTCAACTGCAATGAAAAACGAAATCTTTGCCTGCGGGTGTCGCTGTTGAGTGATTTTGCCTGTCAATCATCACCTCTGCTCCCCCCCCCCCCCCCCCCAAGGAAAGGATAGGGGAAGGGAGGGGCGAGGAGGAGAGTGGGCGGGATTAATGGCCTGTGACTTCACTATCCAAGGGCCAAGCTCAGATTACTTTTCAGCCTAATTATTCAGAAAACCCCAGACCACAGAAAATCCACTGAATATTCAAAGTTCAGTTTTTTTGGGTGTAATTGAAGTCATAAAACCCCCCAAAAAACATTAAAAAAAAAAAAAAGTGAAAAAGAATGTCATAGAACCTTTAACATCAAGGCGAAAGGGGAAGAAGGTCACTTGATGAAGAAACATAGGCATGTTTGAACTAACCCGTTTGATTAAAGATTGTGAAACCCTATGAATTGTGCCTTGGAATTGATTATAGAGGCTTTACCCCATTGTTTTTGGTGACCAAAGCCATTTTATTTTCACGAGCCATACAACAACATAGCCCTCCTTTTTTTTATCATTCATAAAAGCTCTTGTTCTAAGCTTCATCTCATATCCTGTATGAATAAACTCTTCTCGGAAATCGCCTAGTGGGTGGACTTCCCGTTTATCCGTTCCCCTTCTCCTACCACACCGGTCGTGCATTTGCCTCCACTCTATGCACAGATACTAATGCGTGCCATGGGAAATCTACTAAACTACATTTCACGCTTGCAAATGTCATATTTTCCGTACACTTCGTATTTTATGAAGCCACATTTTTTACCGGAAGGGCTCTTACACGCGATGCGATACACAGCCTTGCGTGCGTGGAGAGACACACTGTTCTCGGAGAAAAACACCACCACAAGTTACACAACACGGCCAGACTGGTGCAGCAGCAACAGCAAATTATTTAATTTGGTTGCCTAGAAATTGTGCTCTTACTCTCTGCACCAATGGACACCACAGTACATCCCTGTGTACTGTGTAACCCTAATCCTAACTCATAGAATGTGCACTCGCTGTACTATTATACGATCTCTCTGAAAAGGCAGATTGCATGCCTTTATACAGTCTGTTTGGAAAACGGACTGTATTGACTAACTGCCGTGTGTCTGCGTCTGTGTGAGACACTCTCTCACACACACACACACACACACACACACACACACTCGCGTGCGCCGTGTAACAGCAAAAGTGCACAGTCAAGCTTTTTATTGTGGGATATGAGGAAAAAACTGACAACATTATTTATAGTTCACTGCTCTGTGTAGCCTATATCTCATTAATTAAAAGACACGTTTGTAAGAACTTTCTTTTCATAATTGAATACATTTCTGCATTCATAACATAATTATCTAATAACTTCTGCTTTTCACAAATACAAATACACAGCTGCCTACAGTATGTATACAAATACATGATCAATATACATTACAAACAAGGTGATGACACATGGGAGGAGCACTGTCTGGGAGGGTGAACAGAACAGTGGGCCCCTGACAACACTGCCCACCATCTTTTTGAATATTTAGTTTTTACTAAATGTTATTTTTACAAATGAGGGCCCAAACCATTTTTTACAATTACATTTAAGCCCCAGTATCCTATATTAAAATTGGCTTTAGGGAGGACCGGCCGGCCGGCAGATCTCCATAAATTGGCATAAAAGGGACAAGGACTGACAGATACAGAGATCTCCATACTGTATATGGCCATATCAGTCATATTGGCGGTGCGACGTAGCTGTGAGGGCCACTTAGCGGCCCAAACCTATAGTGGTCCAAAGGTAAAGTACAGGAAATGCTATGGTATTTTCATATTTTCAAATATGGTGCCCTTTATGGAACAAAAAGGGAAAAGGGAGAGGGAGTCCCGCACACTGTCTTCACTTATAAAGAGTTTTTTTATTTAGGATGCATCGTTTCGGCCGCTTGGACCTTCATCAGGCAAATATGGACCCTTTGAAATAAGTTTGGACACCCCTGGTAGAGTAGGGTATCCTGAACTGTTTCAGCTCGAGATCCAGAATAGAAATGTTTTTCTACACAGGGAGTGACCCAACCTTAAAAACAAATACATAATGAATTAATCCCTTAAGCCCTATTTCATTTTTTTGTTGTTGTAAATAGCCAATCTACACGTCGCGTTGTGAGCTTGTAGATCTGCTATTTTCACTATTTTTGAACATACATTTCCTAGGGAAAAAATGTGAGAAATCACTGGCACAGAGACAAGCTGTCAGATCATAAGCGGTGTGCTAACGTATACCACAACAAAAGAGTCTGTTTTCAAGGCATCGCATGGCACAGTCACACCCTGTGCAAACAACGTGATGATGACGCCACCCTTGACAACGAGAAGAGAAAAAAAAACGCTTACACCATAAGAGCCGGTGTGAAGCAAATCGCTGCTGTCGGTCAGAAACCTCTCATCTCCATATTTTAACTTTTTGAGTTTTTTACGTGAATTAACGCCCTACTTGATCACACTACAGCGTCACGCAAAAGCATCAAAAGTAGCAGATCTACAAGCTAGAAACGCGGCGCGAAGCGACGCGTTTCTAGCTTGTCGATCTGCTACTTTTGCCGTTTTTGAATTTGAAACCTGAAAAGTCATTTTGGACATATGAGGTTTCCACCCGACAGAGACAGATGTACGTACGTGTTTGAAAGAGTGCTGATACGGAGAATATTCCTGTCTGTGTGTATAACTATAGTGTTCCCACTTCCCATCATCAGACACACATATATATAGCTATTCGCTAGTGGCATGGCGCCTGGCAGACTCCAGACACTAGAGAAGAACAAGGTGTTCCAACTCCGCTCCGTCTTTTGTCTATTGTCTTCCTTGAAATGACGTGGCTTGGCTTGTGGCAATTAAAAGGACCTTAGCGCATGAGTCTTCAACAAGGGGTTGAAGACTCATGCGGGGGTCTTGTTTATTATTTAACCCGTTCAATCCGGGAACGCATCTAAAAATGTCTTCTAACAGTTTTCTGAAAACCGTATGTTGCTATAATAATATCAGTGGTTCTCAAACTTTTTCATTTCAAGGACCTGTATTTGGGACAATATATTTGGTCGCGCACCCCCATCTAAAAATATTTTGTTCCAGGGACCCCAAGAAGCAAATATTTGAGTTAGAATTATTCGCTTTGAAAAATATATATTCAAAGATTTGCACAAATTGTCAAGATTTTTCAAAAATAGCAGATCTACAAGCTCATAGCGCGGCACTCGGTGTCACGCTATGAGCTTGTATATCTGCTATTTTTTAAGAAATCGAAAATGACACAGATGCGTTCCCGATCTTAGGGTTAACCACTTTAACCCTAGCATCCCTATTCTGGGGCTCACATTTTCCTCTGAAAATTGATCAAACTACAATAATAAGGACTGTCTATCTATCACTCTGACATGTGCGTGAAGGATATAAGCTGTGACACTTTACATGGAATGTTATTAGGCAATTAGTTACTTTGCTTATTTTGCAACTGTCTGCTAGTTTAATCGTTTTACTGGCTTAAGTAGGCTAATTTGCAGATCGAGTATCGTTTTTATTCAGTGTTCATAATATGTTTATAGGATGATGTATTTGCACTGTATTAGCCATACTGGTGACAGTAGATTTATAGTGTTGTCTGTTGACAATTTGTTGTTCTGTGAGCACACCTGCAATTTACTGATATAACTGCCACATGACCTGTAGCCTATATGCTCGACTCAGTTTAATCTCTGGTATAAAGGATTCTCTGACTGGTATTCTTTCCAAAGTGTACGAAGTTAACCATACCATACTGTGCACTTCCTCATAGATGGTTATTTGTTTGTCCCCCCTATGACAAAATCTTGCCCCCCCCCCCCCTCCCCTCACAGGGGCTAAAATCGCCTATGAGTAGGTCTACAGCACTGCTGTATTTAAAGTACATTGGGGAAGGTGGAAGGCAGCCACCACATTACAATGCTGAAAAGTGCAAGTTCTGCCCAATAACGTATACCTTGACACTTCAGGAAGTTGGCAGTGAGCTGCTATGGGTCAAAAAAATAATACTGTTTTTGCAGAATAGAAGCATTTTGAGTCAATGTTGGCTAAACATCAATGCGCCATCAAGGATTATGGATGTTTGAACTTCGTTGGCATATGAATCCCCCCCCCCCCCCCCCCCCCCGCCACCCCAGGGACTAGTATTTCCAGCTTGAATTTTCAAATCAAATTGACAAAAAGTTTCAAGTGTCAAAGTTGAAATAAGTTTGTTTTTACATCATATTGAAATGAACAGGATTCACTGAATACCATTCAAATCAAACAAACATAGGTGTGCTTTGGAAAAGGGTCTTCGGTAATTATACCACAGGTTTTTGCGCATTTTTTAAATGTTTTAATGATGCAATCTTGTATGGGGGTCCCCGACACATTTTCAGATGGGGGTCCGCAGCCAAGTACATAAAGTACTGCATTAATGTTGGGGGTCCTTGGCATGAAAAAGTGAATTATAGCACAGTTGGTTGTGAGCTTGTACTGTGATTAACAGAGAGCATTGTAATAAGTGCTCCTATCTCCCCATAACAGCACTCAGATTGCATCTTGTGCGGTGTAACTTGGCAACGGCCACCAGCTGTTAGAGTCAACCTAACATTTACCCAGTGATGGAAGAAGTACTCACATGTTTTACTTAAGTAAAAGTATCAACTGCAATGTAGATGTACTCTGTAACAAGTTGAAGACCCGTATTCAAAATGTACTTGAGTAAAAGTACAAAAGCATCAGCATCAAAATATACTTTAAGTGCCAAAAGTAAAAGTACACATTGTGCAGTTCAAAGTTCAAAATGTATGAAACATCTTTTGAAAATAGCCAAGAGCTTGTAGATCTGCTATTTTCAAATGGCCGAAATATATATATACTGCAGAGCTGAAGTGGTTAGTGTGTTTTGTAATAATAATCAAAATCTACAAACTAACTAGTAACTAAAGTTTTCATATAATTGTAGTGGAGTAAAAGTACAATATTTCCCTCTGAGATGTAGTGGGGTAGAAGTAAAAGTATTGAACATTGTAAAAACTGAAGAAAGTAAAACATACCTCAGAATTGTACTTAAGTACATGTACTCACTACTTAGTTACTTTAAACCACTGCGTTTTACCAGCATCAGTTTGCTACTGGCTGAAAAATAATAATAATTATAACAAATGAAATTAGACAAACTAATTAGAACAAACAAATTGGTTTTGATTACATTTATGATGACAGTAGTGAACCTATAACTGTTGACCCTGGCCAGCATCTAAAAATAACCCTGAATGACCCGAATCAACAGTTTATCCCACTTACAAACAAGGAACTGGATGCTCTCGAAAGGGAAAGGAATGAAGAAGACTATTATTATAGTGTGTGTGTGTGTGTGTGTGTGTGTGTGTGTGTGTGTGTGTGTGTGTGTGTGTGTGTGTGTGTGTGTGTGTGTGTGTGTGTGTGTGTGTGTGGGTGTGTGTGTGTGTGTGTGTGTGTGTGTGTGTGTGTGTGTGTGTGCTATTATTATTATTATTATTATTATGGTGTTCAAGGAGTTATACTATCTTCACTTCTATTTTGAGGACAGGAATTATTTTAGGTTTTGAGTTTGTGTAGGGGAGTCGAGCTCGTTTATGTCTTTCGGTAGGTCATTCCATATTTTGGTGGTGTGACCTACACCCATTGTTTGAGCCGAATTTGGGGGGGAACAAGGTCAGATGACCTCTTGTATTATTGTTTATACCATGGGCCTATACCCACGCCGTCCTCCAGAGCTATACCATCAGAGGGACACGGAAGGAGTACAGGGTTAGATTTATCAGTATAACATTAACCAGTAACATTTTAACCATTAAAACCAGGGGAAAGCATCTGTGTCATTTTAGATTTTAGCTACAGTATACCTGTATATATAGCGACATAAGTTTTATATATATATATAAGCACTGCTCTAGTGTATTTGTCCACCAACCCCCAGCTGAAAAGATGTTGTGCCATTTTAACACAAGATTTGTGTTGTTAAAATTGTGTTAAAATGTTTCAAACAATATTCCAAAATTTTCACTTTTTTTCCTGTCAAGATCTTTTGAATATAGCCGATCTACAAGCTCAGAATACGACGCGTTCTGTAGATCGGCTATTTTCAAGTAGCCTATGTATAAATAGCTTTAAAATGGTTGAACCGAGTGCGATGCTGCATTAACTCACTTTGCCGAGGACCCCCCTGGAGGAGCCCCCTCACGGAGGTGAACCAATATGCTCTCCATAGAACTCCCTACACAGGGAATAAGGAAGTGTAGTGAATGAGTGAATGATTGGAGACACAGGCCCACATCGATAACGCGATGAATAATGGAGGAGGCAGATTATACAGCCTGACAGAGCATGGAGCAACGTGACACGTGTGACGGGTCAGGGACAATACATGAAATGGAACTGTTCTTCTCATTCACTCTCACAGGGGAAAACATATAATATTCAAATGACAAAAATGCTATCTGATGGCTGCCAGCTGTGTTGTAATTACATGTTTAGCATTAAACAATTATGACACGCACGCACGCACATGCGTTTGCAGCACTATATTTGTGAGGACATGAACATTTTGAGAACAGACATTTTAGAACCTTAAAGCCGAAAATAGCAGATCTACAATCCCACAACCCTTGTGCTTGAGCTTATAGATTTGAGTAGTTGAGTATATAGATCTGCTATTTTTGGTGACACGACACCGGTTCAGAACTAAGTAGAACGTCAGGTATAACACTACTCTAACCTGTAAATGCCTAATCCTATAGCCCTAACCTCCAACCTGAATCTATTCTATTCTAATCGTAAGCCTACTGTATATAACTACAGCACAGATCTAGCCTGGTAAAACAGGAAAATTGTCTTGCGACGTCCATTTCTAACTTGCAGGGACATTTGGTCCTCATAACTATAGTCAGTCACGCACACGCACACACACACACACACACACACACACACACACACACACACACACACACACACACACACACACACACACACGAAGGCAGTCAGCCAGCAAGCCAGTGCAGGCACATGTGCACAAACGCAAACAACAACACAAAACCCCATTTCGTTTTTTTGGACTGTAGCCAAACAAACACTCTAGGATGAAAGCAGACTGGCTATGCTGATATGTTCCACAACTGGAAGCGTTCAAAACAACAGACTGTGGAGCACGGATGATGGTAGAGTATGAAAACAGCTACTCATGTGGGACATAGGGATGGGACCAGCCCTGCAGGCACTGCAAGTGAACAACTTCGGAAGAGTTGTTCAAATAGCACTTGGCATCAGTGGTGGAACGCAACTAAGTACATTTTCTCGTAATGTACTTAACCAATTTAGACCTGAGGCCGATTCTATAAACGCCTTCTAAATCCTTTTCTGAAAAACTTCAAAACTTCCGAATTTTTACATGGAGTATTTCCAAATTTCAATACTTTATCCTTCTACTCCACCACATCTCGGAGGCAAATATTAAAGCAATAAGCCACAAGAGGTCTCAGTTTACCTTGCACTTTATAATGGCTTATGGCCAATGGCGTAGAGAGGCACGACGTGTCAGCGGAGTGCCTCCGATGACATTTAGGGATTGATTCCGACCCTCTCAGCCATTATAAAATACAGGTAAACTGAGACCTCACGTGGCTTATTGCTTTTCTAAAACATTTAAAATAAATGGCAACCTAATTGAAACAGTTAATAATACACTACAAGAACGACTTCAACAAGAAAGTAGTTCCCCTTCCCGGCCACTAGGAAGAGCCACTTCCTCATCACAAGAGACTAGTGCTGCTTGTTTACATCCAGGCTGTGTGAAGACGTCAACTTTTCCCAAACAAACACATAGAGAAATCTCACGGTAACTAAGATATTCGCTAGAAATTCATAATTTTATTTCTTCACGTGTAAACTGCTAGCATAGCTACTTAGCAAAGTGCCCGAGACATTGCGAGGGCGCGCAGCACAGCTGACTAGGGATTAGGGGGCCTTGCTGTCTTTACAAGCCTCGCCCGGAGCCACTCAGTCCCCGTCCTATGCATAGACATAAAAAGGTAGACGCCTCCTAAGACTCTGGGGCGTCTGTATCTGTGGGCGCCATTTTGGGGAAGGCAAACTGCCTATCAAAGAGACTACTGGCCAATCACAGCACGTCTTTTCCGCGACTTGGCAGAATCTACTGTAGTTGTAAAAAAGATATAATGGAGCCGCGCAGCAGCAACTAGTTAGTTGGAACTTGCCAAACTCACCACTCGGATTTGTGAACTAAATCGGATTTTACTGCAGTCTAAACAGGGCCCCAGAGACGTGATCAGTTTGTGTGCAGCTTGGGATGAGATTGGTTCAGAACGAAAATGTGTTCAACAGCCTTCATCATGTTATGTGATTGAAGTTCTTGTCAAAAAGTAAGATACAACTAGTTGTGTCTTCATTTTACAAATTGAGGCTTCACCACATCACCGTGGTAACAGCGGTAACAGTGGCAACACGGCAAAAGTTGTGCAAAATAGTTATCTTCCAGGGATTTTTATTATTTTTCTTTCTTTATTTGTTTATTTATTTATTCACTTACTAACCATTATATTATACTGCACTGCGACTTATAATTGCTTTAAACTGTCTTGTGTTATGTGTTATGGTTTCAGTACCATTAAAATATAGAACACAGACTGTCAGTGTCTTAAACCCGTTTCATTTGTATTTGCTGTTTTTGTAAAAAACTGGGGGGGGGGAAAACTCAATGATGGTCAATTATTTCAGTCTTTCAAAGTTGATAACAAATAGTTATTGAGGTATTTATTGTTTTATGTTTGGACTTAAAAACCTTTTTTAAATTATTTTAATAGTGGAGAGACAGTCTGCTTCAATGGACATAAATGCATTAGAAGGCTCGGCTATGAATATGGCGACCGCCGATTCAAGTCGCTCCAATGAACTGCAGTGGCCAATGAGATATCTAGGTTTCTTTATCTACAAGAATGTATGTATGGTCATGCACGCTAGCGGTGCTTAGAAGCCCCGCATGGCCGGGGTTTGTAACAAAATCAAGCGCAGCAGCTACAGTACAGATACACTGGAAACTAGAAAAAGTGCTCCTCGGAGCACAGGTCTCCGCCAGGTCAGGTAGGTTATTGTGGCCTCCTGGTGGCGCTATAATAAGGCAATGTGAAAATGCTGCCATTTCTTCTTAGGCCTTGCATGGCAATCGGACACTGCATTCATGATTTGAGGCATTTTGTTCCAAAAATGGGTTTAGCTAAATTAGACCAGCTGGTGGCGCTATAACAGGCCAATGTGAAAAGGGTGGCATTTCTTCCTCGGCCTAGTGGGAATGTGTGCGCAAAATTTCACAGAAATCGCACGTTGCGTTCATGATTTGAGGCATTTTGTTCAAACGGACCTATCCAGCAAACTTTGGAAGCCAATGTTGGCCAATTAGGATGGAATATGAAATATCGGACACTTCCATCTTGATCACATGACTATAGAGATACTGTAGCCTGGTTCCATACCATAGACCCCGCCCACTCTCTGAGTGGACTGCCTCTTGGTCTGGAGTTGTAAATGTGAACCTAGGACTTCTCCAGTACAAAATGCCTTGTAATCCCCGACACTGGAGCCAATTTCAGACTGAAGCTCCACGCAGCTTCAGTCTGATAATCAGGCTAGAGATACTGTGTACGGATTTGCGTGATTTTTGGACAGAATGTGAAGGAGTAATAGTAAAAAAATAGTTTTCCAAAAGTCAGCCTCCTGGTGGCGCTCTAAAAGGCAGATGTGAAAAATGCATGGCAAAGGTTTTTCCTTTACCTCTAGGGAGAATGCTTGCAAAGTTTCACGCAGATCCATGCAGTTATAGTTAAAAATGCAAATCGGCCTGTTATAGCGACACCATGAGGCTGATTTGAAAATTCTCAAGTGGCATTTTTTCCTCGGCCTAGTGGGAATGTGCGTGTGCAATTTTATGGAAATGGCAAGCTGCGTTCATGATTTGAGGCAGTTTGTTCAAAACGGACCAATCCTGCAAACTTTGGAAGCCAACCTTAGCCAATATGGGAAATCGGACAGATCCGGTTGATCACATGACTATATAGATACTGTGTACCGATTTGCATGACGTTTGGTTAAAAGCTGTAGGAGTAATGGGAAAAAATGGGTTTTGCACAAATCGGCCTCCTGGTGGCGCTACAACAGGCCCATGTGAAAAACGTGGGGCAGAGGTTCTGAATTGGCATCCAGGGAGTGGGTGTGCACAGTTTCGCAGCGACTGGGCCAACGGTGCCGGAGATTAGCTGCTAACAGACGGACAGGACGGACACACGGACGGACGTACGGACGGACAGGGGGTAAAACATACTCTCTCGCCATGCCTTTCGGCCTGGCGGAGACAATAACGCACCTGGGATTGATATAAACTGATCTAAGGTGTAGATTATAGTCTCATATATAACGTCTACTAAACAGAAATCAGCCAATCAGAATCAAGGAATGGGACTAGCCTAGACTTTTGAATGTACCTTTTACTCCACTACAATTATTTGAAAACGTTAGTTCCTAGGATTATTTCTGGATTTTTATATACATTCAGCAGAATACTATTATTGAAAATAGCAGATCTACAAGCTCACAACGTGGCACGAAGCAACGTGTTGTGAGCTTGTAGGTGTGCTATTTTCAAAAGCTATTGTATACATTTGAAAACTTGTGAGACCATGGACATTCTGCATAATGAGTACTCTTGCTTTTGGTACTTTACGTTTTGATGCAATTTTTTTACTTTTACTCCAGAACATTTTGAATACCAGACTTGTAAGAGAGTAATTTCTACATTGTGGTATTGATACTTTAAATACCAGTAAAAACAATTGTGTACTTCTTCCATCATTGCTTACCAGGATATCTGCGCTGTCGGGCAGAAACCTTGTATCTCCAAATGTCATCTTTGTATGTCTTTCCTAAATGAATGTGAGCTTGTATATATATTGCTATACTTGAAACATTTTGAAAGTGGTTGAGATTGTGACTAAATTACATTGGATGCATTGGAACACAGGTTCTTTTTTTTGGTCCATTTCCTGAAAAGGAATTATTTTTTCACTCAAGGTTTCCACCAGACAGTGACGAGGTGAAGAAATACACACATTAAATCCCAAACTAATACTAGTGCTCTGTTTCTCATCAGTTGAAAGGAAAATGGGCTGATATATGGGAATAAGCTAAACTCAGAACATGTGATTTAACCACTTTAAACCTGGCGTACCTATTTTGGGCACGTCATTCATCACCATCAGGTCGGCGGCGAGGGGCAACGCCATGCGTATAGAGCCAATCAGCTTCACCAATCTTCTCCATTTGGGTCGGTCCAGTGCTAGGGGCTCGGCTTAGCCAGCGACAAGCCCATTTGGTGTATAGGTCCCTGCAGTGGTGTAAAGTAACTAAGTACATTTACTCAAGTACTGTACTTAAGTACAATTTTGAGGTACTTTTACTTTACTGGAGTAATTTTCAATACTTCTACTCCACTACATCTCAGAGGCAAATATTGTACTTTTACTCCACTACAATTATTTGAAAACTTTAGTTACTAGTTACTTTGCAGATATAAACTATTATATTACAAAACACCACTTCATTAACCACGTCAGCCCTATTTTATACGTAGGCTATTTGAAAATAGCCGATCTACAAGCTCACAACGCGTCGCATCGCTCATCGTTGTGAGCTTGTAGATCTGCTATTTTCAAATATTTTAGTACTTTTACTTTACATTTTGATGATAATACTTTTGTACTTTTACTCAAGATGTTTTCTTTACTTGTAACAGATTATTTCTCTATTGCAGTATTGGTACTTTTACTTAAGTAAAGAATTTGAGTACTTTTTCCACCACTGGGTCCCTGGTGATGGCATCAATCCATCGAGTGCAGGCTGGCACCGCGTTTCCAGACGGCGGCTTTTGGTTTGAAGTGGAGGATAGCGTGTGTAAGGTGTTCAGGAGGGAGAGTCTTTTGGTTTGAAGTGGAGGATAGCGTGTGTAAGGTGTTCAGGAGGGAGAGTCTTTTGGTTTGAAGTGGAGGATAGCGTGTGTAAGGTGTTCAGGAGGGAGAGTCTTTTGGTTTGAAGTGGAGGATAGCGTGTGTAAGGTGTTCAGGAGGGAGAGTCTTTTGGTTTGAAGTGGAGGATAGCGTGTGTAAGGTGTTCAGGAGGGAGAGTCTTTTGGTTTGAAGTGGAGGATAGTGTGTGTAGGGTGTTCAGGAGGGAGTCTTTTGGTTTGAAGTGGAGGATAGCGTGTGTAAGGTGTTCAGGAGGGAGAGTCTTTTGGTTTGAAGTGGAGGATAGCGTGTGTAGGGTGTTCAGGAGGGAGAGTCTTTTGGTTTGAAGTGGAGGATAGCGTGTGTAGGGTGTTCAGGGGGGAGTCTTTTGGTTTGAAGTGGAGGATAGCGTGTGTAAGGTGTTCAGGAGGGAGTCTTTTGGTTTTGAAGTGGAGGATAGCGTGTGTAAGGTGTTCAGGAGGGAGTCTTTTGGTTTTGAAGTGGAGGATAGCGTGTGTAGGGTGTTCAGGAGGGAGTCTTTTGACGTGGCCGTACCAAGGGGCCAGCTTCTGAGTTGGAAATTGAGGCTGTATAGGAAGTGACAGTTCATTCGAATGGCCTGTAGTCTCGCTGTTTTACCCCTGCTGGTAAGCAGCGGATGGGTTTTTGCCAAACTTTACACATGGTTTTATTTCCATAATAAAGATTGCCATAAATACTTTATGCTTCCAGTCGCTAGTTTAAAGTCTTCTTTCAATCACCATGATATGCGTTTTGGTAAATTATGGTCCCATTTATTTTAAAATTGATGAGGGTATGCTTGTAGGAGGGGCGTGGCTACCTTGTGATGATTTGACTGACAAGCTACACAACCAATTGCATTCATTCCCCACCCCCGCTCTGATCCCAACCAATAGCATTCATTAGTTTCCGGTTTCTTATTTGCATATTCGGACTAGATATAGAAAGATGGCGGATTTGAAATAGTTGAAAAATAGGCATCATTTACGGTCTGTAGAGTCTATGGGGGTCACTTTGTCCATTTCTTTTTTACAGTCTATGGGCCGTACCAGTGTATCCGACGCTGTGCTGCTAGACGGGACGCGGGGGGCTGTTGGAGACCCTATCTTGCCGAAAACATTCAAAAACGTACAAAAATAGCAGACCTACGGTACTGTAAAAGCTCACAACATGCTGCGCGATGTAGATGTAGCGATGTAGCTATTTTCGCCATTTGTCATAGTGTAGGGCTTAGTCACTTAACCACTTAAACCTCAGCATCCGTATTGTGGGGAAAGCTTTCACAGAAAATAGCAGATTGACAAGCTCACGTGACCTTGTCGATCATCTATTTTCAGCGAAAGCCTTCCCCACAATAACAGAAAAGACCCAAGTAGAGCCCTGAGGGACTCCCGTTAACCATATAGGGGGGTTTAAGTGCATGGTTAAACCGTTCACTTCAGTTGACCCGGGGTCTATACTTGTGTGTGTCATTGTGACTGGCGTTGCAAGCTTGTCAATCTGGGAACCCATCGCCAAATGAAAAGGAAAAACAGCGCCCTCTGCTGTTTTTTACTATCTCACTTGGCTCTGGGCCGAGGACAATGGCGCACCCGTGCGCAAGGAAACCGGGGTTTTGGTCTGCCTTTCACTTCCGGTGGTGCGACTATGTTTTCATTCCCAATAACAATATTTCTACACCACTTCTCCCAGAGAACATGGATCGTTTTGGTTATAAGCCCACTTGTTTCTATGATGAAAGAGCAAGTTAAAATGTAAATATCTTTCCGTGGTTGTCTGCTCCGAGGACGCTATTGTTAAATGAGTTTCGGTTTTGTTTTTAGTGGGAAGCAGAGCACACTCAGTAAATCCCGCCCACTACATTTGATTGGGTAAAGCGCGGCCTGCTTCCTGATCTGAAGGCACGCCCACTTGTAGGTCAGTGCGTACACGTTATGACGGACCCTCGCGACAGATTCAAGCGGAGAGCAGAATCTGTTCTTGAGAGATTACAAGCTTGTAGATCTGTTATTCTTGCAGAGTGTTTGCCTATTATGACAAAGCCCAGAAATTCAGAAGAGGGATGCTATAGGGTTCAGGTTCACCATTATCATGTGCATTATAATACAATTAAATTATTGAGCTATAGAGGGCTCGCTCTGCCATGAAACAACATCCGAAAACCAACAACAACAAGTAACACTACACTACTAGACCGTGTGCACCAGTTGTTCTCAACCCCCAAATGATTTTAAGGGCGTGCAACACGTCGTACAACAATGTATAAAACAGGCTTTACTTAGACGGGTGGTGTGTTATTTGAGGTGATTTGTGTTGTCTCTCTTTCTTTTCTTCTTTATGGGAGGAGAGATAACAGAACAATGTTTTATTTTGTCTCTTGCACCGAGCTCTGATAAATTAAAATGCTTATTGAAGAGCATCAATGGAGAAGATTCTGCTGAATTATTGATGAAGACTGAAATAATGACAAGGGAAAGGGAAACATTTGCCTTTGGGGAGCCATCTAGATAAAGCATGGAAACCAAGAAAGCAGCTTTTGCAGTTTCCTGTCATTTTTTTAATGTATTTTAGTCCCGGGCATGCAATAGAGCAGTGGTTCTCAACCTTTTCAGTCTGTGAACCCCCCCCCAAAATAATCATATTTGAACTGGGGACCCCCTAACCTGACAAGCACTTGGAATTGTAGGAGTCGAGGCATTACATTTAGTTTGACTCGGTTCCACTGATAAATATTATGAAAATAGCAGATCTACAAGAAAATAGCCGTTCTACAAGCTCACAATGCATTGCGTCTATTTTCACAATTTCTGCTCTTATATTATTTGACAATTTGGCAAAAGTTTCACCAGTTGTTATAGTATATACAGTATAGTATATTGTTGATTACTTTTGATGCATTAATGGTCCTTTTTCTTTTCTTTCTTTCTTTTTATTTTTATAAAAAAAGTAGTAAAAAGTCCTTACATTTCACTTCACTGGCATCCCGACCCACAGGTTGAGAACCACTGCAATAGTCCAGCCAAATGTTTGAATGTAAACAAACAGGTATTTCCATGTAGAATGTGTATGGACATTTTCACAATCTAAAAATAAAGTGTCCAGAATATTAGCTACGTATATCTTTGGATATTCTTAACACAAATATCACATTTCTAATAGTAACAATATCATTGTCCCTTTTATGCCCATATGTGGAGATTTCTGTACCTGTCTGGCTGTGTCCCTTTTATGCCCATATATGGAGTTCAGTGTGAGGCATGCCCAAATATGGAATCCAGGCCAGTCAGAACCATGAACTGTATTAAACAAATAAGGGTCCTGTACCTGCATCAGTATTGTGCTGTAATTAAAACCTGTGTTGCAGACTAAAATGAAATCCCAAAACTGGTGCTTTTGAAATTAAATTGCCATATTTTATACTACCCCAAATTAATCAAACAAATGCATTGTTCAATATAATCAATCAGTGCATTGACTTCCAATTTACAAATGAACAAAGGATAGCAAACCCAGATATTTTGTCCCTTCTTTAGTTCATGAAATGAATGTTCCTTGAATGATTCCAATGAAAATATATGCCAAAGTAATCCAGTAATATCCAACAAAAATCTTCTGTCTGTCCAAAAATCAAGTAATCTTCAAATACAAAAGGAAAATAGCAATGCAATGCCTAAAAAGACAAAACGTATTCCTCTCACCCAACCTCTTTGTTAGGAGGCCCCAGCAAGATTCCTTTGTTCCTTTATTCCACCTCAGTTCATAAAATCCACCATCAGAATAACCTCTTCATTTTGACCAAGCTTCCCTTAGTAAGTCTGAAATGTTATCGACCGCCATATTATATGGTTTAAAGTTCAGATTTGGATTAACGTATGCTTTAAAGAGTCTCTTTGTCAAACCACACTAAACACTCTTTCACATCCAAAATGGAAACCCCCTGCCACCTCACTTCCTGGAACTTTTAAAGCTGTTCCTGGTTCCTCACTCCCTGGAACTTTTCCACCAGCGATCAATTCCTGGAACTTTTACTACATTGTGCTTTTTCCCCCACAGCTCTCCATATGAAATGAACCCTGACAGCAGAGAAGGTGTTAAATATTCAACCATCCTTTTAACCAGTGGCGGAAGAAGTACTCACATTTTTTACTAAAGTAAAAGTACCAATACCACAATATAATTTAGAACTACTCTGTTACAAGTGAAAGTTCTGTATTCACATTTTACTTGAGTGAAAGTGCAAAAGTGTCAAATTGTACTTAAAAGTACCAAAAGTAAAAGTACTCATTATGCATAAAGTCCCATTTCAGGTTTCAAATGTATAAAAATCGTTTTAAAATAGCAGATCTACAAGCTCACAATGATGCCTCATTCATACAGGTTAATGATTGTATTTGCGGCAAAGAAATCTAGCTCGTATTTGTATGTAATGCTAGTATACTGCTACTTTTACTTGAGTATATATAAAACCGGAGTACTTTGTTCAAGCACAGCCAGTAGGCATGTGTTTATCACGCTAACATCTTCTTTACAAACAGTGCAAATATCTATCAACTCTGCACTTTTGCAATCTTGTTTTGAGGGCAAGTTTTTCAGTGGATTGTGCCCCTCCGATATTGATTCTGCATTTCCTCGGGAGGATTCTCCACCCCCTGAACCACGTGTTGGACAGTTCTTTTTATAAACCGAAGTCTCAGTAAATATGATTTGCAGCTAGCAATAAAAAACAGAGTTTTATGTGCATACACAATGCAGTCCTTTTAACCCGCAGCGATATGATTTTTGGGAGAGTTGCAAAATAGCTGATGGATCAAGCTAAGGTCAAAAACTGCTGACTCTGGCTGATGCGCGTGGAATAATAGACTGGGTGTATGCCATGCTTTTTTTCTTCTGACAGTGAAAAAACAAAGTCTTCCTTCCACACACAGTTAACTAAGTACTTCCCATAAACTTTCACCGGTTGAATGATGATTATTCAGAAACATACACACACACACATCACATTTTGCGCTCATTGAAACTTTTTTTTGTAAGTAATTAGTTTGTGAAGATTCATTAGATGTCTCGTATTCAGCAGTAGCAAAACTATTGATAAAGCTGACTTATACTTTGTTGCATGACTGTGTCGATAGTCGATTTACAAGCTCACAACGTGTTGCGAATGCTACGCATTGTGAGCTTGTAGATCGGTTATTTCCGGAGGGCAACACCATCGTACGACGGGGGCATAAATGATACATTAGAACTCATGGAGTTGAATTAATTTTTAATTCCTCATTGTTAACTGTGGCGGTAATGAGTGTTGGACAAAGCAAAACAACAGGTGTGAAATGCCTGCGATGTGGATCAATCAAAACGTTGTACATGATTCATAATCTATAATGAGCGCATAAAGTGTTAGACGTAATTTATTGATTTAAGAAATGATTCTCTCCAACCAGCTGTCTTTCCAGCCTATCCCTGCAAAGTAACGAGTTAATTGATATTAATTCTTATTTCTCGATTATTCTCGCTAATTAATTACGGGGTAATGGATTCAGCCATGGAGAACTGGCAGATCTGCTGGGCTTGATTTGAGCATACATTACTAATGGCACCACTCCACCACCTTCTGTAAAAAATAAAATAAAAAAGGAAAAAAATAAAGTCAATCAATATAAAGTTTTACACTTGACGACATCTAACGTAATGAGACTTTTGTTTAAACTTCCAGGTTTTTTCTTTAGTCCTTCGTGCAGTTCTCACTCTCTCAAGTTTTCTTATTAGCTTGATTGGAAACTCTCCCCCCCCCCCCCCCACCTCCTGAACCCCAGCATGGTTCCTGTATAAAAACCTGTAAATGAATCATTTAACTAATTTCTTCAACAAATCTGAAGCCAGAGTAGGCATAACAGTAAGGAAGTAACTGGCCTCTGTACTCTCTATGCCTGACGCACAAACACAAAGTTTAAAAAAGAAAAAATAGCAGATATACACTCGTATATCTGCTATTTTTGAATAGCCAAAGACATCTTAGACCTTCCCGGTCTTAATGGGTTCATGTGAAAAGTACAAATCTAAAGAGCATACATTTTGTGCATAAGAGTTTATTATTTAACTTAATATGGAAAAATGTATGTACTGACAGAGATATTGAAGTGAAAGCAAAGACGTGTGACAACAACTAGCTCCGGTCTCTAAACTAAATTGCTCAAACTGCGTTTCACGCCAGAAGAACGAGATGACTGCCTGGTTATTTCCTAATGAGTCTTCCCGCTGTCCTTTCCTCTCCTCTCTTTGATGCTCTTCTTAAGCATCTCTTTGATATTGTTGATTGAATCCTTGCTCCTTCCGTCTGCAGTGCAGGTCTGTCGTAATCTGTTTGTCCTGTTATAATGACTCTATTATCGCACACGTTGCCAAGGGAACAGACACATTTGTTGTACTGAACGCAGGGGCCTCTCGTCGCACAGGTGCTTTTGTGCTCGTGTGTGCACAGGTGGATTGCTTTTTGTGTACAAGCACAGCGTGCTGGCGCATCAGATGCACAAATAGATCATGCTCTTCACCATAAAAGCCCAGAGGCCCGGAGCGGGTTGCATACATTACATAATTACAATCATTTTAAAGGTGGCAGGTGTTCTGCCGCGCGTCTCATGCCAGATATTCAGACGGTGATCTGAATTGCCCTCAATTGTCTGTCTTTCTTTCTTTCTTTTTTTTCATATTCAATCCATTTACGTGTGGTAATTTTGTGCCACATTTGTTGATCTAGTGCAGGGGTCGTCAACGTTTTTCAGGCCAAGGATCCCTTACCCGAGAGAGAGAGAGAGAGAGAGAGAGAGAGAGATGAAGCAGGGATACAGTATTTTAATAAAATTGTGTTGCAGACTAAACTTTTTCATATATTTCATATAGTTAGCTTCATAGACTTGTTTGGGAGCACTATCATCAGTGTTGTGTAAATATATGTATTTTGTTTGTTTGTTTACCCATTATCTTTTCTATTCATTTGTTGGATTCAGGTTCAGACATTTAACCACTTACAGTTACACCCTCAATACTTAGTAAACTTGACTTTTGGCTCTGTACTGGGCCTGCTCTGCTTTCCCTCTACACCAAACCACTTTGCTTAAAATAGCACAAGGCTGCGACGCGTTGTGAGCTATTGAAGAATAGCCTATACAGTATGTTTTCTTCAACAGCGGGTCCTCAGAGTTGCTACAGTGTTGCCACCAAACGTTTGTGTGCTAGCAACATTTTTTTTTTTATTGAATGTCTGAAAATACGCATTAAAGCCTGACTATGTAACTTTTTTTAATGAATAAAAGTGCTGTCAAACTGATATATGAAGCCATCAAAGCTGAAGCATCGCCTTGGAGGCAACCGATAGTCACTTAAAAGACTAGTCTCTCCATCATGCTGCATCTGCTGTACTTTTCTCCCCTCGCCCCGTAATCTGTTTTTAACTGCTGTGCTGTCTTTGGCACCTGAATTTCCCCAGCGAGATCAATTAATGTCTTATCTTATCTCGTCTCAAATCTCCCAACCCATAGTCACTTAAATGAAAAACCAGTGGACTCCTTCCCAGCTAGTCTCAAATCTCTGTGAACTTGTGAACAGGCATTGGTGTCTGTTCGTTGTGGAAAGACATTGGACAGACATTAGACAACAGACATTAGACAACAGACATTGGTGTCTGTTCACAGACATTTTAGTCGGCTAAATGTGGTGAGCTAGATCTGAAAACCTCTCATCAAGTTGCATGTAAAGCTTCCTCCAAATCAAACAAACAAACAAAAGTTTAATGTGCACCACAGTAGAATATTAAACATATAGTGGGGGAAGCCTACTTTGTCTCTCTCTCTCTCGTCCATACAGTGAAGACCCCTGGCCTAATAGGGTTCAAGTGGTTAATGCCCCACGTTACCGTGCACAAATATCGATTGGGATTGATTTAATGACATTGTCTTTTTCTGTAGCCGAGGCATAAATATTGCAGCTCAGTGATTCAGTCGAGGGTGT
Organism: Gymnoscopelus braueri; assembly: GCF_963280865.1. Taxonomy (NCBI): domain Eukaryota; kingdom Metazoa; phylum Chordata; class Actinopteri; order Myctophiformes; family Myctophidae; genus Gymnoscopelus; species Gymnoscopelus braueri. Next base: position 24,630,386 of record NC_137613.1, on the reverse strand, counting down.
ACGGTACCTACTGTACCCGCCATCCCTCACCTCTTAATTAAAGTTTGCCACAGAGCTTTTTTTTTAAAGGCACAAGGTCAGGTCAGTCAGTTAATAATACTGGCTTAACAACCTGTGGTTTCTAGTTTTATGTACAGTTAATGAGATGAAAAGGCACTTTCAACATCCCTAATACACGGAATGAACTCAACTCCTTTCAGAAAGCTGATTTAACCCGTTAAGACCGGGAACGCATCTGTGTGTAATTTTTTTTAGATTTCTTTGGGCTATTCAAAAATAGCAGATATACAAGCTCATAGCGCGGCACCGAGTGCCGCGCTATGAGCTTGTAGATCTGCTATTTTTGAAAAATCGTGAACATTCGTGGCAAAATCTTGGATTATATATTTTTTAAAGCTAGCATTTGTAAAATATTTAGTGCAGGAACCCCCAGAAGCAAAGATTTGAGTTACAAATGGCCGGCAAATGTTACAAATAGCAGATCTACTAAGAGATTGTATATTTGCTATTTTTGAATAGCCCAACGAAATCTTGAAATGACACACAGATGCGTTCCGGGTCTTAAAAGAGTTAATGGATCACACTGTGTGAAATGCGGCGGCGCTTCTATGCAAATGCCTCTTATTAAAAAGGTGTCTTTGCCGTCCTTCGGAGTGGAACTCAGAATGGTGACTGAATACACACTAGTTTTTAAAAACCCTTGACTTCTGTATGTACTGTAGCACCTTCAGGGCTGAGGCTTGTTTAAAGTATTTACCAAATGTCTGCATTGCACAAAGCTATTCATATTCCTGGTCCGCTCCCGCTGACAAAAGAAAAAACGGAGAACTGAGAGCTAACATGGATATAAAGGAAATGGTTGTCGCATGAAGATCACCTGGTAGACACTGTCTTGTGCATTGGTTCTCAAAGTGGGGTCCGGGGACCCCCAGCGGTCCTTGGGGTGGTTCCGGGGGGGGGGGGTCCCCAGCAAAAGTAGTTAATATAGCCTCACAATCATTTTAACCACTTTAACCATTATTTTATACTTTTCCACGCTATGAGCTTGTAGATCTGCTATTTTATTTTAAATCGTGAACAATTGTATGTATATAAAACAAAATTAAAGCGATTTTTAACTCAAATATTTGCTTCTGGGGGTCCCTGGAACAAAATATTTTGGAGATGGTGGTCCGCGGCCAAATACATAACATTTTGGGGGTCCATGACATGAAAATGTTTGAGAACCACTGGGGGTTTGTGTGTGTGCGTGTGCGTGTGCGTGTGTGTGTGTGAGAATTAATTAATGAACGAACGAACACGTATGAATGAATGAATTGCATTTTATTTTCATGTCATGGAATGACATGCTGAAACACAGACTTCCAGATTAAGTATTAAACCTCCCTGTTGTTCAGGGTTATTAGCTTTGTGTTTACAAACATGACCATGCAAGAAAAATCTGTTGAATAGACCTAGACAGCATTTGCCTCTTGCCAGAATTGGATATTGAATAGAGGCATGCTTGCAAGAAATGTGTCGTGCTCGTTAATCTTATTTGGGGGCTCAAAGATAGCGGGGGAAGGGGGGGGGGGGGTTCCAATTAGTCAGAACTTTTTTGCTCTACGGTCGAGGGCTTTGGGAAGTAAAGAGAGGAGGTATTGGACGAGAACGGATTCATTGAGGAGCCAGTGAAGCTTTTAGCTTAATTAGACTTTATCTTTAGGCCACGGGCTGCTGACTCACACAGAAACACACTTTTAAAAAAAGAAGAAAAAAAGCAACCTGTGGGGGGCTAACAATAGGGGCGGGGTTATCTTTTTCCAAGCTACATTAAATGACGCACAAAGATTAGAAACTTACAAGAGGAGAACAGCAGGGAAATGTAATACTGTTTTCTGTGATATTCAGGTACAACGAATAAGGCCAACGCTGACAGAGACTGGCTGTATTTGTTGTAATGTAATAGTTTGTCTCAGACCAAGGACCACAATGGAAATAAGTCTCACGACAATATTTGCCTCTGAGATGTAGTGGAGTAGAAGTAAAAGTACAGTACTTGAGTAAGTGTACTTATACTTTACATCCCTCTACACATCATCAGGGTACCAACGGACTTTTACTTGTAACAGAGTATTTTTTTCCTACATTGCAGTATTGATTCTTATATTTATGTACTAGTACAGTGGTACGATTATACAATGGTGCTAATTGTCTTCAATTCATAGAGATAAGCAAATGGATTCGGATACAGGAAAAATGGGTACCTCGATGTGTTGTGTTTATATCCTTGACGTTTCAAACATGTAACATGTGTTTTTCTTATATGACGTCAAATCAAATCAGACAAGACTGGGATGAGGTTTAACCCATTAAGACCTGAGGCCGATTCTACAAATGCCTTCTAAACAAGTAGTTCTCAAACTTTTTCGTGTCAAGGACCCCCAAAATGATATTTGTTTGTCCGCCGACCCCCATCTGATTTTTTTTTGTGCCAGGGACCCCCCAGAAGAGAAGATTTGTGCAAAAAAAAAGAAAAATTATAATTATTATTCAAGATTTTTGTTTAATGGCAGATGTTCAAGCATGCAGCGCAGCACGAAGTGACACGCTGTGAGCTTGCAGATCTGCTATTTTTGAATATTCAGCGCTAAAATCTCCCGGTTTTAATGGGTTAATACAGACAGTCTGTCTCTCTGTCTCTGTCTTTGTCTCTCTCTCTCTCTCCCTCTCTCTCTCCAGGCTACGGGCACGCGGCTCCGGGGACGGACGCGGGCAAGGCCTTCTGCATGTTCTACGCCGTGCTGGGCATCCCCCTGACGCTGGTCATGTTCCAGAGCCTGGGCGAGCGCATGAACACCTTCGTCAAGTACCTGCTGAAGCGCATCAAGAAGTGCGCCGGCATGAGCATCACCGACGTCTCCATGGAGAACATGGTGACGGTGGGCTTCTTCTCCTGCATCAGCACGCTGTGCATCGGCGCCGCCGCCTTCTCCCACTACGAGGACTGGAGCTTCTTCCAGTCCTACTACTACTGCTTCATCACACTAACGACTATAGGCTTCGGGGACTTCGTGGCGCTGCAGAAGAACCGCGCGCTGCAGCGGAAGCCGCTCTACGTGGCCTTCAGCTTCATGTACATCCTGGTGGGCCTGACGGTGATCGGGGCCTTCCTCAACCTGGTGGTGCTGCGCTTCCTGACCATGAACAGCGAGGACGAGCGGCGCGACGCCGAGGAGCGGGCCTCGCTGGCCGGCAACAGGAACAGCATGATCATCCACATCCAGGAGGAGTCGCTGCAGCGCGGCCGGCGCGGCCGGCGAGAGCAGCAGCAGCATCATCATCAGCAGCAGCAACAACAGCAGCATCATCAGCAGCAGCATCATCATCAGTACCGGCCGGACGTCACCGACCTGCAGTCGGTCTGCTCCTGCATGCGCTACCACTCGCACGAGTTCAGCAGCTCTGGAGGAGGCGGCGGAGGAGGGGGAGGGGGAGGAGGGGGAGGAATGGGAAGCCTGGGCTGTGCCTTCTCCCATCAGAACTCGTTCAGCTCGCAGCTGAACCCCAATCAGTACTATCACGGCGTCTCCTACCGGATCGAGGAGATCTCGCCCAGCACCTTGAAGAACAGCTTCTTCCCCTCGCCCGTCAGCTCCGTGTCGCCGGGCCTCCACAGCTTCATGGACAATCACCGGCTCATGAAGAGGAGGAGGAAATCCGTCTGAGTTCTCTTCCCTCCTCCTCCCCCCCACGGAAAGAAAGGGAGCTGTTTGAGCTTTCCATAATGTTTTATACAATTAGGTCAAACATCTATACCGATTGCTGCTCCTTACCAAATCTTTATCTCAGCACTTTTTGTTTCTTGTTTTTGTTTCTTTTCCTCTTGGATTGAAATGTAATGTATAAAGTATTCATGGGAATGGGTGGAGGAGCGCTACAGCAGAGCAGCAAAGCGCGGACACTTAAGACGTTTTTACGAGAGACGCATAAGCATGAAGCATGGATGTCTATTTTTTCAACAAACAGGCCCATTTGAAAACTGGAAAAAAAAAAAAACACCTTCCTTGTTGGATATTTACAAAATTGATATATTAACGTTGGTTACATACCAAATGATGCACACTTGGGATTTTAGGAAGATGCTATTTTTCAAAGGGAGTATGCCTGTTTCACCTTAACTTGAAGAAAATATTATAATTATTATGATTATGATTATTATCATTATTATTATCATTATTATGTACTATTCCATTGCCTCACTGCATACAGTACAGATAATTTCAAATGACTTAATACATCAGGTATTATTTTGTATAAGCCACACTACATCATGCCAAAATATTGTCGCCAATATTAGCATGTGCATTAGATGTCGTTTAATGAGTGTGCCATGGTTTTGTGACCTTAAAATTCATCCGTTTTGGAAACAGCCAAGTTTGTACGAAGAACACGATACATCTTATTTCCGATCTTATTATTCTTGAATTCAAAGGATCATCTTGGTTGCGATTGCTGTGCACCTCCTCTCTGAAGGCTATTAGACACCAGGCGGCAAGTAAGCTGAAAATGAAGCCAATGCGGAAGAAATTGGTCGAGAGGCCTAGAGAGTGGCGCTGTTTCCCCTCCCTACACTTTTTTTTATTACCTCTGTAAACATTTTCATAAATACTTAATATTGTCAGTCGCTAGTTTAAAGTCTTCTTTCAATTATCATGAAATGTGTCTTTTTGTAAATTACGCTCCCATACATTTTTATGATTTGAATTATAAAGAAGGGTATGCTTACTGGTTCTACTGTCCCTGAGCATGACACTTTTAACCCCTAACTGCTCCCCGAGGTGCTGCCCCCGTAGTGCCCACTGCTCCTGATACTAAGGAGGTTTCTGCCCGACAGCAACGATATACAGCTAAATGTGGTATCAGCATTGAACCCATCCTATCTGCATATTTTAACTTGATCCTACTACAGTGTCACACAAATGCATCAACAGTAGCAGATCCACAAGCTCAAAACGCTTTTGCTGTTTTAATTAGAATCCCTGAAAAGTAACAGTTTTGGACCACATTATTTATATTTATCATATTATAAAAAATACTTTGGAACCAACGTGCATCAAAATTGCAACCAAGGCAGAGAGGAGGAGGGAATCAATGGCAGCATTATGATCCTTTGGATAAGATAAAAAATATGATGTAAGATATGTTACGAGAAAGAGCTTATAACAGTTTGAAAGAGCCGATAAGTACATGTACTTTGTGTGAGAGATTTTGTTTTTGGAGGGGGTTGGGAGATCGTAAGCAAAGTCTTAAGACCATTTTTTACATTTAATTACATTATTTTGTTATATTTTGCTAAAGTCCAGCAGTTATGAAAAGGGGCAAACTTTGGCTATAGTCCTTCCCTTTTATCCAAAAAAACAACAAAACTAAACTAAAAACAACAAAAAATGATGACGTGTGTTCTCAGGCTTTTTGGTTATAGGTCCCAAACGTAAACACAGGAGGAGGGCAAAATGAATCTGTCAAACAAAGCCATGTACATATCAAAAATGCTTCTTTTCAAGTGTTCGGACGTTTCCAGAGAAAGATTCTTGAGATGCATCATCTCCCCCGTGGCTTTGTGTCTGATATTTACTATACATACAAGTGATGTTTTTTTCATTACGGGCATCAAAAGATCATCACTGTTGGCCGGAAACTTTGTACGTCCAAAACCGTTTTTTTTCTCCCTCCATTTCCTGAAAATGGAGGGAAAATGGAGTGTTCCAATGCATCCTATGTAATTATTTCAAGCTCAAGGAAATTATTTTCATTGGTTAAAAATGTATAAAACCCACAGACAGAATGAACCACTTTCACTTTCAAAATGTTAAAAAAAATATCCGATCGACAAGCTTACAAGCTTGTCGATCTGCTATTTTTCGCTACTCCAGTGTGACACTGCTGTAAGCCAAAGTAGGGGCATTAGTTTACAAAAAAACTAGAACGTTTAAATATGGAGATACAAGGTTTCATGCCATAGTGATGATACGTTTGAGCCGGGAACGCAAACCTGAGCAGTTCTGGACACTATTTTGGCGATATGTCCAAATGCCCATTAAACCAGAGAACAGCAGCGCCTAGATAAAGCAGCAGACAGCTCAGACAGTTGACGGATTTTACCGGACTTGAGACAATATTTTCTTAGTCACCAAACTCTAGATAACAGGACTGACAGAATGTGTCCAATTTATAAACGTGTTTTAAGGGTTGTAAATGTTTCTTTTAGATTTGTATTCTTTCAAAAACAAAACACTGGAGCAGGACCTTTTTCTCTAACCACACTGGAGTTACCCTTGAAACCTGCAAAGAGATTATTATCCATTTGTAAATCCTATCCTTCAAATCAAATAATTAATTATCAAATAATGTATTTATAACGTAAAAAAACAAAACATAATACTCTTGATTGGATCTTTACAGGACTAAAGAAACCATTTCAGTTTTCACTACACAAATACCACCTTAACATAGGGAATCTACATGTGCATACTGTACCTCAGTGAGTCGCGTATTATTCAGGCACATGGCGAAATGCCAGCCTCGAACAGGAATAATAAAGCTTAATGTCAGAGATAAGCATTGTTTCATTTGTGAAACCCTAGCTGGCTTATCTGAACATACTGTACAATATGTGGATAACACACTTTGGAATAAAGAGGCCTATCCGCGGATGTTTTTTCACATGTTAGCATACGTATGTGCCTTTTGAGAAACATCGAAGGTTTCTATGTAAGCGGGCACGTTGCATCGACTCCAAGCAGCAGATCTGTTCAGCCACTTAAACCCTCATGTCTTAGTGAAATGGACCTGAACTGTAGGACTACTTGACTAGACTTTTTTTCCCCCCCTGTCTACACCAAATCCATCTACACCGTTCCCCCTAGAAAAGAGATGATTGGGTTCATGTGGCTAGCGTGTGTCTAAATGTACCGCTAGATCCAGGTCAACGTAAAGTACACAAGGATGTAAACAAAACAAAACAATAATTCAACACCAAGCATCTGTACCATCTATCCGTAGAGTAGCGAGGACCAGCACGACTTTGTGTGATAGGGTAATATAACATCATTTTAGGGGCGCGATGATCGGCTGGGAGTATTCAGAAGGTTTTATTTCGCTTGTCGGGCTAAGGGTGGGGGTGGGAGGGGGTGGGGTAGTACCGTAGGAGTTAACTGCCTACGTTGTAAACGATGGCCATAACCACATCACCCCCCCCTCCCCCCCCCTGTTCCGCTCACCAGTAAAACTCTCAGAGACACTTTTTTTTTTCTTCGGTGGAATGTATTAGCCATATCGGATTTCTGTAACGGGAATAAGCAAACAAATGAGCTCATTTGTGCTTCATGATGAGCGGCAAGTCAAATTGCGTCATTTTTCAGGGGAGCCGGAAGATGTGTTTGTTGTGATGAGAGGGTTTTTTGCCGTATACTGATGGTCCCTCGGCTGTCATCCCTCTCTCTTCCCAGACGGTGCCGAGGAAGAGAACCATACATTGTCCGTGTCAGGCGTGTAACATTTTATAGTTTTCTTTCATCTTCAATGCTCTTTAAATCTTTTATGCAGCATTAAACCATGCATACTGGCTTCTCAATATGAGGTCTGGGGCCCACCAGGGGTTGCAAATGGGACCCTTACGGGGTCTGTAACTTTGAATGTACAGACCCGTAAGGGTAAATGTTCCATTTGTACACTCTCAGAGCTAAATTAACACTGAGGATTCTGCAGAGATTGAAGGTAATGTAAGTGATGTGTTTTTTTGGTAAAAAAGAAAAAGTGTTGAATAGTTCTTTATTCTATTCTGATTGTAAGAGTGTTTGTTCAGTAACAGGGGTCTTCCCATGTCTTCAGGTATTTAGTAAACAGATCAGGTTAGAGAACTCATACAGGATACATGATTAACTAGTGAAATGAGGATAAACAAAATGAGCAGACAAGTGTCCACCGTGAAAATGTATATTTGTTATTTCTTTGTTTATTAAAGAGAGAGATAGAGACCCCCGTTACTGAACAAACACTCTAGTCTAGTCTATAGTAATAGAATAAAAAGAGCTTGTAACTTTTAAACAACACACTTTTTGTTTTGACCCAAAGATATCACTTACACTTTAAAAAAAACAGCGCATCAAATGTGGTTCCGTTGCCCAACGCTTGAGGGGGTTCCAGGGGGTCCCCAGCTAGATATTGATACTGTAGTTAGGAACCAAATGGACCCTTATGGGCCTGTAACTCTGAGAGCATACACATGGAACCAAAAGGACCCTTCTGTCAAAAGCGCCATGCTATTCCTACAGCAGGGATCAAGGAGACACATATTGCACTACTATCTGTGTAAGACAATACGACACTGAAGGCTGTAGGGTTTATGATCTCGTAATTCATTTTCTGAAGAAAAACGCATCCTTTGCAATAGGTTCTTATTTAATCTTCTCTAAATGAACAAAAAAACACACTGTCCTATGTTTTCTTGGAAGGGGGTGATCATATCAGCGACCCGTCTTCTCGTCGCGTCGGGGTGGGTTCGATGCCTTTTTTTCGTCGAAACGGCATGAACTTTGAACTCCCCTGATGTTCGCATGCGGCGGGCGGCGGCTGCAAAGCGTTGGGTCGGTTTCTTTATGCTGAAGGTGACTGTGGAGGATTGTTTCCAGAGTGTAAACCAGTGGTTCTCAAAGTGGGGTCCAGGGACCCTCCCTTTTGGGGGGGGACCTTGAGGGGGTTCCAGGGGGTCCCAATGAAAAAAGAGTTAATATAGCATCGAAATCAGTTTAACCACTTTAAACCCTTTAGACATCTACTGTACAAGCCGATCTACAAGCTCACAACGTGTCGCGATGCGAATGCGTTGTGAGCATTGTAGATCAAAAGATCTCGGGAAAAAAGGTGGAACATTTTGAATATATTTTTTTATGTTTTAAAAACACAAATCTTATCTTGTATGGGGGTGGGGGGGGCACAACATATTTTGAGACGGGGGACGGTGGGCCAAATGCATATGAATTTGGGGGTCCTTGACATGAAAAAGTTTGAGAACTACTGGTGTGTAAAACAACCATTTTACATTTGTCTGTTTTTTTGTTTTTGTTTGTTCTGTTCTGTTAGATTTTGTTTGTGCGCGTGTGTGCATGGTTTGGTGTGGCTGACTCTCTCTGGCTCATGTGAGCAGGAGGATGATGTCATGATAAAACACACTTGAATAAAAAGAAAAAACAACGAGCCTCCTTCCAACATTGACCTGCTAAATCATTTCTTCTTCTGCTGCTGCTGCTTTTTACCAAATCTCTTTGCCAAAAATAGCCAATGTACAATCTCACGTCATAATGTGACATATTGTGAGCTTGTAGATCTGGTGTTTTTGCAATAAAAAAACTAAAACTAACACCAAAACTAATAAAAACTCAAATAAAACTAGAACTTTCACCAAAAAATAAATAAACTATCAAACCCACTTAAAACAATTAAAATATCAAAATTCAAACTATCCGAGATAAATAAATAAAAAGTCGACACAAAATAATTCTATATAATTCAAAACTATGATTCCTGAAATTGAACCGAATCTATAATCAACCTTTCACCCAAGAGCTCATTAGGAAATACCCCCTCAGGTTAACTATACAATTAAGCTAAAACCTGTTCAAGACTTCCATGTCGTCATGGATGTTTGAAAAAGTTGGCCTCTCTTAAAGGTCTCTTCTCTTACAATAAGAGAGCTTTTCCTGCCTTAAGGAGGATGACCGGGGAGAGTCTCCACCCATGAATGTAGGAGAGAGACGGATAAGATATGGAGCCGCTCTTCTCAGCGCCTCCAGGCACGAATTGGAACACAGTGAAATCAAATCTTTAGATGGGAGAGAAGAGGGGGAAAGGTGACAGAGTCCCGTGGGACTTTTCATCACATCAGCACGAGTCTGTGGATTAGAACCATGCATTCACAGAGCCAGTACGCAGCTGTAATATATACTGCACAGGGCGCAACAGTTAATCGAACAAATACATTTAATTGATTATATAGAACCAATACATTTAACATAAAATATATAGATATATAAAAATCACAGATAATCTATGATTTAATAAAATCGTTGATTAATAACTGACCTCATTTTGGGCACGTCATAGGTTAAAAGTTTTTGTTGATATGTAGGCCTATTAAAAAACTCGATTAATTGAAAAAGTTATCGAATTGCTAACAAAATCCTCAACAGTTGCAGCCCTATACTTCAGAATATGCCTTGTGTGAGTATTCACACAAACACTCTGAAATGACTAATTAAACTATGAAATTATAAACTGTATATGGTATGGGTCTTGTGGGTGGGAAGGAAGGATTTTGACAGAAAAATCAGGCCCTCGATCCTGCCCGCCTGCCCTATAGTTGCATCTCTGTCTCGGCGGCCCCAAAGCCGTGTGCAGCTGCTGGATGCGAGGCGATGTGAGTGCACGACATCGCTTTTCATCCCTACCCACACCTCGGTAATTATACTGTCAGCCCATGAACGTCAGGGATCGCAGAGAGCGGCGACACAATAAGAACAGAGAGCGAAGAGGCGTGCGTGCAGGCCCTCTCACGGCGTCAAAGCCTGTAATTTCACATCTTAAATGATCATGTAAGCGGAGCCAAGTTGTTCTGCAGCGGGACTATTCTCCAACACGTACCCAGTGATATAATGGAGCTTTGCAATAAGCAGGTGTCGGCGTTGCACTCCACTCCATTTTTTTTCTCGCGAGGGCGAGGGAATGATAGAAGGAACCACAAACCCGGGGTGAGGGGGGGTGAGATTTAGGAGAGCTGATGAGGTCTGACTGTCAGATGAAAGATGGAGCTACTCAAAGGGAGGCAATGCAAGGAGGAGAAAGATTATGATCAGCTATAAATCAAGCCAAAGAAGTCGGATCCGGAATGATCTGCTGCTAAATACAATCAAAATGCAATCAATGAGGATGATATGAGGGGGGGGGGTTCAAGTTTATGAAACTGGCTGCTGTCCAGAACTTATTTAACTTAATAAAACTTTGATTTAACCAATCTGTATGGTAGAGTATAACTCGTACATCTGCAGGAATACAAGAACGCTCGCCCCAAAACACGCTCGCCCAGGGTCTAATCCGGCGACCTCGGAACAGTCGCCACCAAGTATTCCTGAACGCAACCTCAGTAAAACTATGCCTAAAACCTGTGGTGTCGCGTCCGCCTTTTTTTTGTGGCAGGATCACATGCACGGTACAGGGAAAAAAGAGCAGCAAACGTTTATCTGAAACACAATTTTATATAATATAGAGGGGGGTCCCTGCTTCATCTCTCTCTCAGCTAGGGGGTCCTTGGCCTGAAAACATTGAAGACCCCTGTATTAGTGGAAATCAACTACTTTTACACGGATGTGCATGTGGGTGCAGACTAGAACGCGTTCCCCTCGATTCATGAGCCAAGTACCCAAATGGCTACTTTGCATAACAGGTTTACAAGTGAGCGTGCAAATACATCCTCACTCCTCCTCGCATACACGGTAAGCAACACAGCATTTTGGCTTCGGTAGCCGCTGCTGCCAGTATCTGCATATATATACAAACATGTTTCCTACTACAGTATGTATTCACATATAAAGACAAAATAAAAAGCGTGCGATGTGTGCGTGCCATGCGCACGCATGTGACGTCATTAAGATAGCGTTCCGCCATCAAAAAGATCACCATTAAAACTAACCTTATTCCTAAACTTACACCTCATTAAAACTGCCTAAAACTAGCCTTAATCCTAAACTTAACCTCAATTAAACTATGCCTAAAACTAAACTTATTCCTAACCTTAACTTTAGTAAAACGAATACAAGAATACAAGAACCGGTGGGGACGAGCGGTCCGCGAGAATAATGGTGCGAGTGTGTTTTAATTGGGGCGAGCGTTCCAGTTGCCCATCTGCAGTGGTCTGTGGTTGGAGCCAGCATCCCTACTTTTACATTAAGAAATTTAGACCCTGGTGTCCGGTAGGCCTGTACAGTATGTTTAGCTTCAACTACATATTATAGGCAGTGGTGGAAATCAACTAAGTACATTTACTCTGTAATTTTTAGGTACTTTTACTTTACATCTCAGCGGAAATATTTTTTACTTTTTAAAATGTGTACAATTATTTGACAGCTTTAGTTACTAGTTACTTTGCAGATATATATTAGTATTATTATTTTATACTTGGGCTATTCAAAAATAGCCGATCTACAAGGTCACCACACATCCACAGCATACTTTTACTTTGGTATGTATGTATATATGTATGTTTTGATGCCAATACTTTTTGTTGTACTTTTTACTCAACCCAAATACACAACTTTTACTTGTAAGAGTATACATTGTGGTATCGCTAGAAACAATCTGAGAACTTCTTCCACCATGTCAGTATGACATTTGATTGTCCTGTACTGTGGCAGCTTTAGTTGAGGCATGCAGAGACCTGAGGAGAATGCGAGATGATGTTGGCTGTAACTTTGCATATTTACATAGAAAGTGTAGCTGATGAAGGCACACTGGGATCTGTAAACTACAATACATCACTGTCAGACGGAAAACTTGCACGTCCAAAAAACTTTCCTTTACTATTATTGTTTTTGAAAAAGTTAAATAGCTGTGGAAAATAGCAGATCTTCTTGTAGATGTGCTATTTTCAATACTTTTGCGCTACACTCTTGTATGATGAAGTCGAGCATCAATTTATGATGCAGACCATAACGTCTTGCCACATCCGACTCGATTAGAAACACTGTGGGACGTAATAGAAATGTATTATTTATTATCGTTATCGTACCTTGAAGGCAGCGCGCTATATTGATCCGTTTCAACAAAAGAATAATGGAAACGCGCGGCCCGGCTCGCAGCTTTGATTTGCACAGATCCATAGACACGTCTAGCCTATACAACATCAATTTCAGAGGGTTAAGATAAAGCTTTGTTGCCTCTGCCTGCCTCTGCTACTACAGTAGCCTGACAGACACAGAGGCTGTGGTCTGCCATAATGATGATGATGAGACTGTAAGGCTGCCGCCACACTGTTGGAGGCAAACGGCATCTCTGGCGCCATCTAGTGGCGAAAGTAAAGCATTGATTCCCATCACTTCATAATATAATATTAGGCTATTTTAAGCCAGAGGCCATGCCAGATTTTTAAGTTTTAAGTAAAAGTAACAATGCCACTATATAAAAATGCTCTTACAATTAAAAGGCCTGTCTTCAAAACTTAAAAAAAGAAGTATATAAGTATTGGCATCAAAATACTTACAGTGCCAAAGTAAAAGTGCTACATTTAAAAAAAAAAAAATAGCTGATCTACAAGCTCACAACACATCACATTGTGACACATTGTGAGCTTGTAGATCAGCTATTTTTTAATAGACAAACAAAGTATTAAACAGGGCTTAAGTGATGGTTAATGTTTGTTTTACAATAAGAATCTAAATCTGCAAATTAACTACTGAAGCTGTGTAATTAGTGGAGTAAAAAAGTATACATCTTTTGCCTCTGAGATGTGGTAGAGCAGAACTATATATTGTTGATAAAGGCAACATATAAGTAAAGTAAAAGTACCAAAAAATGGACTTAAGTGCAGAACTTGTCTGTAAATATCCGTAGCATACTTTCCACCACAGAATTTTAATTACCACAAGTCCATGAATTTAGAAGGGAAACAACGGTGGGTAAGGTGAAGGTATGGGCACGCATGCATACGCCAGCTGCTTCTAAGCTGGATTGGAGATCAATGGAGATCACCCTCCTGCACGGTGACCCTAATCTCTTTAATTATCTTAGGCTGCTAAAGCCTTCCAGTGTGCAGTGTGTGTGTCCCTGGCATTGACAGAAGGCAGGTAATAGCAGGAGCAACGTGGAGAAGAAAAACAACAACATATTCTTCTCTGCAGCAGTGAGCAACATCATGATGCAGCAAAGAATCAAGCAAGAAGTCTTTGCCAAACCGGTGAGTATATCAGGAGTCACTTCAATAGAACAGTGTTCCAATGGCTTTCCTTTGTCACTGCAGAGTTGATGCTAATTTGATTGAGCGACCAGTGAGAGTGAACTTGCTTCCTGTGGTGTTGATTGTAGTTTATCGTCACTGTTGGGCAGAAACCTCTTATCTGTATCTATAGTTAAACTTTTTGTGGGGTTTTTTTTTCTCCCATAAATTAATGCCCTACTTGATCGTACTACACTACTGCATTACACAAATGTATCAAAAGTAGCAGATCTACAAGCGCGAAACGGCAGGGCACGTTTCGAGCTTGTAGATCTGCTACTTTTGATGTTTTTGAATTTGAATCCTGGAAAGTCACAGTTTTTGGACATTTCCACCCGACAGAGACGATTATGTTTTATGAACAAGGGCAATGCAATAGTCTAGTATGGTTCTTCTCGTATACTGTATGTTTCCTCTGTGAATACATTCTGGACACGAATACAGTAAATGTTAACACTACAGTGCAGTAGGCCTACAGCAAAGGTATATTCTCACCTCCATTGAAGCATCATACATAAATAAACTAAACATGTATGCAAAAGCATTTTAATGTAACTATCCCACCTTGAATCACTGTTTATTTGGTCTAATTAAATCAGATTTAAACATTTAATAGGCCAGTGGTTCTCAAAGTGGCGTCCAAGGACCCTCAGGGTTCCTTGAAGTGGTTCCTAATGGACCCTTATGGGTCCATTTGTACACTCAGATTTATGGGGGTTCCTTCAAATTAAAGAGTTTATGAGCCACTGTATTGGGCTATAATTGTCATTGCAATGCCAAGTGTTTTGCTTTGATGTAAACCGAACCTTGGAACTTTGAACCTTGAACTGAGGCGCGTCTCTTTTGTTTCAGGGGGCGCCTCGGCCAGACGAGCTGCCCTCCCCCCACGTTAAAAATACCCCCGTGTGTCTCAACGGTCAGCACTTCCGGCTCACGCCTAAAAATGGCCACAATTCCAAAGCACCTGGCGTCCGCATGTCAGGCGCGCCGCGCCGGGACGAGGCTGTGGCTCGTCTTACGCCGGCCTTACCGACCCTTGAGTGCGCGTCACAGATGCCTCTCAGGTAGGCCTGTCACAATGACTAACTGCCGCAATATGTGTCTTATTTGTTCCTTTATGCGTTTCCTCAATGATTGTAGCCACCTTGTGTTTTGTTTTGTTTCATTTAATTGCACCACCTGCATCAGGCTCCCCTTCTGAAAGCTTATACGTAATATAGCTTCTCTGGGAGACCTGATTCATGCACATCCTGATGCATGTGCTGAAGACTGCTGTGTACTTTTCCTGTGTGTGTGTGAATAAACCAATTCATTCATTCAGATCGCAATTATTTGAAATAATTGCAATTATTTTGCATATTCGTCAGAATCGTTTCCGTCCATCTGTAGGCCTATAAATTAATCTATTGAAGATAATAGAAATAGACGGTTTCTAAGCTGACAAGCTTGTAGACCTCTATTTTTGTAATTTTCTGAAAGTATACAATTATTAAATGCATGGCCTGTTTTGACCATAGTACGTTATGAAGTTATTTGTCCATTGCCCTGTGCAATTTTTGTTTACAAAGACCAAAAGGCAAGGCGAACTCTATTTGAGTTACTCTATAATCGTCAAAAATGTCACGCTCGTGACTTTCTCTCCGCTCAGGTCCCCCGTGCCGGACTCCGAGAACCTGCCTCCCCGACGCCCGCTGAAGCTGGCGCCTCTGGAGCTGCCGGAGGTGGTGAGGGAATCTCAGAGGCCGAAAATCCGAGGCCTCCCGCAGGAAGCCGTTTCCCACAAACTGGACACGGGAGGGAACGAGCCGTGTCCCCGCAAAGTGAAGTTCTGCGCTAGAAAGGCTCCGGTCAAGGCCCCCGCGTGCCCGTCGTTGAAGTCTTCGTCGTCGTCCGAGCTGGTCAAAGGCCCGCCACAACAGCAGGGGGCGGCTATGAGAGCCCGGCTGGCGCGAGGCTGCCCCGTGGAGCTGTCCGGGGATCGTCTGGAGGGCGTGGTGTGCAGAGGGACCCCGGCCCCCAGCAAACCCGCCCCGCCGTCTCTTTTCCCCAGCGTCAACGCTAACGTAAGGACCTCTGCGGCCCGCGGCGGAGAGGGCACGTGCCAGAGTGCCAGCGCGCTGCTGCATCAGCAGGAGCAGCAGGAGACTGGCAGGAGGCGACAGCGTCTCAGAAGGGCTGAACGGCTGGAAGAGGATCAGGGCAAATCAAACACGTCAACAGGGGGATTATCTGCAGATGAAAGCAAGGTGGCCCAAGGGCTCCGGCAACGCAAAGGGCAGCAGCAGCGGACAGAGGGGACTCTGAGGCTGCTGGAGAAGGCATCAAAGAGAAACCCGGTGCCCCAGCAGCCTGGGAATATGATGGAGGTGTCAGGGAGAGCACTCAGGAGGATTGCAGTCAGCAATCGGCAGGATGCGAGTCCTCTCGCCCTGTAACCATGCTCACTGAGTGAGTGGAGATAAGGGCTGGGCAATGAACCCAAAATATATCCAAACTCCAATAATCAAGAAACAAGTTTTCTTTCTTGTATATCAATGAATCGACACGGGAAAAATAAATATATTTTTTTACAGCCGACTAAATGGATTAGTCTGATTAACCTCTTCACCCTGTATTATACTTTGTTGTACAATGGTGACGGACAAATAGACAATCCACAAGCTCACAATGCATCTCAACGTGCTGTGAGCTTGTAGATCGCATATATTCACTATTTAAAAAATATATATAATCGTCCAGTAATCTTAATCGAGGCAAAAGTTGGGAATAATGTTGATGTTGATTTGAAGTCATACCGCCCAGCCCTAGGAAGAGCCCTCAGGAGGACGGCAGTCAGAAGAACTGCATAGAACGTGACGTTCTAACTGGAGATTAGAGAGGAAAAGCCCTGCTCGGGGCCTCTGATAAAGCATAGCAATGCAGTCCATCTGCCAGGACTCTTGCCATAATTAACAGTAACTCTGGCTAAATAGTTTAATACACTCGTTTGTCTTGCTCTGGAGAGAGCCAACAGTGCTGGCACTCACTCTGTAGTCACAAACAGGCTTTTGAAGCTACAATCCGGGACTTATTTGAATGAATACAACATTATTGTAACCCATCTGTGTGGTAGAGTATGTATGTTGATCCATTATTAACCCATGCCATCTGCAGTGGGTGGGGGTGGTTTGAGAGATGCAATGGATAAATTAACACTGGCGGTTTTAGAGTTGTTCCGATACCGATGCCAGTGTCGGAAATGCCTCAGATACTGCCTAAAATGCTGGTACCGGTATTGGCGAGTACGCAGATCTATGCCCCGAGCCGATGCCACGTCATTTACCATGTGATCTAATTTATGCTAAACTTTTTTTTTTTTCAGTGCAAAGTCGTCATACAGCAGCTTATAGCAGCTGAAGCAGTATGTACAGTACAGTGCATGTCATGCACTTTTGTACATAAAGTGAATAAAGGAAATAATCCTCTTTTCAAGTCATCTTCTTTTTTTTTAAACCTTCTGTTCTTTATCAGGGCCCACTTGAACATTTTGAAAGCTTTCGCGCCCACCCATCTGACATCCCAACACGGCCGATGGCAGTTCTTAAAATATCATTTTGACTAAAAGTGCTTTCGCCACAATAAGCTGCTGGCATCAAAAGCGTCTGTTCCGTTTAGTAATGACGTTCATCCCTGTGTTATTAAATTTGATTAGATAAAAATGAAAACGTATTACAGTGCCAAATTACAACGAGCTGTCTCAAGACTCTTCACATATAGAGCAGAGACCCGACATTTTCCCCCGCATAAACAAACACTTGGCGACCGTGGCAGGGTTACGACAAAAGAAAATAAATAAATAAAATGAGGTAAAGTAAATTGCATCAAAACGCTTGCCAGGAATCCAACTTAGCTGTGCGTCTTGTCCCCGCTCCACTGATTACATTAGACAGAGCAGGTGCAGGTTGGTGGCAGATCAAAAACAAATTAAGTGTTAGAGTGGGTTCGGCCAGGGCTCCTGGGTGTCTTTCTTTGGCATTTAAACCCCATTCGTTGTTGAGCGAAGTCCCTCAGGGCTCTATGCTAGTGTCTACTCTATTTTTTGCTCTACGATAAATAATTTCGCTGAAAATAGCCAATCTACAAGCTTGCACAGCAGCAGAGAGCTCCAAGGCCCCGGCTAGTAATCAAACTGCTTTGGCTTATTGTATGTAAAAACAGTGAGTGCCAATCCTGGCAACCTCTGGTCTGGCCCCACTGAGGAACTTAGGCAAAACACTTAACATTATATTGATAATATAACGTTAATATATACATAAAAAAAGAATGTAACGGAAATGTCAAGGTATTTCTTTTCGTATTTAAAACCTTGGAAAATGATTTTTCATTGTGATACCGATTAGGAACTTAAAGTATATTACCTTAGTTCCATTGAAGCCAAAAAGCTACCGTGTTAAGTGGAGTCACATTGAGAGCATTGTGAGCTTGTAGACATGCTATTTTCAAAAGATTTGTATACATTTTTCTCTGACCTCCTCCAACGTCCCCTCCCGCTCCCTCAGGTCTGGTGACGCCAACCTCCTGGACTTCCCTCAAAAAGACAAACAAACACACCTGGGGTGACAGGGCTTTTTCAGTTGCAGCCCCGTCCCTTTGAAACCCACTCCCACCTCACATCAAAGCCGCCCCCACCCTTGCCGCGTTCAAAGCCTCCTCGAGTGATTTTTAGTCTTAGCTTAATGTTTTTAGCCTTTTAACTTTTTCGCTAGCAATAAAAGTTGTTTATTTTGATTTGTTTTGTAAAGCGAGTTTGGGTACTATGAAAACTGCTATAATATACTAATGTATTATTATTTGAAAACTTGCATAATGAACTTTTGGTTTAAGGACATTTTGATACCAATACCAATACTTTTGTACTTTTACTCAAGTACATTTTGAATTCCGGACTTTTTTCTTGTGAGCATTGCTGCACTGCAGTATTGATACTTTTACTTCAGTAAAAAAAAAAGGAGAGTACTTTTTCCACCACTGGAGATGACTCAGCCCTACCTCGCAGACAGATGACAGGAGACTGTCTCTGACAGCCTCACGGTGCAGGAGGTCTCTCTCTACTGTAGGTCTCTCCTCCTCCTGCCACGCTGAGCACCATCCTCAGTTTCTCTCACACGAGGAGGCGACAGACGGCTCCTTGCACCGACACCATCGCTCATAACATACTGTACATCTGCCCCGGATCATCAGCACACCTCTCATTCACTTCACACTGGGCCTATACATAGCCTGGACACATGGCCTCACAGTCTGTCTGCCCCGGCTACAAACACACTAGAAATAGGACCGGATATGATGATGATGATGGTTATTTCTGATTATATTTCCATTTCAAACAACATGGTTTTTACAGGAAACAATGCGTCTGGCTACAGCGGTTATTGACAATGAATATCGTTCCTGTCGGGCAGAAACCAGTTTTTGTTTAGAGAAACAAATTAAAATACTTTTTCACCGTCAGTTGATGCTTCATATCCATATGAGTAAAATCAGCCCGGCTGATTTGTTTATTTCTGGAACACAGTTCTTAAATGACGAGATCTAAGATTCCCCTATGGCAATCCAATAAAAAAAATAATGCTGTGACCGAGGGGGATAGCGCCCTCTAGTGGCAGTGATGTCAGACTTCGGTGCTCTATTTGAATCCTGAGAAGTAACAGTTTTGGACATAATGAGGTTTCCACCTGACAAACGATATACTGTGTATATACCACCAAATTAGTAATACAGTTTCTCACTGCTCCGCTTAAAATATTTTCTTCTAATCCAAACAAAAACATCCTTTAAACCTGGGATTGTAGAAATGAATAAAATCCTGAAAACAAGTTAAGAATATGTAAAAGTAACTTGCGCTATGCATGTTGCACACGTTGATACTGCGATGACGATACATTTTCGAATACGCTGTATTGTGCAGCCCTCCGGCCCACTCATCTGACCACTTAACACGGTAAGTAGTCAGATGGGTGGGCCGATAGTCAACGATGATCGATGTCTTTCCCACAGGAGGAGAAAGGGTTAAGTATTATGTGTGGAAGGTGAAGAACGACAACTAGAGAGATGTGGGGGGGAGAGAGAGAGAGAGAGAGAGGAGATAAAGGGGCAATGAGTGACAGACAGAGAGAGAGAGAGAGAGGGGAAACTTGTTGCTGCCTCATGCATAAATTTCATGCATATCTATATATGTCTGTCTGTCTGTGTGTCTGGTAAAAATTGCAACGGTTTGGCCCGGACCGCTGGCGTAGCGGTCCGAGCACCTAGGCTACAATGTAGCCTGACAGCGCGTCGCGGGTTCGAGTCCCGATCCCGACGGCCTTTGCTCGCTGACACTCCCCATTTCCTGTCAGGCTTGACTGTCCTATCAACAATAAAGGCATAAAAGCCCAAAAATAAATCTTTAAAAAATTGCAAAGGTTTATACTACAAGATACCCAACAATAAAGGTAAGTCATCTAAATTAGCGGAACAGGATCACAGTGAAGCAGTAATAGTAAGTCATACAGCAGCAGTAATGCGAACCTCTTCCAGTGTTCCTCTAATCAATTGCCCAACATAACTACAGCCTTCTCCAGAAGTGTGCAGGCTGGTGGCCGGCCCAGCCCATGCCCGCGGGCCCACCAGAAAAGCCTCAGGGCGGGCGGCGGCTCTGCTGTGGCTATATCTCCTATAGTGGCAGGGTGGGTTGGACGGCGGAGGCAGTCGCCAACAAGCTGTGCCTTTACTTCTGAGGGCAACACTTCAGACGGGTGCAGCCATGATGGAAATGGAAAGAAGAAAAAAAAAGTGGGGGGGGACAAAAATATCCCAGAAAGTTGGTTCTATAATTGGCCTGGTGTCTCAGGCATTTTTTTTTCTTTCTTTCTTTCTTTCTTTGTGTGTCTGAGCCGTGTGGAGACCAGCCCACAGTGGTAGACAGTAATGAAGTACATTTACTTGAGTACTGTACTAGGTGCAATTTTGAGGTGCTTTTACTTTACTTTAGTATTTCCATTTTGTTGATACATAAATACTTCAACCGCACTACATCTCAGAGGCAAATATTGTACTTATTATTACTCCACTGCAATTATTTATGATTGTATCTTTAGTTACTACTTTGTCAGTTTAGATTATTAATACAACACATATTTACTTAAGCCTCATTTATACTTCGGCTAATTCAAAAATAGCAGATCTAGATCGAGGCATTCTAAACATTTAGGATAAAACTGTTAAATATGCCATTCAAAAAGTGTACTTTTACTTTTGGTACTCAAGTATATTTTGATGACACTACTTTTGTACTTCTACATTGTGGCATTTGTACTTTTACTTGTAAAAAAAACAAAAAACACCACTGAGACAAGCCCAGCAGAAGAACAGCAGAAGCTGCACCTCGTCCCGTCCCGCCACCCCCTCACCACACTCACCAGTGAAACCTTACACTCTCCCCTCTCAGGTCACTCCCACTCCAAACCAACACCATCCAAGAAGTCTTCTGAAGTCTCTCACCTCACTTTTTAACAAACAGCCGTACACCGGATTGACACCCCCAGGATTATAACCATTTTACTGTGTCCCCTGATTCCTCCTCCTGCGTGCCCCTGCCGTAAAGGAGGTATTGGATTAATAGCACCTGGAGAAAAGATGCTGGCCCCTCCAATGCTGCTGATCTAGGGGCCCCCGAGTGTACGAGAGGCTGGCTCAGAGGCAGGGTGTCACAGGGAGAAGCAGAGAGGAGCAGAGGTGACCTTCGGTGACATTAATTGATAAGCCAGGTAAGGATGGAAATCAATGAGGTGTATGGGGAATTCCATCTATGTGTGAATGGCATGCTTCTTTGGAAAGAAAGAATGTGAAAAATATATTTTTGGATCGTCTCGTATTTGTTTCGTAGCTGTGAGAATATTGAGAAGTGCTTTGTAGCCACATGCTGTTTTACACTATACAAATCCTGAGGGTTCATTTAACTCCGTGTTTACCGTGTTTAGATACACTGTTTAGATGGCCATTTGTTCATGTGTTTGTTATTTAGTTTTTAGTTTTTTAGTTTTTAGTTGTTTTTTGTTTGCTGCTGTTTATTGACCACAATGTTAAAATGTAATTCACATAGCATGTTATTTAAATGGATGCAAGGTTCATTGTTTACCTGGTATCCTATGGTTTAAATCCAGAGATTATAATTTTGAGTATATTGTTTAGGCTGATGCTAGGTTCCTGGCTTACCTGCGATCCTAATTCACTGAGGCACTACACTGTCTCTCTCGCATGTGATGTATGTGATTATACCTTGCTTATTGTAAGTCGCTCTGGAAGAACGTCTGCTAAATGCCTAAATTGTGTATTGTAAATTGTGCATGCAGAGGAGAAACGTTTGGATTGCATGTCGGAACAAACCGCCTCTGTTTTTCCCATTTTGGAGGATGATGAACAGGGGGAGGTGGCGGGGGGCTTCTGGTAGAGACATCTAGATTGCGGTCCCAGGTGGTCTACCGTTGAGGGGGAGGAAATGGAAACAGGGCCTGGGGTTCGAGACCTCCAGTTTGTAGAGGAGGAAGTGAAACTTAATGCAGCTTTGTTAAAAAGGCAAATTGAGTCTGGTGTTTCTGACAGATTTGTACCTTTGATTCAAGTAGCCTACTGTAACACAGTAACAGCTGACCTTAACTCCCCTCCACACACTGGATTCAATTGCAGTCGATGATTACAATGAATGGGCCGTTATTATCTGGTCGGAAAGTGGAAAACCCTTCATTGTATCCGTGGAATAAGAGAAATCGGGCTACAGTATGTGACAAAATGTGAAAAGTTGAATAATTAAAAAAGAAACAATTAGGCACTAAACCGGTTTCTCTTCAGTTGCTTTCAATAGGGGCAGTGAATTGAATTTGTGCCGCAGTGAAAGTGCTTAGATTTTTAAATAAATGTACTCTCATTATAGGCAATTACAGTCATTCAGCGAGTCGCCCTGTTAATAGCGCGGGCGAAACCACGACCACGTGGCTAAAATAGCCTGCTGGAATATCAGATAAGGTCACTTGCACGAGGGACAAAGATTACAATAACCACGGGAACAAAACACTCTTTCTTCATTTTGCAGGCTTCAAATTGTAAAACACACAGGCATTCATTTATACAGCGAAAGCAATGAAAGAGTCAGCCTATAACTAATATGTTTTAGTTATTGAAATTGACAATGTCAGGCTTTACAGCTCCTTGTAATAACTCAAGACAGGAGGATGGAGGAATACTGTATAAAAGCCTGGCTCATACTTCGTCCCTACGTGGTGTTGCGTGCCAAAAATAGCAGGTCAACAAGCTCACAATTGCACTTGGTGGTGTGGACACGTTGTGAGCCTGTAGATCTGCTATTTCTGGCGAGTGACACCATCGTGCGATGAAGTATAAATGAACCCATTAAGAACCGATTCTACAAATGCCTTCTAAATCCTAACGGCTTTTCTGAAAAACCTAGGTTGCTAACAGTATATCGTTGCTGTCGGGCAGAAACCTCTTATCTCCATATTTTAACTTTTTGTGTTTTTTTGTAAATAAACGCCCTAATCGATCATAGTACAGTGTCACACAAAAGTATCAAAAGTGTGTTTTGAGCTTGTAGATCTGCTACTTTTGCTATTATTATTTTTTTTATCCTGAAAAGTAACAGTTTTGGACATATGAGGTTTCCACCCGACCGAGATATATATATGTATATACCTAAAATCTAAAATGACACGGATGATTTCCCGGTTTTAATGGGGTTTAATGCAAGTATAATGAAATAATAAGAGCCTCCATAGAGATAAGATATCTCAATGAAGTACAATCATACAGTGTATAAGTCCCTGAATCCTTTATTTATAGTCACTCTAATTCACACAGTCCTTACACTCCCTCCAGTGAGCTGTGAAGCTAACTGTTGACAGCTTGACTATTTTGTTTGGAAAACTTCCTTGTGGGTTCACGTTTTGAAAATAAACCCGATTCAATTCAACTGTAAATATCATAAGCGTTGATAACAATTTTAGGAGGGTGTATAAATGCCTCACATGCTGTGCATAACACGGACTCTGTGCAGCCCACCACAGACATCTAGTGTGAGTGTAACTGCGAGCTGTAATTTAGGACCCGAGGCAAAGAGACAGTGTTCTGCTTAAGGATGAGTTCCCGTTGTGTCTGAGGTCGATGACACATCCGTCCCAAGGCCAAGGCTGCACAACCACTACTGTACAATACATAGAACAATAGTCATGTGTTTATTTGACTTATACATACAGTATATCAGTCTAATATGACAAAATATAGATACATTATACAACCATGGCCAAATAATATACATATATTTCGGGCACTCCCTGATAGAAAATGTATTTTGAGTGGCAAAGAATGTATTTACTGTAAACTGTATCTGTGAATACCTTTTCAGGGGCCGAAATAAATATTCACATTCCGTCGCAAAGTTGTGTGTATATTTTCAAACATACATGGTATATGTTGCTGTGTGAGCAGAATCAGAATCTTGAGTTATTTGTATTGGCAGTAATATTATTCAATAGTACTGTAGAATAAAACAGTTTTTCCTGTAGTCCTGTAGCTTTTTTACTGCAAGTTTCCTGCGCTGCATAAAGTGCTTCCTGTGTGTTGGGTCCCTCGTTGGACAGAAATGATTTGCAATAAAAAACGTTGTTCCCTTTGCTTTTTTAGAGAGGAAAGGGAGAGGAGATCAAACAATTGAGAAGACGTCAACTATGTATTCCAATATGCCTGTACAAAGAAGATTATACGATTATTAGACTATAGTTGCTGACGGAAATCTTAAGACCAGTGATTCTCAAACTTTGGAAGTTCAAGGACCCTCATAACTCAGAGCGTAGAAATGTAACCCGTGAGGGTTACGGGTCCATTTGTTTCCATTTTGTACACTTTCAGAGTTACAGACCTGTAAGAGTCCATTTGGAACCCCCTCAAGGAACCCTGAGGGTCCCTGGACGCGACTTTGAGAAACACTTAACCCATTCAATCATGGAACGCATCTGTCATTTTAGATTTTAGCGCTAACCATTATTTTACACTTTGTCTATTACAAAATAGCAGATATACAAGCTCATAGCGCGGCACCGAGTGCCGAGCTATGAGCTTGTTTGTTTGTCGTTTGTTCAGAAACCTGTTTCACAAAATGGTCGCTAGAAGACGTTTAAAGGAGTAGTTCACCCCCAAAACGACTTTTTTTCTATTGATTACTCACCCCATGGAGCCTTGAATTCATGGATTTATTTTTGTTTTTGTCGCATTCCTTCCTTTATTATTTGATTATAATAAATTTAGCCCCATTGATTCCGGTAGGAGACACAAATGCATTTGTGTCTCCTACCGGAATCAATGGGGACAAATTTATTATAATCAAATTATTGTCTTAGGAATGCCACAAAAACAAAAATAAATCCATGAAATCAAGGCTTCATGGGGTGTGTAATTGATAGAAAATAAGTCATTTTTTGGGTGAACTCCTCCTTTAAGCAATTGTACAGGGGTTATAAACTTGACTGAGAACCATGCGATGGTAAATCACTGATTATTTCCAATGACATCTCCACAGCTTGGAAAACTTGATGGTGGTCGCAGCCTAAAGGAAAAGGAACTGACCCGAGGCCAAAAAACATGGAAGTACGACTGGGATTTAGGATTAGCCTGGTCTTGATCATTCTGGCCGTAACTCTTTTAGGAGAGAGAGCAGAGGCACAGAGCAGGGCAGGTAAGACCATTGATTCTGCATGAATGAGCATTACTGTACACACAGAAAAAAATAAAAGGTGCCGACTGGAACCGAAACTGGTTCTTCGGAGTGATGCCGTAGAAGAATCATAATTTTTGGTTCCGGAAAAATCCTTTCACACACCAAGGTTGTTTAAAGAACCTTTTAATTTAACCACTTTTAAACCCTATTGACGAGTGTCTCCCAGGGCTCTGTACCGGGTCTGCTCATTTTTTACTTCTACACCAACTCTCGTCAGAAATAGTCGATCTACAAGCTCACAACGCGTCACAATGTTACACATTGTGACATTGTAGATTGGCTATTTTCTGCGAATGTTCGCTTATTAACTCTTTCAGTGCCAAGAGTATTTTCATAAAGTACTCCCCCAGTGCCAGCAATTTGCGTTTTTTTTTATTTTCTAATTTTGTAATTTTTCATTCAAATAAATGATCTGATTGGGTTTTTAAACCCATAATACAGTTCTACCAGTAGAGAGCAACAAATCGACACATTGATGACCTCGCTGGCTCACTCGCCCCCTCCCAAACAGGCTCACGTCACATCCGGTCATAACCGGATGTTGACATTTTTGACAATCGTTGATCGGGCTAAATTACGATGTGATACACGACTACGATGACTGATCGTCACCCAGACCAAAGAGAGTAGACGTGGACCTCTCCGTTTGTTTTTTATACCGTGTGAAAAACCGTGACTTTCCCTATTCTGGCCAAAAATGATCGCGGGAAAAAAATTAGAACCGGAACCCAATGAGTCTGAAGGAGTCAGGAAGCGAAAGTGATCATGAAAAATAAACAGTATAGCGCGACCACAGTCAAAAGTAAAAACTCGGGATTTCTCGTGCTGGCACGGAGGGTACTCGGGAAAAACTCGGGATATCTCGGGGCGTGGCACTGAGAGAGTTAAGACAGGGCCAAAATTGGTGTTTGAGGAACCATTTCTGGTAAGAACTTTGATATAAAAAAAAGGAACCATATGAGGAACACAAATAACCATTCACTAAATAAATTGGTTGTTTATTAGGTGATGGTTCTTCTTCTAACCAAGCTTCCTGTCCAACTGGAAACCTCTTTAACCAAACTTCTTCATTAACCAATTGAACCCTAGCATCCCTATTCTGGATCGAACACCAAGCTTACATATCTACAAAGATATTTAGTGTAGAGCGAAAACATCAGGGGCCCTAGTATAGAACCCTTAGTGACTCCGGTCAACTGAGTATAGGTTTTAAGTGGATAAAAATCTCCTCTTTTCTTTTTCCAGGGTGTAAAAATGTCCACTACGACTTGGCCTTCATCCTGGACACCTCCTCCAGCGTCGGGAAAGAAAACTTCGAGAAAATCCGGCAGTGGGTCGCCAACCTGGTGGAGTCCTTCGACGTCGCCGCCGACAAGACGCGGGTGGCCGTGGTCCGCTACAGCGACCGGCCCACCACAGAGTTCCAGCTGGGCAGGCACAAGACCCTGGCGGAGGTGAAGCAGGCCGCCCGCAACATACGCTACCTGGGGGGGAACACGATGACCGGGGACGCCATCGGCTACACCACCACCAACATCTTCACCGAGAGGAACGGCGCCAGGCCCAAGGACCGGGGCATCCAGAAGGTGGCCATCCTCCTCACGGACGGCAGGAGCCAGGATTACGTCCTGGAGCCCTCCAAGGCGGCCGCTAAGGCCGGGATCAGGCTGTTCGCCGTGGGCATCGGGGAGGCGCTGAAGGTGGAGCTGGAGGAGATCGCCGCCGAGCCCAAGAGCGCGCACGTCTTCCACGTGCAAGATTTCAACGCCATCGACCAACTAAGGGCACGGCTGAGGAGGAGACTCTGCGAGAGTAAGTGACCCGATGGCATTCTTTTAGCTACAGCGAGTGGTTCTCAAAGTGGGGTTCCCCAGGGACCCTCAGGGTTTCTTTAGGGTGGTCCAAATGACCACTGAGAGCGACAACTCTGAGAGCGTACATTTGAGTGTGTTGGAGGTGCAAACAAAGATACTTCTTGCATGGATTCGGCTCCTTTTTGTGGCTCGACAGCTTGGAAGAACAAATATTTGGACGTCCTGTACTAATTTTCCATGTTGCAGGTCCCTGTGTGCACCGCGATACTCAGACATATTTTTGCGCTAGGACAGAAAAAGATATCACGTACTGTACTCCTCCTAAGCTCATTGCTGACACATTGTTATTTGCACTTCCAAGACAAGCTACAGTATACTGTACCTACAGTAGATTTAACAGAAAACCAGAAGCCCAAGAGGCAGCACAGCAGTTAAGAGTTACAGATACAAAGAAAGGTACTGTCAGATACTGCAATACAAAGGGAAGAAATAGCATTACAGAAGCACCATCAATAATTAACAACATTAAGTATACTGTACATCTATGCAAATAGGCCTTTCTGTGTGGAGTTCGCATGTTCTCCCCGTGTCCCCTAGGGTAGGTACCCTCACAAAAAAAACATGCAGTAATCCTGGTCTCTATACTGCCTCCCCCTGGTCAGCCAGGGCGCCTGATGGAGGGGAAAGGAACTGGTTGGAATAACGTGTTCCTTCCACGCGCTACATGTACATCCTACCGGGGAAACCCCCCCCCCCCCTGTCAGGTGATAAGAAGCAGCTTGCTAGCTCCTCATGCATTGAAGGAGGCATGAGCTCAGTTCTGGGCTCTCCCCAGGCTGGCAGAGGGAGAGTAGCGCCCGGGATTACATACGCAATTGGCACTGGGTGAAAAAATGGGTTACAAAATCGTGGGCTAAGAATTTAGAAAAAAAACTGCAATATGCAGAATAAAAAAACAAGGTCCCAATATCATCACAGTATTCAGCCCAAAGCACAAACAAGTACCTGAGCAAAAGATATTCAGGTTATCAGTCTAGTCTAGTCCTGAACTCTCCCCTAGTGGATCAGTGGGTTATCAGTCTAGTTGTGATCTCTCTCCCTGTGGATCAGTGGGTTATCAGTCTAGTTGTGAACTCTCTCTCCAGTGGATCAGTGGGTTATCAGTATATAGTACTGAACTCTCTCCCAGTGGATCAGTGGGTTATCAGTCTAGTTGTGAACTCTCTCCGCACTCATTTTTCCTCTGCTGTGTCAAACTCGACATCAGAGCCAGAAGTCCAGTGTCACTGCTTATCTGTGCACTAAACCATGCAATCATGTCGTTTCCTCTTTCTTCTTTATTTAGTGTTTGTGGCGAGGAGTGGCGAGGCATCCTTTGCTTTTCTGTCCTGCTAATTTTAGTTAGGAATTTGAAATGCTGGAGTGTAGAGCATCCATCTTCTTCAAGAGAACAAAAACACACACACACTGACACACATACACACACTTTGCCACTTCCCCGCACAGCTATTTGAGAACACAAAATTTTTCCCTTCGCTTATTATTTCCAATTAGTACTTGTATGGCCAATGAAAGCACTGTTAGATTATTTTTTCGGAAAGTGTGTGTCTCTGTGCTGAGAGATTGTTCTTGGTGCAGTGCTCTCACTGCTCTGGAGAAAACAAGAATTGAGGTTACAGTATAACTAAGGCTTTCCAGTGTTTCACACCTCCGCACCAGACATAGGGGCAAGCTCATACCACAGCAATGTCCCTGCCTGGTTAGAAAACTGTCATTTACAAGGCACTTTTTTTGTGTGTGCGCATCCCACCACCCTCACACACAATTCATCTCTTGTCAGCAAAGCATGGGAGCAGCAGGAGGGACAGAGACGCTCCAGTCAAGAGGAAGCCATGTGCACTCATGCATCTGCACCACCTCTTTCGGGGTGGGGTTTCTGCGGTTAAGCTCGGTCGGTGGTTGAGGGGTAAAATAAGAGTCAAACTCAATTATACGTGTGCTCCGAGCACATCTGCCCACTTCACACAAAGCTGTGAGCGATGCCACTGATCGATTCTTTGAGGCACACATGGCTGGGGGGGGGCGTGGCTGAGTCTGCCATTGTGGGTTGTTTTTGTTCTGCAGTATTGGGGTATTTTTCATGTCAAGGACCCCCAAAATGATATGTATTTGGCCACGGACCCCCATCTCAAATATTTTGTGCCAGGGACCCCCAGAAGCAAAGATTTGAGTTACAAATGTTTGCTTTAAAAAATATCACATTCAAAGATTTGCACAATTTTATACGATTTAAAAAAAATAGCAGATCTACAAGCTCATAACGCGGCACTGAGTGCCACGCTATGAGCTTGTATATCTGCTATTGTTTAATAGCCAAAGTATAAAAGGTTAAAGTGGTTAAAATTATTGTGATGCTATATTAACATATTTTGCTGGGGACCCCCTGGAACCCCCCCAAGGACCCCTGGGGGTCCTCGGACCCCACTTTGAGAACCAACAGGCTACAGTATTGGGGTATGTTCTACAGGAGAGAGTTCACAACTAGACTGATAACCCACTGTACCAGTGGAACTCCACGAGGAGCAGAGAGTTCCCAAGTCACTGATAAACCACAGTCACTTGAGCTCCATGAGGTGCTCATGTGTTCATTTGAAAGCCCTTAACCTTTTGACCTTGCCCTTTGACCCCATAGATTCCAATCCAGTACCAAGGGCTCAATAAAGCAGCCTGTTCATTATTTATAGAGACATGATGTGTAGACGAAGCCATTGTGCATTAGGGAGCTGTGTTAAAAAGCACTGGTTCACAAAGTGGGGTCCAGGGACCCCCTAGGGGTCCCCAGAAAAATGAGGAACAGTTAAGCCTTACTAAAGCCTTCTTGAAGACTTGAGCCCTATTTTTTTTTTTTTACAGATCTTTACAAATCTTCTTTTATCGGGGTCCATGGCACAACATCGTTTCAAATGGGGGTCCACGACTCCACGGCAACACAACTCTAGGGTCCTTGACATGAAAATGTTTGAGATCCACTGGTGTAAAGTGATCCATACGACTTAAAAATAGATTCTCTGAATGAGCAAAACTAAAAAAGCTTCATGGTCATCTCAGTGTTTTCCTTCATGTAATCTCTAAGATCACCATGTTTTTGAGTGTAATTC
Organism: Gymnoscopelus braueri; assembly: GCF_963280865.1. Lineage (NCBI taxonomy): Eukaryota > Metazoa > Chordata > Actinopteri > Myctophiformes > Myctophidae > Gymnoscopelus > Gymnoscopelus braueri. The sequence continues at coordinate 24,599,588 of NC_137613.1, read as the reverse complement.
TAAGTATATCAGTGGTCAGTGTAACTCTGGCTCAGCAAGCAATGCTGGTTATTTCTGCCCCGGAAAATTACAGCTCTAATGTTTCAAGTGGGTCTTAGCGTTCAGCCAGCTCCGTGTCCATGTTAAAAACGCTCTCACTTTTTAATCAAAAGCTTTTAACTACAGGCCTCTATTTACTCAGTCCTACGCTTGACCGGTGCCTCGGAGAGCTAGCTGGCTTAGCATCACAAAACTAGGTCATAAACGGACATATTTGACCCTATATAACCCGGAATGGTGCCAGTTGCCACGTGCAAAAGGCGCAGCAGTTGTCCAACGCTGACTTCATACTAAATCAAAGAGGCCTAAAGTCAAACATTTTGCTTTGCATCAACTTGATATTGAAATGGATGCGTTTAAATTCAGTCTGTCCTGAAGCAGGGATCATAAACATATTGTGTCTGTTCGGGTGGAAACCTCATATGTCCAAAACTTTTCTGGATTCAAATTCAAAAAGAGCAAAAATAGCCGATCGACAAGCTCGAAACCGTGCCACGCTTCAAGCTTGCAGATCTGCTACTTTTGATACTTTTGTGTGACGCTGTAGTATAATCAAGTAGGGCAGTGGTTCTCAACCAGTGGTCCGGGGACCACCAGTGGTCCTTGAGGGGGTTCCAGGGGGTCCCCAGCTAAATTATAGATATTCAGGAACCAAATGGACCTTTATCATAAGGGTCTTTATCATTTGTACACTCTCAGAGTTAAATTAAGATTGATTTTACAATATGAATTAAGGTCCCAGTGATAGAAATGCCATTAAATGGGGGTCCGTAGCCTAATGCATGTCAAACTGGTGGGTCCTTGAAACTAAAATGTTTGAGAATCACTGCTAGACCCGTAAAAGGCTTCTCTTCTGGGGGTCCCTGGTATATCTTTTCAAATGGGGGTCCGCAGTCTAATAAGTGTCAACTTGGGGGTCCTTGACATGAAAAGGGTTGAAAACCACTGAAGTAGGGCGTTAATTTACACGAAAGGTCAAACATATGGAGATAGGAGGTTTCTGCCCGACAGCGACGATATCCCAAATGGCCATAAAAAAAATAATTACCATAGGAGGGCGATATCAAAAGCAGAAGCATGGATCCCCATCCCCCCCCCTCAGCAAATCCAATGCTGGACCTGCTCAACACATCCAGCATGACTTTAAGTTGCTTCCATTTTAACTGTGGGGCACATTCGTAAATTATAGCTTCAGGGCCACAAGAGCAGGGAGTTGCTCAGCTATGCAGCATGCTTTGCTATGTACGTCCCAGTGTTCAGCTATAAGCACCGTCTTTAAAAGAGAAAGAGTGACGCACTCGCACCCATTCACGGAAGTATAATTTTTGGTAAAACTCTGGCTTTATAAACAATACAAACCAAGGATCCCTACAGAGTGTTCTTCCCGAAAGCCTGCCATTATCTCTTTTAAAGGACTTTAAAAGGTTTTTTTTACGCAGACAGAGGAAGAAGGGAAAAAAGCACACCTTCAATTTCAGTTATAAGTAGACCGAAAAAAACGGCACAAAACAAACAAAATATCACAATAGATGTCAGGGACAATGAAGTCTACGGTACAGACAAAAAACATAACATCTCTTCACATAACATCTCAGTCAGCCTTGTGAATACAGGCACATTTAAGGCTACAGTGAAATGCCTGTTTGGATTCTCTAGAAATAGACACAGCAGTAGAGTTTGCGTGTCACAGGAATACAAGCCATATCAACAGAATCTTCCCCATAAAACAGATCACCGCAAAGGTTGAAGGCTTCAAACTTGACAACTTGACACATCTGTGATTTATGGAAATTACAGGGTTTGACGGCACATATTTTGGCAGATACACGATGCACTACAGCACTTTTGGGTGTCTGAGTATTTGATTTCAACGATACACAATAGACAAAAGGTTTGGGCCTACATTGAATGAGAATATATGAACATGCCTATGCTGTACTTTAGGCATGTAACATACATACTGTAATGAGAGTTGTGCTCAGGTTTTGTGACATCGCCCATCCCACCTTGCGCATGTTAAAATAACCTGAATCACTCTTGTACGTTCGAAAACACAGAGGGCAAGGTGCATTGGCTGAAGAGGAACTGAATGCTGAATGACGGGGACCAAGAAGGTCACCATTGTTATGTACTGTACTTTGTCCATCGACGTGTTAGTAGACTATTCCGGGGTGAACAGTCGACGAAAATTGCTGATCTTGTGACGCGGAGTGAGCTTGTAGATCTGCTATTTTTGAAATTTGGTGTAGAGGGGAAGTGAGAACTAATAGGCTCTGTGCATGAGTGTCATGTTTTTCCAGTTCAAGTCAAAGCCAATCAAATGAAGCTATGGGGAAAATTACCTGGACAGGAAACGGATATGTCACCTCCTGAAAACCTTGGACTCCATTGCACAGAGATCGTTTCTAATTCAAGTTAATAGGCACACAGCTCGCGTAACAATCTCAATTGAGGTCTCTCTAAGGGCTTAAAGCAGTTGTTCAAAAGCATCTTTAGTCATAAAAGTGGCACCTTGACACAAATAGACAGAAAAGGCGCCGCCAACATAAACTCACCCCACATGGCATCTCATGGTTTTGCCTTTCTCACTGTCACCACCAGCAGGCCAAGCTTTTGAAATATGCCTGTGTGGTGGGGGATCTAAAAGTGTTACCTCCAGGGGTCCGTGCCCTCAGCTCCCCGGGGGACATTCTCTCAGTCTGTCTGGGGGCCACGCCGGGTCAGATCACATGACACTCCAAGTGGGACACCTGCTTCCTGAAACCATCAAAAACATAGTGTTGCTGTAGGGTGAAAACCTCATATGTCCAAAAAAACTTTACTTTTTTAAATTATATATATATATATGAAAAAACTAAAAAAACTATTACAATAAAATAGCAGATCTACAAGCCCATAACGCATCACATTGCAATGAGTTGTGAGCTTTTCCATCGGCTATTTTCACAACTTCCGTGCGTCACTCTCGTATGATGAACTAGGGCATTAATTTAAGAGGAAAACAAAAACAAAAAAGTTGACAGTGATGATAGTGTACCGTCAGTCAAACAGCTCGTAAACATTTTAATTGCTGTAAAACGGTACATGTCATAGTCACGTTCAAAAGCACATGTAAGCTATAAAGATACAACAACCTCATGTTTGTTCGCCCAAACCCTATACAGTATACTGTACTTTGTTGCCCGGAGTCCCCCAGGGTGCTAAACTAGGCCCTCTCTGATTTCCATCTACACCAAATCTCTGCCGAAAACAGCTGATATACAAGCTCATGTATAGCTTGTTAGCTAGCTATGTTTGCTGAATTTTCGTTCAAGATTAGGGATGCTGCTGGGGCTCTTTTTTATTAAGAAAGCATAATTCATAATCCTGCTGCATATCTTGTTTATTTCCTGATGGATGGATTGTCACTAGGGGCTTGTTTTGCTAAACTATCTTCCTTTTTTCCCCCCCTCAGATGTGCTGTGTCCAAACATGAAGGTGCAACCTGATCGCTTTAAGCCCAACAGTACCAGTTATGGTCTTGAAGAGGTTCCAGGTATGTGAAAATGGCCGCTTATTTCTCCAACATTTCCACAACCCCCCCTTTTTGTACATGCAGAACAACAGCGTTATGGATGCTGAGGACAAGCATGATTCAGGCAACAAAGTACAGAGTTCCAGATGGTAGACAGGTTATTATTCTTTTGGAGGGAGGGAAAAAAACTCACAGAAAAAAAATAAGAACAAGACAAACATTACTCACGGTATCTCTAAATGATTTAAGGAAGCTCAGGCACATTCATTAAGTTTGTTTAACAGATGTGTCATTGCTGTCATCAGAGTACAGAAATGCTGAAGTATTCTTGTAAATGTGTACAAAAACTTCTGTAAAACAAATTGCGGACCTCCTCAGGCGTTACATCACGACAATAGATGGGGATACTAGAGCCTTTCAAAGAGCTGTGACTTGCAAGTTTAGACCAGTGGTGGAAAGTAACTAGAGTTCACTCAAGTACTGTACACTCAAGTACAATGTTGAGGTACATTTACTTTATACTTGAGAATTTCCTGAATTTTGTGTTACTTTAAACTTCTACTCCACTACATCTCAGACAAATTTGTACTTTTTACTCCGTTATGATTATTTGTCAGCTTTAGTTCGAAAATAGCCAATCTACAAGTTCACAACGTGTCATGAGCTTGTCGATCATCAGATGTTGTACTTTTCATTTGGTACTTTAAGTTAACTTTTTTTTTTCTCTGTTCCTACAATTTGAATTATCATTTTGAAATGGTTTCAAAACAAATTGAATTTTTCCATGAATTAAAAAATAATTCAAATGCTTTTCAAAATAATTTTATAAAAAAAATACTTTCTATTTATTTAAAAAACGTTAAAGAAGTAGGCCTAGTGAAAATAGCAGACACGTCGTGAGCTTGTAGGTCTGCTATTTTCACTAGTTTGGGTCCAGGGGAGACATTAAATTTGTCTTTTGGATCTCGAGCTAAAAAGTTTGGGAACCACTGCTTTGCAGTGTATTAGTGCAGCACACTCTGAGCAGATCTCCTGTAGATGTAATCGCATCATGTGTCTTCTGTGTTCATGAGTTTCTCAGAAATCTTTAGTAGCACAGCCAGATAGGTAGAGTGTTGTCATAAGAATGTCTATGGGGGATGTGAGTTCCTGTCTGTACCTCCCACACACATTCATCACGCTAAGAGAGAAAACAGACACACGCACGCACGCACACGTACACACACGTACGCACACATACGCACACACGCGCACACACAGGCATAAAGCTGCTTGACTCCTCTGCTACTGCATAGGACTTCATGGAATTGACAATGGTCAATACAGTAAATAATGTTTTACAATGTATGCAGGTATATCTCATCAAGTAGACTTTAGCCTACTCTGCACATTATGCTCACAACCTATAAGACTGCTTCATCTGGGTGATAGATAGACAGACAGACAGACAGACGGATAGACGGATAGATGGATAGATGGATAGATGGACGGACGGACGCACAGATGTGCAAATGGTTAAATTGCTGTTGGCCAAAGGGACGTTTTGAGTGTAACACCAGAAACCTAGGGGTTGGGTTTCGATGGTGACATTTTTCACACCCCAGAATTTGTAGCTACAGATTGAAATGGCTTTCGGTCAAAAGTTAACGACCAGCCATAGTGTGATTTGAAAATATAGCTATTTTGACAAAAGCGGGTGTTTATATTGTGTTAGAGAAGACAGGACCGGTTGCCACTGACGAGACAAGATATCACATCCTCTCTCCACGCAGGACCAGTGCCAATTACGTGGTCATGATGTAGCTCCTAACTGTAACGGAATAAGGATAAGTCGAGATAAACCACTAAAACCCAACTATGTTTTTTGAAGCAGCCTGAGAACTTTGTCGTTTGTGCTGTAAAAAAAAAACACATCTTAATTTAAATTAAATAAATCATTGTTTAGTCCAAGCCAGCACAATATCCAAATCCCTTTTCACCGCGAATATAGTTTAACGAGGACGAAAGCTTGAGGGATTTACTGTAAGGGACATAAAATTAAATAAGAGATATTGCCTTTTTTAATGTTTAGCGTTCATAGCCTACAGAGATACTTTAATTGGCTGTTTGGTCTCCACCGAGTTGTACTAAATCTAATCATACCCCTCTTCTTAAGTCTGAGGGCTTAGAGCTTTAGCTCGCTGTCACAAAATATTTGAATTAGGCAAATCAAAGACAAGCGGTAAAAGTTAAGATCAGCAATTTGTGGCTGAGAGGCTTCGATTTTCTCCCTGTAGTCAGAAGCACTGGACAGAAAGTATTCCTTGTCATTATGAACTGAGCCTCTGAAAAGCTGCGACTCTTAACATGACATTTCTATAAAAGAAATGTCAAGTCTAATTGGACCTGATTGTATTTTGACAGCCAAGGAAACCCTGTGGGCAGAGACAGACAGGCTAGTATTTAACCAGACTTGTGATATTGACAAGAGAGAGAGAGAGAGCCCAGAGTCATTGAGGCTCTAATCTTCATTAGTGGTTGTCTAGGCGAGTGTGACTCAAGCTTTTTTGTGTCAAGGTCCCGCAAAATTATATGTATTTGGCTGTGGACCCCCATCTGAAAATATGTTGTGCCATGGATCCGCAGAAGCAAAGATTTTAGTTAAAAATGTACAGTTTAAAAAAAAATATATACATTTATATTCAAAGATTTGCACACGTTTTCAAGATTTTTCAAAAATAGCAGATCTGCAAGCTCATATCGCGACAAGAAGTGACACACGATGAGGTTGTAGATCTGATATTTTTGAACAGCCAAAGTATAAAATATGGTGGTTAAAATTATCGTGATGCTGTATTAACTAATTTTGCTGAGGGCACCCCCCAAAGACCCCACTTTGAGAACCAAAAGTCTAGGGCCAGTGGTTCTCAAAGTGGGGTCCTTGCAGAGGTTCCAAGGGGCCCCTGGCAAAATGAGGAACAGTTTAACCACCATTTTATGTATAAAAATGTTTTCAAAAATAGCTAAAATAGCAGCTCGACAAGATCACAACATGTATTTTTTGCTATTTTTTAACATCGTCACCAGCTGTATATAATGACATGCCCTAAAATATGAAGGCAAGGTTGAGAGTCATTAATTTAACTGTTATTTCACCGGCTAAAAGTGAGTCCAATGAGAGGAAGGTATAAGAATAACTATTTAGATTATAGGTTTCACCCTCTACACTGTTATTTCTCCATCTATAGTGTAGAGTTGTAGAATTCTGTACTTCTGTACTTAATCTAATCTGACAAAAAAAATATTCTCTTATGGGGTCCCTGGCACAAAATATGTTCAAATGGGGGTCCACGGCATAATAGGTATCAAACATGAATACTGTATGTTGGAGAACCACTGGTCTAGGCTGCCAGTGATATTGAAAAGATTAGGGGTCTTCAATCTTCTGTGTATGTGTACACTTACATTTTATTTAAACAAATTGGCCCCTCTGTAGTAACTCCTCGGACCCAGGGCGGTGGTGGTTCTCAAAGTGGGGTCCGGGGACCCTCAGGGGTCCTTGGGGGGGTTCCAGGGGGTCCCCAGCAACATCTGTTAATACAGCATCACAATAATTTTAACGCATGCCTACGTTGGTTATTCAATCATTTTTTTAAACACAAATCTTCTCCTCTGGGGGTCCCTGGAACAAAACCTTTTCAGATGGGGGTCCGTGGCCAATTACATATCAATTTGGGGGTCCTTGACATGAACCACTGCCCTATAGGGGTCCAGGATCCACCTGTTATAGAACCCTGGAATAGATGGAAAAGAGGCCTCCAGCTTGGTGGCAGCAGCTATAGCTTAGCACATTGGTTCTCAAAGTGGGGTCCGGGGACCCACAGGGGTCCTTGGAAGGGTGCCTGGGGGTCTCCAGCTAAATTAGTTAATATAGTGTCACAATCATTTTAAGTTAACCACTTTAACCTTTTATATGTTGGCTATTCAAAAATAGCAGATATACAAGCTCATAGCACGGAGTGCCACGCTATGAGCTTGTAGATCTGCTATTTTTCAAAGATCTTGAACATTAGTGAACATCTTTAACACAAATCTTTGCTTCTGGGGGTCCCTGGCACAAAACATTTTCAGATGGGGGTCTGCGGCCAAATATATATCAATTTGGGGGTCCTTGAAACCAAACGGTTTGAGAAGCACTGACTTAGCAGGCCTTGCAGCAGCAGCAGGGTACACACTACACATGCTGCCAGCTGTCCCCCATCAAAAGAATGCACTGTGTAGAACGCTTTTCTGCCTTTTCCCAGTCGGTGAACTCATCTGGATTTTCCCACAGATCGCCCCTTTGGTCGTTTTTGGCCGTTCCAAAATAACTTTTTTTTTGGGTTGATTATACATCATCCCTTGCCAGGGGCAAAATTACAGGTCTGTGCATGCAGATCGTCGCAAACAGCCACAGAAACAGTGTTGGGGGGGAGAGAGAGAGATTTTGCATGGTGAAAAAGCATGGTGACAGAAGGGAATACAGGGTTTATAAAGACACAGCTGGCATGGGGACCTCGACCCATGCACCCCTCCTCCCACCCAGTGTTGCCAGATCTTGTGAGTGAAACAAGCAGACAGGTCTATACGAAAAACAAGTCCAAAAGAAGCGACTATAGGTTGCATGATCACACACACACACGTCCCCAGCAAAATGAGTTAATATAGCATCAAAATTGTTTGTTTTACCACTTAACCAATACATTGACTACTTAGCCGATCTACAAGCTCACAATGCGTCGTGTTATGACACGTTGTAAGCTTATAAAAAAGTGAAATATTTGGAATATGTTTTTAAATACACAAGTCTTGTGTGGGGGTCCCTGACACAAAATATTTTCAGATGTGGGGTTCGCGGACAAATACATAATAAATGTTTGAGAACCATTGGACAGCATTAGACAGCAGGCCCAACTAAGCGTTTCACAGTTCTACCGCTTCTTTCGCATCCATTGTTTCAATATGAATATTTCTTTCGCCGATAGCATAGTCTTTTTTCACTCTTGCGTGCCATCCCCCCCTGACGTTGGTGCCCAGTGCTGCAGCACTTAAAGCTATTGCATTGATCCACCACTGATAATAAGCGGACTTGGCAACACTGCCTCCCACACATAGGATGAGGGGGTGGATGGGGGACAAGTCACGCGTCAGACGGAGAAGTACTGTATCAGTTAACAGCAGCACTAGAGCTCAGCTGCTCCGACAGACTCAGTGGTACTTAGTGGCTGATAAGATGGTTGCCGTGCCATTTATTTTTCCTCCTCTGTTATTGCGTCTGTTGTGACGCCATCATTTCCGGTTGTTATTTTCTACCCCTGTTGCTAATGGCACGGGGGGGAAGCCTATACGGCCTACTACAGTGTGTGTTGTCGTGCCACCGTCTGCCACCTGTTTCCAGGCTTAGGCCTATATTTCCAAAGACCCCAGTATAAGCCTGTGGAGGACTCTCACGTTACCGCCTTCAATATGTGGTGGTTTGCATTGTTGACGGCCCACAGACAATACTGTAGACTACACTGATGGAAAGTAGCCTACAGTAACTTTACAGTAGTGTTTCTCAAACTTTTTCATGTCAAAGGACCCTCAAATTAAAAATGTTTTGTGCCAGGGAACCCCAGAAAAGAAGATTTATGTTACAAAAAAAATCTAAATTACTACACTTATTTAAAATATTTTCCAAATATTTTCACCAATAGCAGATGTACAAGCTCAGCAATAGCTTAGCAATTTCCATTGCGCGAAACCGTCATACAACTAAGTATGGCCTAAATTAGGCTTCAACGGTTGTTGTCTCATCATGAACCTTCGGTCTGAACTAGGCCTTAAAGTGCAACAGCAGTTACACTAATCCAGATGAGCACGGCAGGCAGCGCAGCTCAAACTCAAAGGCTTTATTAAACAAGCAAGTCCAAGGGAGCTGGCTGGCAAAACAGAATAATCACTATCCTGGGGATAAACAGGAAAGGTCAAACACACAGCATAGGCATAACAGAACCTGAGGCGGAACTCAGAAATACAGGGTTCAGGTAAAAGAGTAGGTTTAAGAAGCCAAGACATCATAACAAACTCTACAATCTAGCATAGGCTGAGCAGAGTGAGTGCAGTTTTACAGAGGCAGGCTGACGAGGGAAGTGACGACAGGCGTGTTAGAGAGGAGAGGGTGGGGGAGAGAGGGGAGGGGAGGGGAGGAGAGAGAGAGAGAGGCAGAAAGAGAGGGGGGATGTAAATATGTGTAGCAGATAAAGTAACTAAGTGCATTTACTCAAGTACTGTACTTAAGTCCAATTTTGAGGTCTTTTTACTACCAATTATCAATACTTCTACTCCACTACATCTCACAACGCGTTGTGAGATTGTATACAGGGTTGCCAGATCTGCTTATTATAATTTCCTGCAAGATTTTATTTGAAAATAGCCGATCTACAAGCTCACAAGCGTCGCATCGCTTATTTTCAAACATTTTAGTGCTTTTACTTTTGGTGCTTTTAAGTATATTTTGATGCCAATCCTTTTGTAATTTTACTCAAGTAACATTTTGAACACAGGCCTTTTTTACATTGTGGTATTGCTACTTTTACTTACATCCGAGTATTTCTTCCACCACTGGTGGTCAAGATGTTGACTTTCCACGTGGGAGACCCGGGTTCAAATCCCGGGCGCTACATTGGTGCCATGACCCGGATAGGGGTTCCTGGTGGGGAGAGGTCAAAAGGGGGGTGAGTGTAGCAGAACCTCTGCCTGATTACCAAAAAGCCTAAATATCTCCCCCGGCCAAGGGGGAATTCCCCTTTAGACTAGTGAGGGGGCTTCAACGTTTTCAGGCTAAGGACCCCTTAGCTGAGAGAGAGATGAAGCAGGGACCCTCCTACATACTGTATACATTGTATTTTCATAGATTTCATAGACCAACACCAAAACTCTTTGCCAAAAATAGCCGATCTACAAGCTCACAACGCCTCGCCAATTTTTGGCTTAAGTTCTGTTCAGAATAGGGATAATAGGGTTCAAGTGGTTAATGTAAAAAAATTAAATCACCCCCTGTTGAAGACCACTGGACTAGTGGTTAAGATGTTAGCTTTCTCCCGGGCTTTACATAGGCCTATGGAAAAGATGAGTGAGTGATTTGGGGCACATAGCCCAGCTGTTTCACCTGGATGAGAGTGGTTTGGCAGGGATGTAGCAGTGGATACGTAAGGTCAATACACGCTCCTTCCGATGTCGAAAAAAAAGCAACAAAATGTAATTCGGACAAGCTCACAACGTGTCGCTCTGGGACGCGTTGTGAGCTTTTAGATCGGTTATTTTGAGCGAAGATGTATAATGTGGGGCAGTGGTTCTCAAAGGGGGCGTCCGAGGAACCCCCAGGGGTCCCCTTAGGGGGTTCCAGGGGGTCCCCATGCAGCAAAATAGTTAATATAGCATCACAATCATCCTGTATCCATTCATACGTTGGTCATTCAAAAAATAGCAGATCTACAAGCTCACAGCGGGTCACTTCAAACATAAATCTTCTCTTCTGGGGGTACCTGGCACAAAACACTTTCAAATGGCGGTCCGCAGCCAAATACATATCAATTTGGGGGTCCTTGACATGAAACGAAGTTTGAGAACCACTGACGTAGAGTGAAAACAGAAAATACACTAGTACAGAACCCTGAGGGACTCCGGTCAAACAAGTATGGGTTCAAGTGGTTAATGATGACTGCAACACAACACCACAACAACACAACAGACACTACCAGCCTTCATCCTGATGCCATCATCATCATCGCCATGGCTACCAGTGTGTTTCTTAAACAAAGGCGTGTCCTTTCCAAACCACCTAAATATACAGGCTGTGGTTTTGGGCCACTTCAAATCAGATGCTCGCTATAGCACACGACACGCACGCACGCACGCACGCACGCATGCACGCACGCACGCACGCACGCACACACAGCAGCTAAATCCTCATTTGGTTCTTAATTACAAGAATATTTCAGCATCTCTTTTTTTCTGATGACAGTAATGTATAAACACATCTGTTTAACAAACTTAATGACTGAGATTCCTTAAATGATTTAGAGATACCGTGGATAAAGTTTTTTTTTTCTTTTGTTCCACTTAAAGGGCAAGACCACTTTGGTAGAGGTTTGGGTTGTGTAGTTACCTTGCCATGATGTAACTCCAAAGGTGGGCAAGAAATAAAAAATAATTGCTCCATTGATTAGAAATTGATAATTCAAAATATGCTCCTAATTGACTTACATTGTACGGTAAAACAGCTCTCAAAGTCACTCTTTTAGCACATAAACAAACGCAAACAAAGTTGATTCAGACAATATAGAACATCACCAGACCCAGTACTGTTTTTTTTTTAAATAAAAATGTCAACTTCCTGTTGATTTTGCCATTTTTAATAAGTAGAAAACCTGGACTGGATCCGCGGATCCGGATCCAGATCTTCAAATAGTAAAATCAACAGGAAGTTGACATTTTTATTAAAAAAAAAAACAGTACTGGGTTTGGTGATGCTCTATATTGCCTGAATCAGCTATGTTTGGGTTCATTTATGTGCTAAAAGAGTGACTTTGAGAGCTGTTTTACCGTACAATGTAAGTCAATGAGGAGCATTTTTTTTAATTATCAATTTCTAATCAATTGCCCACCTTTGGGGTTACATCATGGCAAGGTAACTACACAACCCAAACCTCTACCAAAGTGGTCTTACCCTTTAAAGGGAATAATAATAAGCTGTCTCCACCATCAGTATTGCTGCTGTGAAATAAATAAAACAAAATAGAAATTAAAACAGGAAAATTTGTGAAACAAATTTTGTGAGAATTCCACAACGTAGAAATTCTTTGTTACAACTACAAGTAATAGTTAAAAGTACAAAAGTATTGGCTTCAAAATACCAAATGTAACAGTACTCGTTATGCAGAATGGCCCATTAATTTTAGTAATGCATTAATGTGCAATGCTACAGCTGGTAAAGGTGGGCTGACTTTAATTACTATTACGCTCACAACTACTTTAAATTATGTATTTCTGGGCATCCTTTTATAATAAATGATCATTTCATCTGTTAATGTATGGTAATAATAATCTAAATCTTCAATGTAACAAGTAACTAAAGTTTTCAAATAATTGTATTGTAGTGGAGTAACAAAAATTACAATATTGACTCTGAGATGTAGTGGACTAAAAATGTACAGAATCAAACCGTTAGCCCGGACGGCTGGTGTAGCGGTCCAGGCACCTAGGCTGATAATATTGATAACAGCGTGTTGCGGGTTCGAATCCCGATCCCGATGACCTTTGCTGCGTGTCACTCCCCATCTCTCTCTCCCCATTTCCTGTCAGTCTACTGTATTCTATGAAATAAAGGCAGAAAAAGCAACACAAAAAGATAAATAATAATAATAATCATCTTTATATACTCGACTAAAGTAAAATTACCTCAAATTTGTACTTAGTCACTTAACCATACTTAAACCCCAATATCCATATTGTGGGGAAAGCTTTCGCAGAAAATAGCAGATCGACAACTCAACTTGTGGGGAAAGTGAAAACTGAAATTATACTAGTATAGAGCCCTGAGGGACTCCGGTCAACCATATGGGGTTTAAGTGCTTAATTCCACCACTAAGTGCGGATGAAACAATTTTTTATATATGTTATCCCACATGTTAAAGAATCCACACCCGACATTAATCAAAGTTCGGTGAGTTTAGTGCCAATCTTTTGGACACCGGCATGTGCACACATGCGCTCTCACACGTGCACGGACACACGCGCACACACTTTACCAGTGACATAATTGTACACTGTAGCTGTATCTTCTGGCAGCACATCTAAAAGAACCAGTGGAATGGGCTGGTTTCCATTCAGTAATAGTGTGAGTTTAAGCTTCGCCCAAAAAGCCACAAATACAGCAGGCTGCTGGGTGTGGTAGCGCTCGTTGACCCAGTTCAGCTCTGGCAGCACCGTGGTGTTTGACACGACCACAACTCAACTCCACTACACTCCTTACAACTCAACTTCCTTGTGTTTAATTGCCAAGCACACTTATTAAAATATTTTACGGAGAAACCTCCAGTATGCTTTTCTGTAGGCTACTGTACAGATATATTTCTATTGGATGTGTGATCTACAACATTGGTCCTCAAAGTGGGGTCCGGGGACCCCCAGGGGTCCTTGAGGGAGTTCCAGGGGGTCCCCGGATAAATGATGGATAGTTAGGAACCAAATGGACCCTTATGGGTCTGTAACTCTGAGAGTGTACAAATGGAACCAAATTTTTTTTTTTTACAACATAAATTGGGGTAGCAGAGATAGAAATGTCATTAAGTGGGGGTCTTAATGCATGTCAAACTGGGGGTCCTTGAACTTAAAATGGTTGAGAATCACTGCTAGAGCCATACAAATCTTCTCTTATGGGGGTTCCCTGGCATATCTTTTCAAATGGGGGTCCGCGGGCTAATAAGTGTAAATTTGGGGGTCCTTGACATGAAAAAATGTGAGAACCACTGATCTACAAGCTTTGGGATAATTATGCTACTTTCGCTGAATGTTCACCCCAGAATAAGGACGCTATGTAGCCTTGGATCTAGACTATCATAGATGTATTATATTGAGTCTGACTTTTACTTTCGTATATGCAAATGTAAAAATTGTTAAATACATCTATGATAGTCTTGATCCAAGGCCAGACGCTACTAGGGTTCAATTGATGAATGAACCTAAGTCAATGCAATGACCCCCAAAAGTGTGCAAAAAAACAAAGCGTGTGTTTATGTGTTTATATGTGTCCGTGTGCGTCAACTGCACAGCAGCAATTATGCATGTTTGTGTTTATTGCAGGGTTTGACCTGATGGAATTCTTCAACGTGAGAGACATTTTGGGGACCAGAGTTGACGAAGGACAAAGCTCTTATGTTCGTCTGGGGACCATGCCCATTGTACAGCAAACTGAGTGAGTGCTAATCACTTTATCATGGCAGATATGAGTGCACCTAGGGCACTGCAATGCTACAGGCTAATGTAGCATCGCAATACAGCAATATAAACAGTAACAACTACTGTAACAGCTAGGCTTACACAACATTACAGCTACTAAGCTAAGCTAACATACATGGCTTTTTTATTTGGAACGATGTAATGTGCACTGTTTTAAACCGTAATTGAGTCCAAAAGTACACCCTTAAGGTGTACTTTCTAGGCCTATATTTATATACTTTATGCAACTTACCACTTGTGGAGAAAGTACAGGCTGAATTGAAGAGGCTCTGCGGTCTGCACCAATGTTGTTCACTTGCATCACAAGTCCCTTATTCTACTGTAGTTATAGGTGCTTTAAGTAATATATTTTGGTAAAACAAAACTTATGTTTAAAAAGTTACATTATGATAGTAATCATTATAGGTGTTTCTTCAGGGGACTCCCTGTCTCTCCAGATATTTAGTACATAATCATTATAGGTGTTTCTTCAGGGGACTCCCTGTCTCTCCAGATATTTAGTACATAATCATTATAGGTGTTTCTTCAGGGGACTCCCTGTCTCTCCAGATATTTAGTACATAATCATTATAGGTGTTTCTTCAGGGGACTCCCTGTCTCTCCAGATATTTAGTACATAATCATTATAGGTGTTTCTTCAGGGGACTCCCTGTCTCTCCAGATATTTAGTACATAATCATTATAGGTGTTTCTTCAGGGGACTCCCTGTCTCTCCAGATCTTTAGTACATAATCATTATAGGTGTTTCTTCAGGGGACTCCCTGTCTCTCCAGATATTTAGTACATAATCATTATAGGTGTTTCTTCAGGGGACTCCCTGTCTCTCCAGATATTTAGTACATAATCATTATAGGTGTTTCTTCAGGGGACTCCCTGTCTCTCCAGATCTTTAGTAAATATAAAATAGCTAGGTGGGACACCAATTTCATGCAATCAGGAGATTGGATGGAATATCATGGAGGAGGTCCAGTTACAATTTGTTCTGCTCATTTATTTGTTTCTGCACTTCGGTATGAGTTCTCTCTCCTGATGGTATCAAATTGTTATTCTGAGATGAAAATTACTAAAGAGCTGGAGAAACTAGAACAACGAATACTATCAGAATATAGAGCTATTTCACATGTATTTTAACATCGAAATAAATATCAATAACTGGACCTTTAAATAAGTATTTTAAAGTGCCAAGGCTGTGTACACTAGACCACATTAAGAGAACTCTAAAAACTTGGTAAACACAGGCCTAGTGTGGTTCTCGGCTGGTCAGTAGGAAAACATCTGTGATCTAAACTGGTGACAGCCATCTTTATAGTCCACAGCCTGGTCACAGTAGCCAATCACCAGCAGGGTCCACCTAGTAGCCAACCACTCACATTCAGACACCACTCTGTCACCACTCACCCCAGCTGGTAGTCATGCCAACACCCAGAGATTGAAATAAGGGACACACATTTTTTTTGGGGGTCAAACCCCCCAAAACCCCCGAAATACAATACAACTATGCATTATATACCTATAACACTACAAACACAATGGTCTTACACCTGCATTAGGCTACTACATCACACTTACTGTAACATGGTTGTAGCAATTCAGACCATAATCACAAGGAAATTAAATGCAAGCTTCAGCCATACACCAGATACAGTTGTGTATGTATGTTTTGCAGTTTGACATTGGCAGTGGTTTGCAAAATGTGAAAAAGTAAATAATAAAAGCATGCTTTGGAAAAGGGTATGAAATAAGTAGGCTGTACATGATTTGAACCTCCAAAATGTACCCTTCAACTTATTGTTTATGCCATAATAACATCCACAGGTTTTATAGAAATTGTTCGAAATGAGGCCTTAAATGTGAAATATTCTACAAGCATGTTCAAATCGGATACAGGATAGGTGGGCACTAGGGACATCTGGGCTCCTCGATGTACAATTGGCTATTTTGTCCAAAATGTTTTTTAAAAAAAATATTTGAAAAATGGTATTAAGTAATGTAAAGTACATGATGTGAACATGCACGGTACTCGGTACATCATTATTTAGACATTATAAGACCTTCAACCAACCATTTTCCCAGTGCTAATTTCCCATCAATCAGCTGATTCTCTCACAGACACACACATACACACACACACACACATACACACATACAGGGGGTGCATTTACTTGCTCACCTGCTGCAGGTCTTTCAGAATATCCAGTTTATATGCTGAGGAAGGAAGGCCTGTGGGCCGAAACGTCCGTATGAAGCTGCTGCTGGGGTGCTATGACCTAAATAAATAAGAGCCTAAATGGACTTAAGTGAGTGCTGGTATTCTTTTATGTAAACTTTCAGAATATCCAGCACCGTGTTGGGGCTGTTATCATCTCAGCCTTGGATTTTATTTGCAGTATTTGAATCATTAAACATTGCACTGTTCAGCTTGTTAGTGCAGTCCATGCTGTTGCAGCTCAGTCCGTGTTTAACTAACTATAAGCTAGTATGATATACTAACGTATCCTCACATGCAGCAACTAATTTTCGGTAGAGCAATGTTAGATGCACCTTTATTTCGTGTCGCCCGCTTGAGCATGTCTGTGCCAACATGTTATGAAACCTGAGCTCTGACATAGTTGCAGGGAGTTCTAACGTGCGACACAAGGTGTAGATTCAGAAGGCTCTGACACTGTGACACATCTCCACTCATGGGCTTAACACAGTTTCTCTTCCCACTGTTTGTTTATTTTAAGAACAAAGTATTTTCTTTTTAGAAAGGCCGGGCCATATGATGTTTGTTTCTCTCTTCCACGGCAGCGCACACTTTCTCCACACATGTCAATGAGGAAATCTCTCACACAAGCACGCACACAAACATGCGCGTGCGGCACCCCCAGGGTCCTAGCGCCCTCCCGCTACAGTACTCAAGGAACTTGCACATGACCCCATAGATATATATAAAGGCTAGATGGCTCAAGGGGACGGAGCAAGCGTAGCTCAACCGCGGCCATCTTGAAACAGTCATTCATAACATTATGTCTATGGTGCATATACTTTGAAATAACCATAGCGTGCTCAATTTTCATCCGATTTTCAAACGGTTTGGTGTGTTGTAAACACCAAAGATGTAGTTATGATACTGCATACTTATAATTATAATCATGTTTTTTTATTTTTTATTTTATTTTATAATTTTATAATTTTATTACATCTTTGGTGTTTACAAAACACCAAACCGTTTGAAAATCGGATGAAAATTGAGCACGCTATGGTTATTTTAAAGTATATGCACCATAGACATAATGTTATGAATGACTGTTTCAAGATGGCCGCCATGTGGCAACGTCGTACTCCATTGGCCAGCAGCGCGGGTGAGTCATCTAGCCTTTATATATATCTATGCATGACCCTACTGGCTTTTTAACTCTATGCCTTGCCTACTGGTCATAAGAGTTGTCTTGTCTTGTTATGTTGTGTTAAATGTACTGTATGTTGTGTTGTGTTGTGTTGTCAAAACAAAATCCATGAATTAACCTCATACCAAAAATAATTATGATAAAGTCAATATTGACAATCTTCTTTCATTCCACAGAGATGTGTTTCCTCAGGGACTGCCAGATGAATACGCTTTTGTGACGACGTTTAAATTCAGAAAAACTTCCCGACGTGAAGACTGGTACCTGTGGCAAGTCTTTGACAAATATGGAATCCCACAGGTGAGTAGTACACCACATAACAGGAATACATTCAACCTTTTGAATCCATATGTAGCCAATTAGTCCACACTGAACTTACAGTAGGGCCATGATGTTATGCTCACCTTTTATGTGAAAAATGTGTTGTGTAGCCTATATGATTTTCATAATCTCATCATTTACTCTCATTTTCTATCTATACATTCTTAATCCATCAAATGTTTTGTACATTAAACATTATGTTTTACCAATCTGTTTGGTAGAGTATGTTAATACAATATTACTGTAATTAACACAATTGCAGTAGAAATGTATATATTGTGTGTGTGTGTGTGTGTGTGTGTGTGTGTGTGTGTGTGGGGGGGGGGGGGGGGGTATAGGACCACTACTACTGCTTGACAAGTGGTACTGAAGCTCAAAATGCAATATATCTTCTTACTAAACAGACTTTACGTTATAGTAGAGCAACATTAGAAGATTTAGCACTCGTGTGAGGGATACAGGTTCAAATCCTGGGTAGGTCATAAAAATATGGATTGCAGCATTTTAACCACCTGAACCCCAGCATCCATATTCTGGGAGGAACTTCAGCCAAAAAATAGCAGATCTACAAGCCGTCTTGTAGACTCAAGTCCATTTCACTAAGAGTAGAGGGTTATAGTGTTTAAGCTTTTCATTTACACCAACATTATTCCCTCTTTTCTCCCCCATTCTGTGCCTGTGTCATACCAGGTGTCGATCCGCCTGGACGGCGAGAACAAGGCGGTGGAGTACAACGCCGTAGGGCTGACCAAGGACGCCGTGAGAGCCGTGTTCAAGAACCCAGAGGTGGACAACCTCTTTGACCGCAACTGGCACAAGATCGGCCTCAGCGTGGACGCCAAGTCCGTCTCCCTGTACCTGGACTGCAAGCACATCCAGACTCTGCCCCTCGAGGACAGGGAGGACATCGATATCCAAGGGAAGACGGTTATTGGGAAGAGGTTGTACGACAGCGTACCGATTGATGTGAGTCTTAAAAACCCTGACTGTAGCAGTAAATGCCAAAGCAAAATGTGAAGCAAAAGTGGAATAGCAGTGTCATGATAAAAATGGGTGTAAATTCACTGAAGTGCATCGGCGTTAGAGTCTCATTTAGAGCTAGACTGAAACAGTATATGGGTCTGGCCGACATATCGGCCATTATTTGACTTTTATGATGACATCGGTACATGAGCAATTGTGCAGCCAATTTTTAAGCACTTTCAACCTGCCGTTCCTATTTTGGGCATGTCATTATTGGTGACATTTTTTATTAAAAAAATTATAATCAAAAACATTCAAATATAGCCAATCTACAAGCTGACAACCCGCAGTGATGTGTTGTTTTGTGAGCTTGTATATCAGCTATTTTTTTCTTTATATTTAAAAAAAAACTCAAATGAAATCTGAAGTTTTTCAACTTGATTACAATTAACTTAGTCACTATAGGTCAAAACATCGGTAAATTGGTGGTCGAGGACTCCTCAAACCACAAAAATTATGTCTTCGGTCTGGGCTCTAAGTGAAAAGTGTAGCGAATGGGGAATGGCAGCACCCTGATCAAATGGAAGTATAAGTTCAGCGTCATGATCAAATGGAAGTATAAGTCCAGCGAAGCGCATAGAGTCTCATTACACTACAGGGTACTTCATGTTCAGCTCATGGTGCGATGTCCTTTCCGCATAAAGTCCAAGGTGATCCTGGTGTGTGTGTGTTTGATCAGTTCATGCAGTGAGTGTGCACTCCTCTGCCCCTCCAGTTTGACCTGCAGAGGATGATGATCTATTGCGATTCCAAGCATGCAGAGCTGGAGACCTGCTGTGATCTGCCCACGGGACCGGTGAGTTTTACCCTGGGGGGGGGTCATCTTTACCTTATCAAGTCACAGTCCTGTCATGTTCCTCACGTACTTCCAGCACATCAGCAACACTATGCTTAGTACCGTGGTTCTCAGAGTGACCCCCAGGGGTCCTTGAGGGTGTTCCAGTACTGTAGGTTCGTTCGTTGGTGTGTGTGTGTGTGTGTGTGTGTGTGTGTGTGTGTGTGTGTGTGTGTGTGTGTGTGCGTGTGCGTGTGCACGTGCGTGGGGGTTATTAGCACTTTCCCAAGCCTACGTATTTTTCTTTAACTTTGGCCAAGCTCGTTCGTACTATGCCTGATTGTATACGGGTGGAACAAGCTATTTAGGAATCTCCTGCCAGTGGCCTTGTAGCTGCGGAGCCACTTTCCATGTGGCATCATCTGAAACGTTCCGTGGTTGGTGGGGTGACTACAGTACGGTCACCATGCACAGTTGACATCATTTTGTATTTTTCGCTGTTTCAGTGCCCCAAGAAAGTGGTGACGGAGGCGCCTCCGTTGGAGATCCCCACACCTACGCCTACGCCGGTGGAGCAACAGAAAGGCCCAACTGCCAACTGCTCCTGTCCCGCTGGAGACGAGGTGACGTTCTGTTGTACCTGTTCTGTTCATGACTGACTGCGATTATGTTGAAATAATATCTATATCGTGATATAAGATATCGTCTGAGATTTTGGATCGTAAAATATCGTGATACAGCTTAAGTTTTGTCTTTTCTTGGTTTTAATCAACCGATTTTTTACTTTCCAAAAGTGACCAAATTGTAAAAGAAATGGTAAAAAATAAGAAAAATGCCAATCCACAAGCTCACAACGCAAGCAACATTGTGAGCTTGTAGACCGGCAATTTTCGCTATTTTGAAACCTTTAGAAAAATTTAAAAGAACATGTTTTTTATCATCACAATATGATATTATCTCCACAATATCTTCCCTATCGCATCAAATCCGCCTCATGTGCAGATCAGTGGAAATGTTTCATAATTTCACTGCCTTTCCAAAGATGTTTTTTCATTTCCATTTCCCATACAGGGAGAGCCCGGCGTGCCTGGCGTTGCAGGTCCTAAGGGTGAAAAGGTCATCTACCGCTCCTTTTAAGTAATATTGTGTGACATTTCTTTCTGTAATAACTGCTGTTTTTTCCCCCTATAGTCTTTTGCCATGCCTTTTCATTATGTGACGTGCCTACCCTTTTTTAGGGCGACGCTGGCATTCAGGGCGCCGTCGGAGCTGCTGGCCCCAGAGGACTAAAAGGAGAAGTTGTATGGAAAACATAAAGTGTACTTATTTATTGTAGCGGACAGTTATATAGAAGAAATTACCTAGCTACTTAAAATTCAGCGTGTCGTAAAATAGTCCTGGGATTTCACATTCATACAGATTCTTATTTAAAGGAAATCGTCACGCATTTTCAACCTTATGTTCAATTAGTCCTCACTAATGCTCATTGTAAGATGATATACCATGTCTAACCACGGCTCAGTGGCCTTGTGGTGAGAGTGTCCGCCCTGAGATTGGGAGATTGGGGTTCAATCCCCGGCCGAGTCGCACAGAAGACTTTAAAAATGGTACCTAATGCTTCCCTGCTTGGCACTCGGCATGGAGGGTTGGATTGGGGGTAAGTCCCTGTGACATACTAGCATCATGTCCATGGGGTTTACTTGTACATTAAGCTGTCTCACGCTACGGAAACAGCAGGACGGACACGTGGCTCAGGCGGAACCGCTGTTTCCCAAGGCTATACTTAAGTACCATTTCTGTCTACTCGCTTTGCTTCTGAGAGGTGGGCTGTACCAATGACATCATCGGATGGGATTCCAAGTTAATGGAAACTACAGCCTTTTACAAGTATTCCTAGAAAGTTACAACGCTGATATGGAAGCCACTGTTTGTTGCATGGCAGACGGGTTTCTGAACTGTCTGCAGCCCACCTCTGAGATGCAAAGCGAATAGATAGAAATGATACCATCATATAATGAGCATTAGTGACGGACCAATTATAAGAAGAAACTGTACTGTTGGAAATAGGTGTAGTGCTCCTTTAATGCATGATAGATTATATGAAAAGCTGTAGATTTAGATATTATTTTGGAAAAGGTCATGTAATATGTAATCTGTAAAGTTACATAATGTACACAGTACAGTATGTGTACTTAAGAAAAGGCCTTTCAGTCTTGTCAGAGTGCATGTATTTCCTCTACAAATCCTCCCCTGCTTCTCTCCGCGCCTCGATAATAATTGATCCTTGTCGATTGATTATTTGCAGGGCAAAGTCATCTCTGTCAAAGGTGACAGAGGCGTAAAGGTAAGGAAGCCTTTCGCCGGTCGGGCAAAGAACTCTCTCCACTCTCACTCTCCTCCTGACAGTGCATGAGCTTATAACGCCTTAAAGGGGTAGTTCACCCCCCAAATAACTTTTTTTCTATTGATTACTCACCCCATGGAGCCTTGAATTCATGGATATTTATTTGTTTTTGTCTCATTCCTTCCTTTATTATTTGATTATAATAAATTTAGCCCCATTGATTCCGGTAGGAGACACAAATGCATTTGTGTCTCCTACCGGAATCAATGGGGACACATTTATTATAATCAAATTATTGGTTTAGGAATGTGACAAAAACAAAAAAATATCTATGAATTCAAGGCTCCAGATGGTCAGTAATCAATAGAAAAAAAGTTATTTTGGGGGTGAACTACCCCTTTAACCCAAATACTTTTCTGTCTTTTTTGTGTCTACATGTACATTTACATTATACGTTTAACAGAGACCTTCAGTTGCAAACACTTTTATTGAGTGCCAGAATTATTTCTGGCTATTTCTGGCCAGTGCGATTATTTTTTTTTATTTTTTTAAGTAAAAAAAAAGTGCTTAGGATGCGAGATACAGCCTTTTTCAGTTATACGTTAAACAAGGAGTGGATGGTACTATTTTTTTCAAAAACACGTGAAACACGTGATTGGCACGTTGCACCATAGCGGTAAAACACGTGAAACGCGTGAATGGCACTCAATGAGTTAACCTGGCATCCTTATTTTAGGACATGTCATCATTTTCCCGGCATCTTAAGCTCACCATGCGTTGCGAATAATGCAACGTATTGTGAGCTTGTAGATCGAGCTATTTGTCATGTGATGAAGTATTTAGAACTGGCTTAGAAGTGGTTAGCACTGTTGCCTCACACAGTAAGTGGCCATAGCTGAATGGGTAGAGATGGCCCCAGGTTCGATTCCCGGGCCCCCGCAATGTGTCGAGGTGTCCCTGAGCAAGACACTTAACCCCTAACGGCAACCCCGCCTGCACTCAAAACCTGACCACTTGGGCAGCAATCAGCTGGGTGAAGCTGAAAACTGAATTTCCCCCGCGGGTTCTAATACGGATCAAATGGGTCTAAATTTAAGAAGGTCCCGTGTTCGAATCCTAACAGGGGGGGGGGTCCTTTCTGTGTTGAGTTTGCATGTTCTTGTTTGCGTTGGGCTTCCTCCGGTTTCCGCCCAAACCAAAAGACATGCATGCCAGATACATACTGTACTCCAGACCAAGGTGCTGGCATTACATCTGGAGTTGGTCCCTGAGTGCTGCTCTGTGGCTGCTCACTGCTCCTTATGGATGGATTCAATGCAGAGGACCAATTCCCCCATAGAGACAATGAAGTCAAATCAAATCAAGTGTAAAGGGCTAAATAGTTTGTGAAACAGACAACCAGCGGTGGAAAGAAAAGTACTCTGATGTTTTACTTAAGAGAAAATACTCTGTTACAAGTAAATGTCCTGTCTTCAGAATTTTACTTGAATTAAAGTACAAAAGTGTTGGCATAAGAACATACTCACAGTAGAAAAGTTAAAGTATGCCATTTCTTTCCCAAAAAATTGGCGATCTACAAGCTCGCAATGCAACACGTTGTGTGATGGTAGATCGGCTATTTTTGAATTGATGAATTATAGAATAGGGCTTAATTGGTTAATGTATGTTTTGTGATAATAATATAGTGAATCTACAAAGTAAAGTTTTCAAATTGTAGAGGAGTAAAAATTCAATATTTGCCTCTGAGACGTATAGTGGAGTAGAAGTATAAAGTATCGCAAAATGGAATACCTCAAAATTGTACTCAAGTACAGTTAGTATAGTATAAATATTCTTAAATATCCACCACTGCAGCAGACAACAGCAACTACAACAAAAAAATGCTGAAAATGGATATAATACTTTGCATTTTCCATACCTCTCCTCTCACGGTAGGGGAGTGGCTGAGGAGGAGAGGGCGATTACTTATAGATTCCAGTGTGTCATTGTCAGAATTACAGGACAGGTTACCACAGAGGATGTGTATAGCAGAGAGAGAGCATGCCCACGCTCACGCCCACCCAGTCTGTTTTAAATCACATACTCTGTGCTCCCATGGCACTGCCAGCTGGGAGCCTCGCGGTATAATTTCTCCCCCCTCAGACTAAATCCTAGGCATGCATCATAGCAGCTGTCCAAGAGAAGGATACTTAACAACGGCCACAAGTGGTCTGGAAGACATGGCTTTCTCTCTCTCTCTCTCTCTCTCTCTCCCCTCTGTTTCACCTTATTCCCTGGGGTTGTAAATATAGTGGTGAGAAATGCACCTGTAATTTGTGCTATTATTATTACTTAATAATACAGGTGATTACGCAATAATAGCATATAGTTATAATAATTTGTCGTGGTGTACATGTGCTTTGTTTGATTTATCCGCTTTCAACCTGGTGTCCCTATTTGGGGGCATGTCATTATAGGAAAGAAAATGTCAAAGATATTCCAAAATCTAAAACTGTCCAGATTTTCTAGATTTTCTAAAGTGGCAAAAACAGCAGATCTTACAAGCTCACAGCAGATGTTTTCGCTATTTGTCGTACTGCAAAGCATAGAGGGCTTTTAAGGGATTGAAGTATTACGTAGCAGCACTGAAATCAAGTTTAAACACATAAGTCAGCAGCACTCGCATGGCCGTCGGCCATGTTGACACACAATCGGTCACGGGGGGGGGGGGGGGGGGCTAAAAAAGACAAGGCTTTTTATTTCCTCAAGAAAGTTCTCACACTAACAAAAGTGAAATGCCAGTGACTCAAAAGAGCGACACTCATTTCATCATACTGTTTTTGCATTTTTTACTTTTTTGCACTTCTGGAGGCTGCGTTAAAAAACTAGAAAGTTTTAACACGGTTCATAATTTTGTACAGTATCCCTGTTGCTATGTTCCGTTTCTATTTCTATATCCCTGCATGAGCCTTCAATCCACCCCCACCCACCCGCCCCCACCCCTCCAGAGAGGGCTGTTCTTTTTGTCAATGTTAACTTATTAAACATTGGTGCAAAAGCAGCCTGTGTGTTGTGGTAAAAAGAATGTCTAGTGTTGTTTGTAGAGTAGCGTGGGGGGTGAGAGTGAGCGTATCCCACCCCCCCACTCTCACTTTCATCGCCTCTAATTATTTCTTTAAGAGACAAGCACAAGCAGTTCCCTGTGTAGCGGAGACTTTTTCTTTTTTCTTTTTTCGGTGACAGTGTTTTCATTACAGGGCGCAGTGGGATAAGGGACCTTTACTGATCTGTGCAGATGAAATGACGTGCGTTAAAATGATATAAGCCCCTAAAATAATTAGAGGGCCGCATTTGGTGACTTGTAAAGTGGTTTATGAAGCGCGGTGAAGTCTTGCGGCGGGGGGGAAAGACATCGTGGTACTATGCAATTAAAGCACTCGTTGCTGTTCTCATTTTTGCATTCCAAGAGATTCCTTGGCGCAGGACGTGACATCAGTGTACAAACCGAAACTCGCGACGTTGACGGAGACAATAGAGAGGCATTGTTCCTTGAGTCATCATTGTTTGAAAGGCATTTGGGTTTGGCCACTGTGGGTCTCAGTGGGCTATCCTGACAGCATCGTCTGGCTCTCTAACCCTTACTTCCATGTTTTGTTTGTTTGTCACGTTTCGCCTTTGTAAGAGACGTTTTGTGTGAAGTTAACCACTTCAACCTGTAGTGTTTTCCCTTTTCTGGGCATGTCATCATAATAGGTGATCATTTGGCGAAAATATAGCCGATCTACACAAGCTCACGACATGTCGCACTGTGACCCGTTGTGAGCGTGTAGATCTACTATTTTCGGCAAGGAGAATTGATGTAGAGGGGGAAAAATGAGGGGGCCAACTATAAACCCCTGGGGGACACTGGTCAACGAAGTATATAGCGTTGATGTCAAGTGGAGACCTCATATGTCCAAAACTGTTAGGCCTACTTTAGCAAAAGCAGATCTCAAAACGTGTCGCATCACGATGAGTTTTGAGTTTGTATATCTGCTATCTGTGCTCCTTTTGTGTGACACTGTAGAAGGGCATTAATTTACAACAAAAAAAACAAACAAAAAAGTTGAAATATGGAGATATACAAGGTTTCTGCCAGACAGCAACGACGATACATGTAGGGTTTAAGTGGTTAACTTTCTGTCTTTGTCTCATGCTGATACTGTATGTTGTCTCATGTTTAATTTGTCCAAAGTCGATTAATACACCTCTAACCCCGTGTCATTGTGTCAATACTTCTGTGCTGCCATGGTTGTGACGACGGTACTAAGATGAACTAAACCACGTTCTGTCATGATGATTATAACCAGGTTTTGCTGAGACGTTCTCACAGCACGTGTCGCCATCGCCCGCCATCGCCTCCCGCCATTTTTACGTGCATGACCATCACCTGACAAGGTCTTAACAAAAAACACATCTTTGTTCTACAGGGCGACTCAGGCACCAGAGGGTTGCAAGGCACTGGCGGACAGAAAGGCGACAAGGTTGTGACAAACCCCCGAACGGGGGGACGATTGGACATGAATTAATTGTTGTGGTATTTAATCTGTATGATGATGTCCGTTACTAATAGTTGTGTTCATACATGTTTGACAGGGAACCGGTGGTATACCAGGTATCGACGGGCTGCAAGGGGACAAAGGAGAGAGCGTAAGAAATCTAATCTATCTGTGTACAGCACCTTCAGTCTTAAAGCTGCAATCCAGAATTAGTTTTAATTAACAAAAGGTTATTTTAACCAATCTGTGTGGTAGAATATGTTAATACAATATAACTAGTAGATCTGCAGTGGTTGGAGGAGGTCTCCCTACTCTTCCATTGAGACATTAAGTTCCTGGTGTCGGAGAGGACAGTGGTTCTCAAAGTAGGGTCCACAGAGCGTCAGGGTTCCTTGAAGGGGTTCGAAAGGGACCCTTACAGGTCTGTATAACTCTGAGAGTGTACAAATGGAACCAAATGGACCCTTATGAGTCCATTTGGTTCCATATGTATACTCTCAGAGTTATAGGGGTCCTTGAAATTACAAGGTCAAGGACCACTCAAGTAGCTCATATCACAATATCTCCATTCCCCCTTAGTCCAGCGATTGTTTGGTCTTTCCGCGCGGGAAGACCCGGGATTTGACTCTTCCTGACGAGGACACAAAACCAACGGATTGCGACTTTAAGCATTGACCGTTACAGTGGTTTATAACCTCGAACCTTCTGTTCTGTAGATGTTGTTAGTGTAAAACCTAAATATTGCATTACACCGTTGTGTTATGATGTGAAATATAGTAACGTGCGATTGTAAACTGTCTTTCTTTGTTTTTGTTTATTTAACAGGGTGAAGCAGGAAACCCTGGCTCTTCAGGATTGCCTGGCCTAGCAGGACAGAGGGTGAGCCAATACAACGTTGTGTCCTTCATTTTTAATCTATTCACAAGCCCAGTAGTGCACAATGCACATGCTGTGTTTGGCACGTTGATGGGGGGGGGGGATTTCAAGATAATTTTGATGCAGAGGAAAAAGGCAGCATTCTGTTTGTCTGCGCTGCTCAGAGACGCGCTCTTGTTCAACAAGTGAGTGTACATGCATTTTCTTTCTGGACAATTACCTCTCCGGTCTGCTATCGATTTCCTGTGGGAACGGGATTGGCTTGGTTGGCTTTTTGCCTCGGATGGAGGGAGAGACAGACAGACAGACAGAAACAGAGAGAGAAGTAGAGTGCTGGACCATGTTTGGCCAGTGAGAGGTGAAAGGCTGCCCTTCTGCCTAATATTTAATCTGTCTGGTGTCTCTCTGAAAGGATTTTCAAGCTTGAAGACCATCTATTTTTTGGCAAGCGTCACCATCGTGCGATGGCATAATAATTTGAACAAAAGGACAACCTTATGTTAACAAAAAAGTCCCCAACAAATTATAGAAGAGGCTGACAAAAAAGGGGGAGAGGCTCTTGGGATGCAAAAGTATATATAGGTATTTACATAGTGAAAAAGGTGACATTTGTGAAGAGGTCCACTTTTGTGTGAACTGGAAATGGGGCAGGGGCAGCATCATGGGGGGTTCACTTTAGTTCATTTATTATACCGTGAACATTGTGAAATCAGGAAAAGGAAACATGCTCACTAAAAATAAATAAATATTGAAAGTAAAATAAATTGAGCTTTCCTCTGCTAAACAGAGGAGCTCAGGCTTGAGGGAATAAGCGCCCTCTTGTGTTCAAACACAGGCAAATACCATATTGGAGAAATAGGGGGGCTTCCATTGCTTATTTAGACAAGTGGTTCCAGGGGTCACTGAGGGGATTCCATGGGGTCCCCAGCTAAATTATTGATTTGTAGGAAACAAATGGTGCCTTACAGCCAGGTCTGTAACTCTGACAGTGTGCAAAGGGAACCAAATGGACCCGTACAGGTCCATTTGGTTGCATTTGTACACCGTCAGAGTTATGGAGGTTTGTGACCTAGGTTTGTGCTCATCTGTTTAAGAAAGTAGGTAGCTGATATATTGCACTTTTAACTTGGTGCTAGGTATACTCTTAGTTGCTTGTTTTAGAAGTGAATGTACTTAAAGGGCAAGACCACTTTGGTAGAGGTTTGGGTTGTGTAGTTACCTTGCCATGATGTAACTCCAAAGGTGGACAAGAAATCAAAAATAACTGCTCCATTGATTAGAAATTGATAATTCTAAATTTGCTCCTCATTGACTTACATTGTACGGTAAAACAGCTCTCAAAGTCACTCTTTTAGCACATAAACAAACACAAACAAAGTTGATTCAGACAATATAGAACATCACCAAACCCAGTACTGTTGTTATTTTTTATAAAAATGTTAACTTCCTGTTGATTTTGCTATTTTTATTAAGAAGAAAACCCGGACTGGATTCGCGGATCCGGATCCGGATCCGGATCTTCAAATAGTAAAAAAGTTTATTAAAAAAACAAACAGTACTGGGTTCGGTGATGCTCTATATTGTCTGAATCAGCTTTATTCGTGTTCATTTACGTGCTAAAAGAGTGAGTTTAAGAGCTGTTTTACCGTACAATGTAAGTCAATGAGGAGCAAATTTAGAATTATCAATTTCTAATCAATGGAGCAATTATTTTTGATTTCTTGTCCACCTTTGGAGTTACATCATGGCAAGGTAACTACACAACCCAAACCTCTACCAAAGTGGTCTTGCCCTTTAAGACTCCTGGTGATTAGTAGTTTCCTTGCCTATATGTTGAATGCACTTAT
Source organism: Gymnoscopelus braueri (assembly GCF_963280865.1). Taxonomy (NCBI): domain Eukaryota; kingdom Metazoa; phylum Chordata; class Actinopteri; order Myctophiformes; family Myctophidae; genus Gymnoscopelus; species Gymnoscopelus braueri. The sequence continues at coordinate 24,569,924 of NC_137613.1, read as the reverse complement.
TGTAAGTTGCTTTGGATAAAAGCGTATGCTAAATGACTGTAATGTAATGTAATGTAATGTAATGCTCTGAAACCCAAACTAACAAAGAGGTGGTGTGACACTGTTCGAATGATAGCAGATGACATTTTCCATCCTTAGCGGGTTTTCTGCGGCAGAAGAGAGTACAGAGAGTGAGAATGTTTTCAGAGGTCAGAGGTCAAGGTTATGTGGGGCCACAGGTCACGGGGGGGGGGGGGGGTCACAGGACTAATAGCGGATGTCTCCTGCAGTGACAGCTGCTGTTGCCGTTTTGGGTCTTTATAGGCCTGTTAGTTAGTTCAACCCTGACACAGCACCTCATGGTTATAGCCCCCCACGCTACTCAATAGGCAGCATGAACTGTTTTGCTAAGATTGGATTTGAACGGATGCATTTGCGGTTTGGTAGCACTTTCTATGAAGCCCATGTCTATAATGCGTTATAATCTGTAATCATGGTTAGAAGCCCTCAGAATGCTTCATAACAATATAATTAACACATTCTAAAGCATTTTATTGACCCATAAGGTCAAGTATAAATTCATTATAATGTACTCATAACTCTGTATGAGTACAACTCAGCTATGAGCACTCATAAGTACTCATAATGCACTCACAGTATAAAGCATTTCATAATTAGTTATAAGGTCAAGTGTAAATACACTATAATGTGCTTATAACATCAGATCATAAAGCATTTTATAATACTTCAGAATTGCTGGTCACTCACAGACGTATTCTTTTGATATAGGGATCATAATTGATGATCGTATTGTAATTCTCATAGTTGCGATACATTATAATAAACAGCATGAAAAGGTTTTTGCTAAATTCGGATTTGAACTGATGTGGCGTTTTTGCTCTACAGGGGGTCCAAGGAGATGCAGGGCGTTCGGGTGGTCCTGGTGCCAAAGGCGTATCTGTGAGTACATTGTGAAGAAGTAAAAGCATTCATCTGTGAAATATTATGGATGATACTATAATCCCTGTTACGTTGTGTTTTATCCCAGGGTGAGCGTGGAAACAACGGACAGAGTGGACTTCCTGGAGCCAGGGTAAATAATATGTCCCTTTTTCCTTCACCGGAGTAAAGATAATGTTCTATTAACTGGTTCAATCTACACTGGAATGGAGCCCTCACACAGACATTCACCACTTGAACCCATCCCTAACATTCGGCAAAGATATGTGTGTTTCAAGGTACAGACAGACCCCTGTTCAAGTTTACTGAGAGCATTGGTTCTCAAAGTGGGGTCCACTTAGGGTCCTGGGGGGGGGGGGGGTCCCCAGCAAAATGTTTTAATATAGCATCACAATCATTTTAACCACTTTTTAACCATATTTTATACTTTTTGGCTTTTCAAAAATACCAAATCTACAAGCTCATGGCACGAAAACAGTCTTAAAAATGTGTGCAAATCTCTTTTTAACTCAAAGATTTGCTTCTGGGGGTCCCAGCGCAAATTATGTTTGAGATGGGAGCCAAATACATTATAATTTTGGGGGTCCTTGACATGAAAGAAATTGAGAACCGCTGACTAAGAGGGTTCAAGTGGTTTTCTAAGTGTTCAATCGGCACTGAATGGATTGCTCAACACATCAGACGTTTAAGCTGAAGACAGGGTTAACTGGTAGAGGCCATGTGTCTCAGAGGGAAAGGGAGAGCTGAGAGGCTGTAATGGCACAAGCAGATGTGGTTCTTCCTTGATTCACTCTCCAAACTTCCTGTCTGGGAACCTGTGGGGGCGTTTTTGGACCATAATGCACCTCATTGAAGGCCTGCATGCACCACCAGCGTTTTGTGTCTTTTCCTCGAGACTTCTGAAAAAACAGTTTCCTCCTCCCTGGGTCCAGAGTGCAATACGGAGCGACGACGCGCCACTAAATCATCCAAGCGTTTATTTCCCAGTGTTATCGATGGCCTCTGAGACGAGAGGTGATTTTCGATTTCGTCTGATGTGTGCCTCGCATGTCCTTTACATTACCTGGAAGAGCTAGACAGAAATAGTCCAGTCGTTGCCAAGTCTGCTTATTATAAGTGACTTTTTCTTTAAAGTCACTTCTAAATATTGGGAGATTTTGTTTTTGCCGCTTTAAAATGCTGCTTTAAAATGTTTCAAAAACATTCCAAATATTCCAAATATTTCACATTTTCTTTCAAGATTGTTAGTCAATTTACAATTTAGGCATTTAGCAGATGCTCTTAATCCAGAGCGATTTACAGTCAGCAATGAAAACACGAGGTAATGCATCAAATGCATAAAACCAAGAACCTATCATCAGTCTAAACAGTATAATATAAAAAAAAATCTAGAATATGTACATTGGAACTACTGTATACACCATATAGGATGCCAGGTCTACAAATGACCTGGCATCTGTCTACATAACATGCTCTATAAATTACATTTTAGCCTTTGCTTAGTTGATTCCTTTAGACTTGTTTTCAGCTTGTTTCTCTCCCAACATCTGTGACAACAACACAGGAAGAGTGTGTCCAAAGTTCTGTCATGAGTACATGTCATAACGGCTGTGAATGTCCTTCCCGGTTCACCTGCAGATATAAACAGCAGTGCAGGGATGTGTTTGCCGTATGGCTGCTTTCTCTCTCTCTCTCTCTCGCTCTCTCTCTCTCTCTCTCTCTCTCTCTCTCTCTCTCTCTCTCTCTCTCTCTCCCCTGCTGACCCTCGTGTTTTGAAGCACACTATGAAAGCAGAACATTGGCGTTCCATTACGATAACGACTTGTTATTATATGGAAACCTTGTATGTTCCCAAATACTATGGGATAGAAGTCCTGAGCTGAGCGTGCTCTACTGTCAATTGATTAGAGACGGAGAGATGGGTGCAGACTGTGAACAGTCTATAGAAACAGACTGCACTCCCAAGGTGAATTTACCACAGCAGACAAATGCATCCGTTTGTCATGATTGCTGCTGTGGTAAATTAAAAAAGTCAAAGAAAATTCACCCTGTAAGTGCAGACTGTTTCTATAAACCTTGTATGTTCAACACGGTTACTTTTCAGGAAATGGACAGAAAGAACCTGTGTTCCAATGTAGCCAATTATATTATCACAAGCTCTTGTTGATACTTTTCATTCGGTAAATATTTAAAACCCACATATTTTCACTTTCACTTTGATTTATTAAATCTTCACAAAAATAGCCAATCTTTAAGCTCGCGTCACATCGAAACGTGGTGTGAGCTTGTAGATCGGCTATTTTCACTACGCTTGTGTCACACGACAAAGAAAAGCATTGATTTATGTACAAAACATAAATATGGAGATACAAGGTTTCTGCTTGACAATGATGCTATGCTGTTGACGCCAGGTGCATGGATGGTTTCAGAGCTGTCATGTTATAGCTGTCAGTGGACAGGTACTCATTGGAGGCAGTCAGTATAGTTTCCTGTCTGTGAAAACACTTACCACAGTAAAGGTGAGAGAGGAAAAGTGGTGGTTTAGCGGAGGCACCTTGGGGGGGGGGGTGGTGGGGAGGGGGGGTCAGGCTGGGGTCAGCGTGCTGTCGGTTCAACGAGGCGTGAAGGAAGGAAAGACGTGGTTGACAGGCAGGTGCCACGCGTTCAGCACATCTATACGCCAAGGTGACCACTCTCCAAACACCCCACCACCCCCCTGTGAATGAGATGACTCACAGACGACCATTGTCTTGACGTCCTCGACTTTGTTCTGACCTCTGGAGGTTTTGGACTTTACTCAGACCCCCCCCCCCCCTTTGTTTCAAGATGTCATACATCATTTGTTGTACTTTTGTTTCAAATTGCAGGGACCGGCAGGCTTGGATGGATTGCAAGGGAAGGCCGGCGTTGCGGGGAAAGATGTAAGTTTTGAAGCTCTATCCGACACCTGCTTTTGACATCCCCCCCCTCTGGTCATTTATTTTTTACAGCCGGTGGGGATTATGTTTTATCCCTGCTTCTGGTTAGACTGAATGAAGTACATAAAGGCATTTCCCCTATTGGGAAATGTAGACTGATGTATGTTAAACAAACCAAACCTGGCGTCCCTATTTGGGGCGAATGTATCAGTCAAAATGTTACTGAAATTTATTTTAAAAATCAAAACTTTGAAATAGCCGATCTACAAGCTCACAATGTGTCGCATCTCAATGTATTGTGAGCTTGTAGATGGGATATTTTAGCTACATGGCGTACAAAGAAGTATATCTCTGCTGAGTTAGGAGGTTTTGTTCATCATTGATAAGAACAGCTGAATGGACCTCCAAGCTCACAATGAGGTTGGAGGTCAAAAGGGGGTGGAGCCTGGAGTCAGCAAAACCAGCTAACTTCGGCGGAGTTAGTTGGTTTAGCAGAAAGTTTGAGGATCCAATGGAGTTAGCTGGTTTTGTCAGAAGCGCTTTTTTTATGCTTTTCATTATATGAGCTCGACTCCCTATCTCCAAATTCAAACACTAACCTAAAATAATTTATTTAGTCAAAATACAAGTGAACATAGTTTAACTCCTTGAACACGTTGTTAGTAGTCTCTGTAAATATACCTACTTTTCTGCTTTATTCCATTATGTTTTGAAGTACATTTTGTATATTGTATTGGCTGTATTATACTGATGAATTGAGTACAAAGGACCACAATGGAAACAAGCCCCTGGGGCTTTTTGTAGCATTACCTTTGACTGTACTACCTGTACAGTTAATAAGCATTTAAAGTATTCAATCAATCAATATGGCTTAAGTGGTTAAGAGAACTTAAAAGAGCAGTTTACTCAAAAAATGACCTAATTTCTTTCAATTACACACCCCATGAAGCCTTGAATTCTTGGAGATTTGTTTTGTTTTTGTCGCATTCCTGAGCCAATAATTCGATGACCAGCGGAGTCTCCGGTAGGAGAGACTCAAGAGTCTCCTATTGACCGATGACTCAGTCATCAAATTATTGTTGTGTGGGGTGCGTAATTGATAGAAAATAAGTAATTTTTGGGTTGAACTACTCCTTTACCTTACTCCTCCGCCTCTATTTTATTTTACTTAACGAACCCTGTATTTATGTACTGTAAACTTGTGATTTGTCTGTGACAGATTTGATGTGTCATCTTTGTTAATCATTCATATTGTGTCTAATATCATTAGGGTTTAAGTGGACTGATCGGTACACCTGGGCCCAGTGGGGTAAAAGGAGAAAAGGTACAGTGTCTGTCTTCTGTGTGTAATAACTTTCCCCCGGCACTTGATACATCCAGGAAAGACAAACGACTTAATCGGCGCGTTATTAAAGTCGGGCTGTCATAAATCACGGCAAAGAAAGACATTATCTTTGGTTTCTAGGCTACTGTCTCTACTTTCCAGACATTCCTCTGTCTCCCCCATCTGCCATCAAAGACAGCCCACTCATTTGCCTGACAAAATAAAAATTATAGCCGAGTTCATTTGCCTGTCTATAATTACTGAGTGACGATAGTTCCAGTGGCACACACACACACACACACACACACACACACACACACACACACACACACACACACACACACACACACACACACACACACACACACACACACACACACACACACACACACACACACACACACATGCAAGTACCACACCCACATGCACATGTGGGCACGCACACACACACACACACACAGGTTTGTATAACTATATTTGGGAGGACATTCTTTCTGAATGCCATTCTTACTATAATTTGCCCATTTTTAACCCTTAAACCATAAAGGCGAAAGTAGCTGATCTACAAGCTCACAATGTGTTGCAGTGTGAAGCGTTGTGAGCTTGTAGATCTGCTACACTCGGTGCACGACACACACCAGCACTATAGTATAAATCATGCATAACTCCATCCCAGTCTAACTACGCCAATGATTCGCAACGCAACTAGTTGCAACTTGCAACCACGTGCAACAAAAAAACGTTTACCTCCTTAAACCTCACCTCTAAATGCTTAATCCTAACCCCAACCTGATCCTTGTCCTATTTGTAAGTCCCTATTTTGTAACTCCCCAACAAACTGTTTTAACCATAAAACATCCATTTCACTTGTGAAAACCAGGAACAACTATTACTCTAATTCTATCATGCTAGATATAATTACTATACTTAGTAGTCCCGACCACCTCCAGAATATTGCACACACCCGTCAGGCCTACAGTGAGATATTAACAATACCTCTGTTATTATGCTTCTCTTCCATATTGTCTTGGCTTTAATATTGTGCTTTCTTTTCTTCTTTTTTTTTCTTTCTGAATTGTCTCACAGGGAGAGAGGGGTCCTGCCGGAATGCCTGGGGATGTTGTGAGTACCAAATATAGGTCCAAAAATAACGGACGGAACGGACCAGCTAAAATGTTTAGCAATAAAGAACCTAGAGGAATGGAGTAATCACGTACAGTAGCTATTCACATGGATTTAACGTAAACGTGTGCTGTTTATTCACGTCATATTGCACCTGCATAATATAGTTTTTTTTTACTTTCATTTCTAGGTTCGGCAAGAGGGCTTAAAAGGAGCAAACGTGAGGAATGATTTAATAATAAAAACATGTATCAAATATACTGTACTCCCCTTAATAACTGGACATGATAACAGTCTAACCACATGAACCCTAGCATCCTTATTCTGGTGGGAACAATTGGCAAAAATAGCCGATCTAAAAGCTCACTGAACTTGTAGATCAGCTATGTTCGGTGAAAATATTTGTGTTGTGTGAAAGTAGATGGGGGGCCTATTAGTGTAGAGAACTTAGGAATTCGGTCAACAAAGTATACGGGGTTTATGTGGTTACAAGACAACCCATGAACCTGAACTGTAAAGTGTTAAATATCACAACACTGCATATTTCCATGTATTTATTTGACCTCTCTTCCAGGGCCCTCCAGGACCCCGTGGGCCTCCAGGGTCCGACGGCCCCTCGGGACCACCTGTAAGCATCTTGATCTATTGCTTCCTGTCCAGACGCTTCCTCTCCGCATGCTGTTCTGTCATTTCTGGACACGACCCTGTTTCGCTTTGTAGAAAAACCACCTGTTACAACTGATAGGTTCATCACACAGGCCATGAAGTCATGTTTCCTATGCCGTGGTTTAAAGTAACTAAGTACATTTACAATACAATTTTGAGGTACTTTTACTTTACTTGAGTGTTTCCATTTCTTGATACATTATACTTCTACTCCACTACATCTCACTTTTTACTCCACTTTACGCTACATTTACTTGACAGCTTTAGTTACGAGCTACTTTGCAGATTTAGGTTATTAATAATTAATGAAAGTATTGATAAAAAAAAATTCTTCAAAGAATCGTTCAATAATATGATATATGTAATTCTAATTACTTACAGTAAGTACGATTTTGAATGCAGTATGGTATTGCTACTTTTACTTAAGTCCAACATGGGAGTACTTCTTCCAACACTGTTGGTATGAACTATGGTTGACTGAGAACATGTTTCTGTCCCCAGGGAACACGTGGTGTAACAGGTTTACCCGGAGAACCTGGAGAGTTTGGACAGAGGGTAAGATCATCATTCTGGTACTGGTACTGAATACAAAGTACAAGGCAATGTACGACTTTAATCTGGGCTGATTATAGTTACTTATTTTTTGTAATCAGTTACTACCGACCGGCCAACCCTGATGGCTAACTAAAGCCTCAGCACTCACGCTAGGAGAGGTTTGGGAGTGTTCAGAGAAGTGCATTTTAAAAGGCCACATGTCCGTAAGCTTCTGCTATAACTGCCGGCTCTACTTATTAAAGTACTGTGGTCCTAGAGTTTACAGCTCAGTACGCAGTAATTGGCATAGCCAAAGCTTTGCTATTTTTAGCCATTTTCCAATGGGATTATGCAAAGAAAAAAAGCCTTTTTATTTACTTTTTTTTGTACTACTCTTAATGCTTATGAGACAATAACAGCTGGAGCTCTTTAATGTTGTGCATTTTAAATGTCAGGCTATTTAGCTCCCCCTTGTTTGTGGGCTTCATCTCCATATTTCCCAGGCATGTTCCTCAGGACTCAGTATAGACTACTGGTTCTCAACGTGGGGTCCGGGTACCCCCTGGGGTCCTACAGCTAAATGATTGATATTTGGGAACCAAATGGATCAAATGGCCTGTAACTCTGAAATGTGTAGCTGGGGGTTGCAGAGATGAAAACGGTATCAAATGGGGTTCCGTGGCCTAATGC
>NC_137613.1:24454231-24559231 GCF_963280865.1 Gymnoscopelus braueri | reverse complement strand
TTAGGTTAGCACTTAAAGGTCATGTCAGTTAAATGTCCTAATTGCTCCCTAAAGGCAAAATCTTAATACTGGGCCTCAAGGTATCAGGCTGCCCACTGAACTTTCAAATTAGGACAATATGCCCCTCTAGTGGCTACTACTTGGTACTGCTTCATTTACTTTTCACTGAGCATCATCAGTATGTATGCATAGAGATGGCTGTGTCCAGGCTTCACCTCATTTAGTTATTCTTTTTCTCAACAGTCTAAACATGTATACACTGTGTACAGACATGCACTTTTTTTATTAATCTGATTTATTCTACAATTCTACTCTGCTGTATTAATTCTGCTTTATGGCTGTATAACGGATTGCTACTGTAATATTATAGCACAACGATTATGTTGGCTTACATTGTAGCCTACATATTGATAAGCTTTTAAAGAAACTTAAGCCAAAATATGTTTTCTTTTTTGTCATGTCCTGTCTCCCCCTGAAGTTAGGAAGAAACGTGTTCAGGCCACCTTTTTATCTGTGACATTGACATGATGTGGTTTGCATGTGATTGACGATGGGGATTTATTGTACATGCATCACCCCTGCTAGTAAAACTATATTCTGCCTACCATTTATCACAAATAATACACCATCCACCACCAGCTTATATGAAATGGTGGAATGTGGAATGGCCTTCCTAGCCATACATACATAGGCAGTTACATTTGGGTGTATTTATCTGCCCAGTTTCCTTTGCAGCCTCCTTAACTTTGCAGTTGTAGTTTGTTACCAAACACGGTCCAGCAGGCTGTTACTTTTTAAAGTTCCCAGGGTTGTTACCACATTAGGAAAAAGTGCCATTGCATGTTTTGCACCCACAACATGGAAGATATATGGAAGATGCATACATACATACATACAGTACATACATGTATGTATGTACGTGTGTGTGTACACGCACGCACGCACGCACGCACGCACGCACGCACGCACGCACGCACGCGCGCACGCGCGCACACTCGCACACACACACACACACACACACACACACACACACACACACACACACACACACACACACACACACACACACACACACACACACACACACACACACACACAATGTATATGTTTATAAACGTATAAATGTTCACACTAGTCTTTCAGTTAATCTTTCTCTTCTTCATTTGTTAGGGCCCCCAGGGGCCTGTTGGGCCACAAGGAAACCAAGGACACACTGGACCTCCCGTAAGTCAAACTAAACTATCTGTATACCTAAATGATGTTACAAAATACATGGAACATTCCAATATTATTTACTTTCTTTCTTTACCAAGGGTCTCCCTGGCGAGATTGGATTTTCCGGCAAACCTGGAGAGGCGGGGAAGTCTGTGAGTTGGTCCTCTTATCTCCTCAAATAAATGCTTTATTCTTTTCATTCATGTTTATTTAAAGAACTGAATCGTGCTGCCACACACGTGTAGTAACACTTAATCTTTGTGTTTTTCAAAGGGTCTACCTGGTAAAGACGGCCTGGACGGTCTTCCTGGAAACGATGGATCTACGGTGAGCACAGTAGCACTGCCTTTGCAGCAGCTATTCCCACGTTGGTGTTGCAGGCAACACATTGAGCTGATGCCTGTCGGATGAAATGTGCTATAAATATAAATACACTTGACTTGACAGGCGACAGGGGACTAGGCTGTAGCTGGGAGGCCTGTCAGTAATACTACTGTGTTCTGACCAGCATGGCACATTACTGCACTGCCGACTGATGCAATTCTGAACTCAACTGTTTGTGTACAGTACCTAAAACCACTAGACTTAGTTCACCGAAATTCTCTTGGGCTCTATACTAGGCCCTCTCCTGTTTTCACTCTAAATGACTGAATATCTTATAAATATAAAAATAGCCAATCTACAAGCTTGTAGATCAGCTTTTTTCGCCAAATGTTAGCCTCAGAGTAGGGATGCTAGTGTTGGTTAATGGGAGTTTATCCTTGCCTGATTGAGGGTCTATGGACAAGGGGTGTTGTTTGTTACCTGTGTGTAACAGTGATTGAAGATTGAAGGGCCGTCCACATCAAGAACTACAGTATATAACTAATGATAACTATAAATATATTGTTTTAAAAGTCGTTCTAACTCAAGTGGATGGCAGACGACAATGTTGAACAACATCGTTGGGATCACTTACGGAACAAGTTTGATGAACGACAGAAATACTGACAGCCATCAAAATGCACTCGTAGCAGGTTTACATGCAGCACATCGCTTGTATGTTCACGGGTCTCTGAAGTTCATTTGGTAGCTACTACAGTAACTCCTCTTTGACAATTGGCAGCCCAGGATACCATCAAATTGACATTGACATTTATGAATAAGTATATACTGTAGCCTATAATCTGGCTCTAATGTGAGTTTTCACTCACATTTACCTTTAGTGAGGGCAGCACTAACAGCCCACGCCACGCAGAGAGGAGAGAAAGATAGTGTGGAGGAGAGAGTGAGTGAGTGTTACAATTGATAAGATGACATCCTTTGTCATCCTATACATGTACCCGGTATGATAGATGTATTTCCTCTCACACAGGCACAGAGCAGTGCATCCGTCAGCTGATTGTCAGCTGTAGTCTGTGCAGTGTGTTCTCCCAATCTGATCTCTCAACATGTAATGTGAGGACAGACAGTTTCTGTGTGTCTCTCTCTCCTCTGCCATCTCAGAAGCACACGTTCCTGGACTCTGGACATTAAGAATTGTAGTTTCTTAATCATTCAAGTTTGTGTTTACTTGTATATATTAGTTTACTTATGTTTGTTTTTTGGAGGATGTATTTGTTTGGGTTTTCCCTGTGTTATTGTACCCCTCCTGAGCCACATGTTCCCTATACTCAACCGTTTTGTCTTGCCTTGTCAGTCATGTCCTGTGTTTTGCCTGTCACACCCACATCTTGTTACACAATACTCATGTTTTACAGCCAATTCTGGTCCCTGCACACTCTAGCTATTATTAGTTCCCTGTGTATATACTGTATACCGTATATATATATATATATCCTTGAGTGTTTGTCAGTTTGTCGTCAAATGTTCCAATGTTCTGTTTGTTTATGTTTCCAGTGTACAGTACTTGCATCTTAGTTTCTATAGTCTCTAGTTTCACGCCAGCCTGAACTCCATTAGCTGAGCCTTGGTCTCTATATTTGGTCCATTTTGCTTCGTTGCCAGGACAGAAAAATATACCACACCTGTCTCACAAACACAGTGCTGATACCTGGATTTGGCCATGCTCCAAATATCCCTGTGCGTGTCTCCAGGAATGGACACTGTACAATGACACTGCATGACAAAACAACAATGTGCATATCACAGTGACTCTGATGTTCACTGAAGGATAATGAAAGCAGTCTTTTCAGTTGAACATTGGCAAAATAGCTTACAAACAAAGTCATCCTTCAATGTCTTTCCGTGGAAGACAGTATTTCAGAAAAACACACTATATTTTCAAATGGGGGAATGTGGACAGAACATGCAGTGAAAAATATGTTGGCACACAGGATTGTGGGCAGCAAAGTGTTGAAGTTTGAGTGAGTAACGCTCCCTTAAAGGCTGATTTATACTCCATTGTATGATGGCTATTTCTGGCACGTGACACCATTGTACGACGGAGTATACAGTAAGGTTCTGCATATCCTTCCCTTACCCCTCCGTTCCTCTCTCTCTCCGACTTTCTGAGGTGACAGAATGTGTCATCCTCCACCCGCCTGGAGGGTTCAGTAAGTAACTGTACTGTGTATATATACTTGTGATATTGATAGAATTGTTGTGTCTCCAAAAGGGACCACCAGGACAGCGTGGAACAGATGGATTTCCTGGCAAAGCTGGCCCTAAGGTATGGTGACTTACCCAGTACCCACAGTACTGTACTTGCACGACACGTACCGCATAACAAGTACGCCTCATAGAAGTATACAGCTACCGCAACTCAACTCAAATTCGTTGTCACACATGGATTATGATGAGAACACATGAAAATTCTCAGTCGCCACGACTGATTTCAATCATTTGGAATCCATACAAGCCAGCATGTCTTCTTTGAAAAGCACGTCGAGCACCGAAAATAGCAGATCTACAAGCTCAAACTAGCAATGGAATACATGTTTAGAAGCATCTTCCATGAACATGAATGGTCTCAGAAATGTCATAAAAGCAAAGGGTCAAAGCCTCAACCTGTAATTTCTTCAATGGCCGGCCGTAAAACTGTAGAACAGCAGCAACATAGGTTTAGATTGATAATACCAAACATCATCATTACATTTACAGTCATGAGATTCGATTTTGCTTTATTCCATGTGTCACATCCATAGACCGTAAAAGAATATGGACAGCGTCACGCCATTGGTTTCTACAGACCGTAAATGAAGCCTATTTTGCAGCGATTTCAAATCCGCCATCTTTCTATATCCGGTTGATATCCGGTCCGAAATACGGCCGGAAATGAATGCTATTGGCTGAAACCGCAGCGAGGGCGGGTCTTCACTCGGTAGAACCAGTATAGAATCCCTAGAAACATACCCTACTTTATCATTAAAATTAAAATAAATGGGTCCATAATTTACCAAAACTCATATCATGGTGATTGAAAGAAGACTTTAAACTAGCAACTGGAAGCATTTAGTATTTATGGCAATGTTTATTAAGGTAATAAAATCAAGTGTAAAGTTCGTCCAAAAACCCATCCGCTTGAATAGAGCCTAATTGCTTCTGCAACCAGCAGGGGTGAAACAGCGAGACTACAGGCCATTCATATGAACTGTCACACTTCCTATATAGCCTCAATTTACAAGCCGGATGCTAGCCCCTCGATTACATCACATGTTTAGCTTCTTTGTGTGTACATGATCCATCATTGGAGTTTCAAGAAATGTGGAAAGAGAAAGAAACAGAACAAAACTCATCAGATATAGCAGGGTGAAATACATACATGAGGTGCGTGCTTAAGATAGCAGTGGGATGAGGCAGTCAAAATAGCAGCAATTATGAAAAGGTGTATTTGATATTTTGAAAATAACATTTTTGAATCCATTTAAAGAAAATGACATCCTACTTCCAAAGAGCTTTTAAAAGGGTGTGGAAGAAAGACATTGACTTGTTGAATGCTGTTGTCTCGTCCCCCAGGGCGAGGATGGACCTCCTGGGCCCAGAGGACCTCTAGGGGAGAGAGTGAGTTTTTTTTTATTGTATTTGGTGTGTATTGCATTATTTAATATTTTTGTCATGTCATGCAATATTCTATCCATATATCAACCTATCTGTTACAGGGGATGGCTGGGGCGCCAGGACAACAAGGAGTTGTCGGGGGAAGAGGAGACAGAGGAATGCCGGTGGGTTGGGTTGGGTTGGGTTTTTATATGTATTTTATCATTATTATCATTATGGCACTTTAGGGAAAGGATCGCTGTTACAACTATAAAAACCAAGTCAAAGGGTCTAAAAGCCCCACTAGCAGCCCCTAGAGGCATTTTATTAAATTGTTTTGATTACCGTATAAGTCCCGCAAGGGAACCAGTTTCAGCTTCATCCAGCTGATGGCTGCTCAGATGGATACGATTTGTAGTTAGAGGTAAAGTAAGTGTCTTGCTCAGTCTTCAACACAATGACCAGCACCGGTAGGAGAATCGGTGACCTTCTGATTGCCAGATGGCTTCTGTACCCATTAAGCTATGGCCGCCCTAAAGCAGCTCCTTACACACAACCAGACATTTTAGCCAAATGGTGGCGCTAGATTCGAGGAAAGACCATGGATGGAGTCACTAAAATTAGTAGGGCTTATGCTGCGTTCTGTCTATTAGATTATGAGATGTCTTGTGCGAAAGTTTGTCCTGAGGGTGGCACTAGATGATGGGATCCCTCGAGTAGTTCAATCCTCCAGGGAGCATGAATGTGTAGCAAGTTTCACGGCAATCTAGCCATTAGATGTCCAGATATGTTGTGTGCATTCAGCTACTAGAGCAATGGTTCTCAAAGTGGGGTCCAGGGACCCTCAGGGTTCTTTGAGGGGGTTCCAAATGGACCCTTACAGGTCTGTAACTCAGAGTGTACAAATGGAACCACTTTTGCGCACTCAGAGTTATAGAGGTCCTTGAAATTTCAACCTGGCTTCCCTATTTGGGACATGTTTGGAACTGTGGGACACAGGAAAAAATAAGACATTAAAAAATATTGAAAATAGCAGATCTACAAGTGGTGCAATGCGCTATTTTCCCTATTCATTGTGCTACGAACTATACAGGGCTTAAGTATGAATTTGTTCTGAAAACTGCAGAAAATAAGTTTCTTTTTACATTTTGCATCATTACAGGGAGAAAGAGGCAACAACGGAGGAACCGGGCCAAAAGGTGACAAGGGTGACAAGGTAAGGGAGAAATTACTTTAAATTATAACTAAACATCAACAAAAACCTCTCCTCTAACCCTATCACCACCCGTACACCATTTTAAGGTGGGATTAATTTGAGGAGCATATGCTGCGATAATGGCCGAACCCTTGTTCCGCATCGTACCGCTGGGTCATTAAGGAGACATCATCCTCGCTCATCACTCTGTCACAGTAATGGCCGCCCTGAGGTGTTATTGGCTGTAATAAGGTAATTAGCATGCAGCTAATGAACACGCTGTTTCTCTCCCCCCAGGGTGACGTCGGTGGCAGGGGGGCTCCCGGCATACCAGGAAATGTGAGTAAAAGTTGCTGTCTTTTTTGTAATTGTTGCAAATTAATAATAATAGTCATGTCTGACCTTTCTGCTTTTTAGTCTTAGCTTAACGTTTTTAGCCTTTTAACTTTTTCGCTCCTAATAAAGTTGTTTATTTAGATTTGTTTTGTGAAGCGACTTTGGGTACTAAGAAAAGCGCTATTAAGTCTGATTTATTATTGTCTGTGTTTTGTTGTGTGGTAATAGTGTATAGCACTGTTTCTCAACATCAGGTCCAGGGACCACCAGGGGGTCAAAAATATACCCTTTTGGGTCTGTAAAGGCCAGTCCACACCAATGCAAGTCCTTGCAACAAAACTGTTTTAGAGACCATTGCAGCGGTCTGGACTGACCAGTTGCAGACCGGTGCTATTTGGGATATTTGGTTGCAAGTAGTTGCAAGGAGTTGCAAGTAGTTAAGGAATTGCATTGGTGTGGACTGACCTTAACTCTGAGAGTGTACAAATGGAACCAAATGGACCCGTAAGGGTTCATTTGGTTCCATTTGTACACTCTCTGAGTTACATAAACACTGTGGATTTTACATGTAGATTAGAGTATAAAAAAGAATCATATCAAATGAGGGTCATTGGCCTAATGCATACAGTATGAAACTTGGGGTCCTTGAAACGAAAGTGTTTGAGAATCGCTGCTGTGTACAGCATAAATATGACAATAATATGTAATACATTGAGTGCAAAGAACGCATATATGCGTTCTTTGCGTTCTTTAGAATCCATCACTTGAGTGCCAAGAATGCATATATGCGTTTTTTTACATTCTTTTTTTTTAATTTGACCCAAAGACCAAGGAGATATGATTTTTTGAAGATTTAGACTCCCATCCACTTCCTTGTTAACTTAAAACTTAAGAATTCTGTATCTCGGCTCCTGAGTACTTTTTTTTTCTCAATGAAAAATCTCTGGCATAAAACAGCTAAAAAATCTGAAATAACTCTGGCATTCAAGGGGTTCAAGTTTGCAACTGTATGATGAAAACGTTCTCAGATCAACTGTGCCACCTATGACATGTGAATATGCATTGTTTTTGTTTGTATTTTTCTCGCCCTCCTATAGGTGGCCAATGTTATCCCAGAGCCTGGTGAGCCAGTAAGTGTTCAACTTATTTTTAGTCCCTTGGCCAAACGTGTTCAGTAATAACAACAATACCACACAATACCAAAGACCTTTTCTTCCTTTTTTTTTGTCTAAGGCAGTAGATAGATTGTCCTTGAAATGTAGACACAGCATAACAATCTTGAGTGGAACGAACTCCCCATTGCAGTTAGAACTGCAGACTCACTCCCAAACCTTCCGCCGTAATCTGAAGACTCTCTTTAGCCCATAGCACTTGCCCTAGCCTTGACAACCTTGCAGACTTATGCAAAGGCTAAAATGTCATTTTGATAGCATGTTATGTAGACAGATGCCAGATTGTGTGTATAGTTTCAATGTACAGATTTTTTTTTGATTTTATACTGTTTAGACTGATGATAGGTTCTTGGTTTACCTATGATCCTAGATGACTATTTCTATGCATTTGATGTATTGTGTTTTCCTTGCTTACTGTAAATCGCTCTGGATTAAGAGTGTCTGCTAAATGCCTTAACCGTAATTGAGTGCTAGCACAAAATAAAAGTTTAAATACGTGTAACGAATGGATGCTTATACTGTAGGTACACTGTCACAGTTAATTTAGCAGGGTGCTCTGTGATTTTGCTGTGCAGGTTATTTCTGATATAATTTGATGGTTGAAACAGATTGTGTTTGACACCTCGACTCAGTGAATGTTTGTCTTCACCTTCAGGGAATAGCTGGAGAAAAGGGAGAGAAGGGAGAAGCAGGAAGACCAGGGGAAGCGGTGAGTTTGGGCTTGGTGTCATCATCTGGTTCTTGCTTGTACAGTATGTCTTACTTTCTTTAATTTAGACTTATAGGCAAAGAAGTTGCAATGTGCTGAAAAGTCCACCAGATGTCAGTAGAGATCCAATTTGTTCTCGGCCAAATAAACACACTAACTGCTTCAACATGGCTGCTAGTAGGATAGTCACACGCACACACGTTACTCTCTCTCTTACACACACACACACACACACACACACACACACACACACACACACACACACACACACACACTCACACTGTTATAATTATCATATAGGCCAACTGTACGCGCACAAAGCTCAAAACAGGACTTGTCACCTCCTTTAATTTCACCCCAAACCGCCTCTGGTTGTGTGAAAGGCACCCTGTGGAGGTAATGAAATCCCTGTTCCATTATTCCTGTCACACACCATCTCATACAGGCCTTTCACATTATGTGGATATTATTATGTGTTACTATTATGTATGACAGCCATCCATTCATTTTTCCATTACCATTTTGCAATGATCATACCACCAAATGACTGCCATTATAGGAGGAGAGAAAAGAAATCCCTTTCCACAGTACCACTCACCACACTCACAGTACCACTCACCAAAGTTCCTCTTTGGTTTACTGGCTATGGTGTGTGCTGTGCACGTCCTAACGGAGCAGCGCCGCCTGAACCTCATAATCCCAATATCTCCCCTGTTGTCCATGGTGGAACTGGATGAGTGACCTGGGTGTTACTTTGGTGCCATACCCCGGACCAGGGTGGGGAGGAGGTGTAACAGAGTAGCCCTGCCTGAAGCTCCTAGGCCTAATATTTCCCCAAGGTGGAGTTCCTCTTTGGTTGAGCCCTATTGTGTTTGGTTTCCCACCGCCGGGTTCGAATCTCGGTTGTTACACGCGCATGTAAGAGAAGTGGTTCTCGAAGTATTCTTTGAGGGGGTTCCAAATGAACCCTTTACAGGTCTGTAACTCTGAGAGCGTACAAATGGAACCAAATGGACCCTTACGGGTCCATTTGGTTCCATTTGTACCCTCTCAGAGTTATGGAGAATAGACTATGAAGTGGGGTTGCTACACTTCTACTGTAATTAACTGTTTTGTGGTGTGTCTTTGATAGGGTCAAAGAGGGTTACCTGGTGAACAAGGGTTCAAGGGACTTCCTGGACCACAGGTAAGGAGCGCTTGACCTTGACCCCTTCTGCTCTGCCCTCAGCGTTTTGGAATACATATGTTCAATTTGTAAACTGTAATGATACATTCCCTGAGCTTTTACAGAATACATTTATCTATGCTAATTACATGTATATATATATATCACAATTTCTCTCATTAAAACCAGGGGCCAAAAGGTGACTCTGGACCCCAAGGAGAGACTGGACGCGTCGGCGACCCTGTGAGTTATCAGATCTGGTTTAAAAATGGAACACTGCATGTTCCGATGTACCGATGTCACTTCAATGAGTCATGTGTTCCTTCTAGGGCCCCCCTGGAGTGACCGGCACCCAAGGTGGCCGTGGATTGCCAGGCAACGTGGTAAGTCATTTGTGCTGAGGGATTAATCACAGTGTGTGGCGGGGGGGGGGGGGGGTTTATAATGACCTGAAAATAATTTTATCTTCTGTCGGTGTGTCTGGTTGGCATAAGTAGCTGCGTAGATGTAAAGCACTTAAAGCAGCACTACGCAACTTTTTTAACAACTATATAGCATAT
The DNA here is from genome assembly GCF_963280865.1 of Gymnoscopelus braueri. NCBI lineage: Eukaryota > Metazoa > Chordata > Actinopteri > Myctophiformes > Myctophidae > Gymnoscopelus > Gymnoscopelus braueri. Next base: position 24,548,922 of record NC_137613.1, on the reverse strand, counting down.
TATGTCCCACAAAATTATAAAGTTACCGTACATGTTTAAGCAATAACAATCATCCTTCCATAAAATAGACTCTGCTAGGGGCATGACTGTATTACTATGTATAGGGGAGACAATGAGTTTCATCCTGGCATTTGCCAAGGCACCAAGGCAGAACTGCCAGTCAAAGCGAAGACTGGCCAATCACAGCGCGTCCTCGCCGGACATGCTTGCAGAGACTCTTGGGTAATGAAGTCAAAGACGTCGGCTGCCATGTTATTTGTGTCCAAAGTGGCCACTGATGCCCCAAACTACATAGTGCTGCTTTAACCACTACAGAGGCCATGCAGTGTTCGATTCAGGTGGGATCAGGTGGGAAGCCAGCGAGGGGATTGCGTCTGAAGACTCCATGTGTAGGCATGTGGTCATCTACAGAGGTTGGCAGTGACAGAGACTGCAGTACCAAGGGGGATTGACAACAAATACAACAAAAACGGGGGGGGGGGAAACCATAATGTCAGTCACAACGTCATCCAGCATCATCTTCTCCGAGTTGCACCCCCTGCATTGTTGCTATTTTTAGTAAAGCTTTATGCCTTTTACCTTCAAAATCAGCCCTGGGTCGTATTCAATGGTGGAAAGTAACTAAGTGCATTTACTCAAGTACTGTACTTAAGTACACATTTGAGGTATTTTCAATACTGTTACTCCTACTTTACTACATCTCAGAAGCAAATATTGTACTTTTACTAATTATTTGAAAACTTTAGTTACTAGTTAGCCTACTTTTTGATTATTATTACAAAACATTAACCACTTCAGCCGTATTTAAACTTTGGCTATTTGAAAATAGCCGATCTACAAGCTCACAACGCTTCGCGATGCTACGTGTTGTGAGCTTGTATATCGGCTATTTTCTAAAGATTTGTAATACATTTTATGCATTTGAAAGAAATGGGACATTCTGCACAATGAGTACTCTTACTTTTGGTACTTTAAGTACATTTTGATGCCAATAGTTTTGTACTTTTACTCAAGTAAATTTTTAATACCAAACTTTTACTTGTAACAGACTATTTATTGTGGTATTGATACTTTTACTTGAGTAAAAAATTTGAGTACTTCTCAAATTGGTCGTATTGATAGATGGATAACTGCATGCATGAACCATGATCATCTATTGCATGCGTGACATGACAGTGAATGATGCAGTCTGACCATGACGACCATAACACTGTTCTGTCTCCTTATACGTAGGGCATCCCTGGAATCATGGGGCCTCCCGGTCCAGCTGGCCAGAGAGGAGACAAGGTCAGTTATCCATCACTTTCATCAAGGCTGAGGCCATGTTTTGGTATTGAACACATCTGAGAGGGTTTTCAATTTGGTTTCATCACTGCAGAGAGCGAGGGAGGGAGGGAGGAAGGGAGAGGGAGAGAGAGAGGGGGGAGAGGGAGGGAGGGAGTGAGAGAGAGAGAGAGAGAGAGAGAGAGAGAGAGGGGGGGAGAGGGAGGGTGTGAGAGAGAGAGAGAGAGAGAGAGACTTAAATGAAACAGAGTCTTTGATCTCATGTGTCCTTCAAGGCAATGCATGCTTATTTCTACAGCACAAGGCAATTAAAATAGGGAGAGAGGCCAACTTAAATGAAAACAAGTGTTTGACTTTGTACATCCTTCATCCTTTATTTGTTTAGGACAAGGCAATTCAAAGTGCTTTTCTCAAAGCTTTAAGCACTGAGACATGGAGACTTCGGTGTTACTCTTTCAAGCCATTATTTTTGATCAATGGACGTGGCCTTCAGAATAAGATCTAAATGCAAGTGATATTCAATCTCATGCTTTTGCTCTTTTCACAAGGCGCTACAATTTATGAATGTTTTACTTATACACAATATAATATTGTTGTTTTGATCTATTTAGCAGATGCCGTTCTTAAAGGCTGACTCAGTGAACAGATGCTTTGTTTTTGTACTGATGCTTTTCCCCCCCACACACACAAAGACAATCACAAATACATGCAGAACAGAGGAGAAAAATCGAAAATAAAAACAAAACATTTTCTTCTTCATCCCAGTGTTTCCCCACCAATCAGTCAGCATATCTCAACTAAGGCATGTCAGTCCATCCTGTACAAAGCAGACAGATTCCCACAGACCCAGTCACTGCTTTCCAAACAGCTAATAATCTATTGCTTTCCCTTAATCCATTAAGACCGGGAACGCATCTGTGTCATTTTAAGATTTTCCACAATTTTTCAAAAAATAGCTGATCTACAAGCTCATAGATTGAATGGGTTAATAGAGTGACCTTTTCCTAGACAAACATATCGTTGCTGTCGAGCGGAAACTCCATATTCTCACTTTTTGTGTTTTTTCGTAAATTAACGCCCTACTTGATCACGCTACAGCATCACGTCAAAAGCAGCAAAAGTAGCAGATCCACAAGCTCAAAACTTGAGCTTGTAGATCTGCTACTTTTGCTACTTTTGAATTTGAATCCTGAAAATGAACAGTTTTGGACGTATGAGGTTACCACCCGACAAGAGACGATATAGATAGCTTGTATAGATGACAATGCTATACATCCATTGTGCCTGCATTGATGCATTCATGTTTAATTTATAACATAAATCAAAATAGTTAGAGGTCACGTATCAAAGCAATACAATTATACAATTTTAAACAGACAGGCAGACAGACAGACAGACAGACAGACAGACAGACAGACAGACAGACAGACAGACGGATACCCGGTTCCGTGAATTAATAGATAAGCCCCGTAGCAAACAAAAGCTTATCATATTCACACGTTTTGTTCAACAAGATAATCTTCACAAATCAACACACCCTGTCGCGCGTTGTACACCACACATAAATAAACAGGATGGGCTCTTGTTTAAATTGGGCAAAACATTTAGGTGGCCCCTGTGTAGTAACCCTGTTGAAGAGAAAACCCAGCACCCAGCACTGTGTCCCAGACCAATTTGTATGGGTCGCAAGTAAATATCCCCTTTCTTCTTGTTTCCTAAAAAAATCCATTATTTCAAAATATTTAAAAAAAAATGTTTTAACAAAAAAGTCACAACTTCTCATCAGTTATAACAATTCCAAAAAATTGTACAAGTATTTCATAAATAAAATCAAATCATTTCCATAAATAGAAAAAAACGTTTAAGAAGTAGTGAAACTAGCAGATCCACAAGCTCGCAACACGGCGCGAAGCAACACGTTGCAAGCTTGTAGATCTGCTATTTTTTTCACTAGTTCCCGGGCAAACGTCAAATTTCTCTTTTGGGTCTCGAGCAAAAAAGTTTGGGAACCACTGATACAGAGCTTAAGTGGTTAATGTTATTATTTGACTGTGTGATTGGATCTAGGGTGAAGGAGGTAAAGAAGGGAAAGCGGGTCCCTCGGGACCACCCGGAGACCCAGGTGTGACCGGACCTCCCGGACCAACAGGAAAGGGCAAAGATGGAGAACATGTAAGTACAGATACTTTATTTCTATCGCAGTCGATTGAAAACGTCAATATACTCTGATCGTCCTTCATGTGTTTTGTATGCACTGCAGCGTGTGAAGTGTGACTTTGTGTCACCTAGACTGAAGAAATATGAACGTGTTCGCTTGGCTCACTTCCAATTAGTCAAATAAGCAATAGACCGTAGTGTTAAGTGCGTCCGTCAATTAGCTCTCCCTACCATTTAGCATTTTGTATTGCTCAAGTCTACACCATCCCCATGTAATTCACGTGGAAACATGTCACATTAATGCCTGATTTATGCTTCGGCGATGAAGTGTCATGTGATGTATCATCAAAAATAAGATTTTTTTTTCAAGACCTTTTTTTTTTGTGGCTTTTTCTGCCTTTATTTGATAGAATACAGTAGACTGACAGGAAATGGGGAGAGATTGATTGATTGATTGATTGAATATTTTATTAGGCAAAAAATGTAAAACAGCACAGTTACATTTAAAATACTTTGTCTAACAGGTCCGTTCATAAAAGTCCTTGCGGACTTGTTTCCAATGAGGGCCTTGGTATTCATAGGCATATATAGTGGCACCACAGTTCAAATATCATTACAAAATAAACAGCAAAAAAAAATAACACTATGTACAACAACAAAAATAAAAAAGAGGGGGAAAAAAAATATGTACAAGAACAGGGGGGGGGGGTCTGCTGTCTAACGGGAAAATGGTACTACCTCCTCCTTTGGCCTCCTGAAAGGTGATTTTTTAAGGCTCTTTTAAATGAGCCCAGCGAGAGATGTGGAGTGACACGCAGAAAAGGTCGTCGGGAACATTAGCAGCCTAGATGCCCGGACCGCTATGCCAGACGTCCGGGCCTTCAAATTCATTTTTATCTTGAAAATACCAAAATCTTCCAAGCAACATGACGCACGACACTTTAGCATTGTCCACTTTGAACCGGGCGTCCCTATATTTTGGGCATTATAAGCAAACGTTTCCAAAAATGTCTACAAATGTAGAAAAAGAAAACAAAAATCAAAAATAGCACAAATAGCTGATATCAGATATTTTTTTAATAGAAGACTAGACCAGCTCTGTGACCACAATGGAGGCCTGAGTGAGCACAGCCGGGGCCGTGCCAACACTTTCACCTGAATGGGCACATTTACTGTATAGCTGCAGCACTGCAGTGCAGCTCAACATGTTTGCTGATCATTCAGCAGCTCAGACATGTGGTCAATTGTGCTGACGGAGCAAACAGGAAGAACATTGTTAAGACATATCAGCTACACCGCAGAGCTAGCTCTCTGTGTGCTTTACTGTTGCCAGGTGCTAGCCCTCAGGCTGCACCATGCAATTATCTGACTACTGTAAAATAGTGGTCTCTCAAACTTTTTTTAATTTCAAGGACCCCAGGTTTGCTATGCATTAGGCCAGTGTTTCTCAAACTGGGGCACGTGGTGATGCTACATGGGGCACGTGAGGAAAAAGTGTAAAATGTAAAAATGTATTTTACCATTATGTTTAATGATAAAACAATCAATCATCAAAACTGTACTTACTTACTTTTTTTATGGCCACCGTTTAAAATAAATCTGCCCAGGGGGCACTAATTGCAACTCTTCCACTCCATTTCCTTTATTTGTAATATTATAATATAATTGTCTCCGCCAGGCCGAAAGGCATGGCGAGAGAGTATGTTTTCGCCCCTGTCCGTCCGTCCGTCCGTGTGTCCGTCCGTGTGTCCGTCCGTCCGTCCTGTCTGTGTGTTACCACCAAATCTCAGGCACCGTTGGCCCGGTCGCTGCGAAACTGTGCACACACACTCCCTGGATGCCAATTCAGAACCTCTGCCTCAAAATTTTCACATAGGCCTGTCATAGCGCCACCAGGAGGCCGATTTGTGCAAAACCCATTTTTCCCCATTACTCCTACAGTTTTTAACCAAACCTCATGCAAATCGGTACACAGTATCTCTATAGTCATGTGATCAACCCTGATCTGTCCGATTTCCCATATTCCATCCTCATTGGCTAAGGTTACCATCCAAAGTTTGCAGGATTGGTCCGTTTTGAACAAACTGCCTCAAATCATGAACGCAGCTTGCCATTTCCATAAAATTGCACACGCACATTCCCACTAGGCCGAGGAAGAAATGGCACTTAAAACTTTTCACATCAGCCTCAAGGTGGCGCTATAACAGGCCGATTTGCATTTTTAACTATAACTGCACCGATCTGCGTGAAACTTTGCACGCCTACTCCCTAGAGGCCAAGGAAAAACATCTGCACTGCATTTTTCACATGTGCTTTTTACAGCGCCACCAGGAGGCCGACTTATGTCAAATACATTTTTGGATATTAATCCTTCAGATTTTATCCAAACATCACGCACATCGGTACACAGTATCTCTATAGTCATGTGATCAAGACGCATCTGTCCGATATTTCATATTCCATCCTGATTGGCTAAGGTTGACTTCCAAAGTTTGCAGGATTGGTCCGTTTTGAACAAAATGTCCGAAATCATGAACGTGCCGTGCGATTTCCGTGAAAATTTGCACGCACATTCCCACTAGGCCGAGGAAGAAATGCCACCCTTTTCACATTGGCCTATTATAGCGCCACCAGGAGGCCACAATAACTTACCTGACCTGGCGGAGACCTGTGCTCCGAGGAGCACTTTTTCTAGTTTATATTATGTTCTTCAAAAGGTTAGCTAATATTTCATGTATAGCATCATACCAGCTATGGTTTACTCTTACAGATTTCCTAGGAAAATGTATTTAGTAAAGGGCGTGCTAGGATTGAGAAAGGGGGGGGGGGGTACTGGAGCCAAAACAGTTTGAGAACCACTGCATTATAGGCCACAGACCCCCATAACCTTGAGAGTGTGCAAATGGAACCAAATGGACCCGTAACCCATTTGGTTTTATTTGCACACTCTCAGAGTTACAGACCTGTAAGGGTCCATTTGGTTCCTATGCTATGTAGTATCTCGAGCCAGACTGTTGCCTCCCACAATTTCCAAATGCTTCCATCATACATTATATGTACTTCATACAGTCTGTACTGCATACAGTATGTACTTCATACAGTATGTACGTCATACAGTATGTACGTCATACAGTATGTATTTCGGAAGCGCTGAAAACGATCTAGGAGTAAAGCGGATGTCCCCCCTCCTCCCCGCTTCCGTTACGTCTTAACAGTCGCGTAACTTTGCCCTAATGTAAAGCAAATTAGTCCAAGCATATCTCGCTGCTTATCAGAAATGGAAATTCAAAAATGTGAAAGATGTTTTAAAAATATATTTTCGTGAACGGAAATGACGAACAGATGACAGCTTCCGGATTGGGCTTTTCAGGGGGTGTAGTTCCAGACTCTATATACTGTAGCATTAGGAGATTGTGGAATAGTAGTCTTGTGATGACACTAATTCCTAAGTAATCAATCATTTAGCTGGGGACCCCCCATGGAACCCCTGGGGGTCCCCCAGACATGTAATTATGTGCATTAACAGTAAAGAATGATACAGTTAAACCCATATGGAGGTTCAAATGTAATTGATATATCCTCAGAGGAGCTTATAATTCCAGTTGTTTGATGCTGTTGGGAACTGATGGATGTCATGTGTGATGCTTACAGGGAGAACCAGGACCTCCAGGAATTCAGGGTCCTCCAGGGCTAAAGGTAATGGGATGTTTTTTAAGTTTGGGAGAATGTGTGTGTGTGTGTGTGTGTGTGTGTGTGTGTGTGTGTGTGTGTGTGTGTGTGTGTGTGTGTGTGTGTGTGTGTGTGTGTGTGTGTGTGTGTGTGTGTGTGTGTGTGTGTGTGTGTGTGTGTGTGTGTGTGTGTGTGTGTGATGGTTTGTTCAATGGGGGATGTGTGTTTCTGTGGATGTTTGTGTGTGTGTGTGTGTTTGCACTCTGCATGCGGGCAGGCATGTTTGAAGGTTTGTTCAGGTATATGTGTGTGTTCGTGTGTGCGTGCTTGTGTGTGTGATTTTTTTGTAGGTTGCCTAAGGTGTTTGTCTTTTCTTTTATCATGCACAGGTGCTTTTTTATCAGTAGGCACTTTTTTCCCCACATGGGATGAAGAAAACAATTCCGTTTTTTCCCCCCCGTTGAAGGCACCAAAAGCAATTTCTATGAGCAACATGCTGTGACCACTGCATTGATTATAGCCAAGGCTTTGTTGTGAAGAGCTTGATCTTGGGGTCATGGGATAGGAAAGTCTAGACAAAGATTACTTTCTGTATTTATGGTTTTAAATTGTTCACCCTGATCACCTTTATTGTTCTCCGTTTCTCTAACCAGTGCTTCTCAAACTCTTTAAATTCAAGCACCGAAGGGGTGAAACACTCGCACACCACAACACATTTAAGGATGACAAACATTTCGGTCACGAGACCATCGACAGTACCATATTTGAGTACTTTAGGGTTAAGCACCTACAAAAATATTTTTTGTAAGTCTCTGTCTTTTTTGTGGTGTGCGAGACCTCCACCTCGTCATTTCTTCTTAGTTTTTTACTAAGGACAAAGAAAGGCGCAACAGTCGACCCTGGACTTAATTTCAAGCACCGCCATAACTCTGAGAGTGTACAAATGGAACCAAATGGACCTGTAAGGTTCATTTAATAATAATAATAATAATAATAATAATAATAATAATAATAATACATAATTTGGTTCCATCCGTACACTCTCAGAGTTACATACCTGTAGGGGACCATTTAGATTTATTCTCAGTTTCAGTCCCCAAATGTCAACTGCAGATTGGATTGGGACTCTTTTCAGTTTTCATAAATAAATAGCGTTTCCCTTTGTCCTGGTTCATTCTAATTCTTGTCAGTTCGTTCATGTGCCTGATTGTACGGGTAAAGGTGCGTTTTAGCAGTCTGTTGCCAGTGGCTCTGAGACTGCGTAGCCGTTTTCCAACAAGCGCCAGGTAACTGGGATGCCAATTTCATCCAATCAGGAGAGACAACTCATACAGGACACAGGATAAGCAAGTGAAAAACAAATAAGTGATGAAACAAATAAATGAGCAGACAAAAATTGGAACTGGAACACAACCTGAAAAATGATCTTTGTGGGCGTTCTCGCCACAAAATGTGTAATGAACATGTATTTTCTGTTTATGAATGAGCCAGAGTGACGGGGAGACCCCTGTTACTGAACAATCACTATCTATAGCGATGATTACCATCAGAATATAGAGCTTTCACTTATTAACAATAATCTTTTTAGTTTTAGCCTAAGACATCACAGCACCTTTTAAATGACATCATCAACTATCCCAGTGTAATGAAAGAGTATTGTATCATTATGGGGGGGGATAACTTTTCTACATACATCCAGCAAATGACTTGCTCAGATGAGCGCTCGGTGTGTGTTTGCTCAGGGACACCCACATGTACTGTAGGTTGGTTCGACCCGCGGGTCGACCTGGTGACATTCTCATTCGCCAGACGACCTCTCCACCCACTCAGCCACGCCCCCCCCCCCCTTAATGTTAACTGTCCTGTCTTCTCCAGGGTCAACCAGGATCACAGGGGCTACAGGGGCTGCCAGGGGACCGAGGCCCCCAAGGGGAAGGCAAGATGGGGCTTCCGGTAAGAACTCTCAAAGCTAAAAAACATCATTATCGTTTTACTGCCTTCCTAATAGGTCTGATTTATAGGTACTAAGAGAAGTCCAGCGGCGCGCTTCAGCCAGACTTGCGTCCTCCTCAGAGTGAAACAGACAAACCCTGTATTGACCATAGACTGTAAAAAAAATATGGACAAATTAAGCTTATTTTTCAGCGATTTCAAATACGCCATCTTTCTATATCCGGTCTGAAAAATGGACCGGGAAATTAATGCTATTGGTTGGGACCAGAGCGGGGGGTGGGAATTAATGCTATTGGTTGTGTAGCTTGTCAATCAAAATCATCACAAGGTAGCCACGCCCCTCCTACAGCATACCCTATTTTATCATACATTTTAAAATAAATGGGACCATAATTTACCCAAAACGCATATCGTGGTGATTGAAAGAAGACTTTAAACTAGCGACTGGAAGCATATAGTATTTATGACGATGTTTATTAAGGTAATAAAATCAAGTGTAAAGTTCGGCAAAAACCCATCCGCTTGAATAGAGCCTAACTGCTTCTGACACCAGGGGTGAAACAGCGACACTAAAGGCCCTTCATATGAACTGTCACCTCCTATATAGCCTCAATTTACAAGCCGGATGCTAGCCCCTTGGTTTTGACTCTGAGGAAGAAACCTCAGTCACCCCTCTGTAACATGATAAATATCTGCAGACCAGTCGAGTACTCCAGTATTTTATTTAGGTAGTTCTCTCTTGAAGTGCCCAGGTATTATTCTCTCTGATTCAAGTCTGATTTATACTCTTCGTACAGCGGTGCCAAAAAATTGCGATACCATCATACGACAGAGTATAAATGAAGCATTACCCGTGGTCTGTGTTTCTCATCTTATGTGTAATCTATGACATCTCTCTCTCTCACACAGGGCCCACCAGGAGCTGCAGGAAACCTTGGACTTGCTGTAAGCACTTTTACCTAGATGGACATTTTGGGAAAAAAAACTGCTGTGTGTCTAAGCTGTTGATATGACTCTAATACTGTGCCTTCTGTTTCTGTCATTTTCCGCTTTAGGGCCAAAGGGGTCCGGCAGGTATCACTGGACCTCAGGGTCCTGCTGGACACAATGTGAGTATACAGACAAAAGAATATTGATGTCTGTTTGAGTTCATCAGATAACATATATGATGATTTACCATCATTTTGTACTTCATTGTCTTATTATTTTACCTTCATTTTATGTTCAGTTTTTATGGATGTATTAAACTGACAGATGAATGGAGTCTGAAAAGAATCATTAGCAGTATAGCCTTAATCTGTTGCATATCACATCATCAATATGGATTTATGAAAACACCACCATCTGACTCGTTTGCCTTTGTTCTCAATGAAGGGGTTGCCGGGTAGACCAGGAGAGAAGGGATCACAAGGAGAGCCTGTAAGTAATGGCATGTTCTTTTTGATTGATTGATTGATTGATTGATTGAATACTTAATTAGTCAGAAATGCAAACAGCCCGTGGAACAGTAAAGAGCTTGTAGATCTGCTTTTGAAAAATAGTGACAATTTCAGCAAATCTTTGAATACATATATTTTTAAAGCGAACATCTGTAACTCAAATCTTTGCTTGTCACTGGAACAAAATATTTAGAGAATTTTAAGTACCACTATGATCATCGCACATTGATTGATAATGGCACTGAACAGACACAACTAGTGCAAGATTATAATTATATAGTAGACTATACTTACAATATCTTCATAGTCATTCATTCATTCATTCATTCATTCATTCATTCATGCATGCATGCATTCATTCGTTCATTTATTCATTAATCCATGCATTTGTTCATCCATATTTCTCAGGGAAAAGGAGCAGACCTGCCTGACCTCAAGGTAAGGAGCTCTTCCACCCCGTTCCTCTCACATGCTGATGATATTAGTCAATCATTCAATTACAATCATCAAAGTTTGACAGTATGACGTCAATGACCCGGGTACCTTAAAAAAGAGGAAGGTTATTATTACTAGTGACTCAACACACTCGCTATACAACACAACCAATACCATATGCCATCAGGACGACGGTATACGATATGTTACACACATGGGCACAGAGATCATTTTGTATGTATAGTATACAGTAGCACTTTTTAACACACATCTCCATTCTGCACGTAAACCATGTGCTTCTGCTGCTGTGTTCTAGGATGTGTGTAATGACTGTCCCGCTGGACCACCTGGGACCCCCGGTCTCCCTGGCGTACCGGGGGACAAAGGACTGACCGGACCAGCAGGGAAAGGCGGCCAAGACGGCTACCAAGTAAAGACAAAGGCTGTTAATGACGTTAACGTGTACTCTGCCTGTTTCATATAGCGTAAACCAATGGATCCCAAACAATGGGTCAGGACCCATTTTTGGGCGACATGGTTTTTATGGGTTGCAAGTATATATTCGCTTCTTTGTCATTTAAAACATATATATTTCAAAACATTTAAAAAAATGTGATTTCTTTCTGTAATAAAAAACAGTCATTTTACAAAATGATTACAAAAAAGAAAATGTAAGACATTGCAAAAATAGACTAAATCTACAAGCTTTCAACGTATCGTGATGCGACCCGTTGTGAGCTTGTAGATCGCCTATTTTCCCTATGTTAGAAATAGAGCTTAAGTGGTAAATTCATAATGTGTTTTTTGTAAGTTTGGGTCCAGGGCAGACACCAAATTAATCTTTTGGGTCTTGAGCTGAAAAGTTTGGGAACCCATGGTATTAACTCATCTTTGTAATGTTGTAATAACAGTATAGCCTAATTTAGACGTATTTGCGTGGCAGTGTTGCGCGCAAAAATTTGCCGAGCTTGAAGATCAGCAAAAAAAAATCACGCGACACCGACGCACAGCATAAATCAAGGCAAGGCGTACAGTAGTATATGTGAGGTAAGAGCCGTTCGCTGCGGCGCCGTCGTCATCTGTCACCCTTGTGTGCTTGACGGATCGGAGAGGCTCTCTCAGCGTCATTAGGCAGGTGTCCTCCGGGGGCAGCAGTGAACGATTAGTGACCCGGTGACAGTGTTGTTGATTGTACCGTGTTCCGTGGCAGAGACTGATGGCCTTGCTGTGTCATTTTTACAGGGCCCGGCAGGTCCGGTCGGACCCCCGGGGCTTCCCGGAGTCGAAGGAGCCAAGGTGAGTCCCAAACCACGCAATTATCTCAAATAATGACCAACAAAAAAAGAAGCCAATTAGGGGCTGTATGTTTAAATCTTTGTATATATGTGTGTGTAGACAGGTAAACACAGGGTATCGTAGGAAATAGTATGTAATCAATGTTCTTATGATTTCAATTTTATTAGAATTTTGCAGTTTTTTTTTCTTTTTAGTCTCATCATTGAAAACAATAAAAGGATATTGTCTTGAAAACAATAAAAGGATATTTTCTTGAAAACAATAAAAGGTTATTTTCTTGAAAACAATAAAAGGATCTTTTCTTGAAAACAATAAAAGGATCTTTTCTTGAAAATAATAAAAGGATATTTTTCTTGAAAACAATAAAAGGCCATTTTCTTGAAAACAATAAAAGGATATTTTCTGTTCAGTCTAGCAGTAACTGTGTTGATTTGAAACGGTTGGGGGGTCTGTTTCTGGGGATAAAACTCATTACATGTGCTGTATTTCTCACCGCAGGGTATCAAAGGTGACCGAGGTCCTTCTGGCGGACCTGGAGACAAAGGAGACAAGGTCTGAACATTGATCTTACTTTGTGTAGAAAATCTCAATATACCGATTAAATTCATGATAATGGAATTCGAAAGTGTTGTAACTTCTTGTGTGTTGACAGGGACACCCAGGGCCACCCGGCCACCCAGGAGCTGCTGGCCTGATGGGACAACCTGTAAGTGACATTTTCCTGGCCTATTTTGTGTAGAACTGTGCAAAAAAGACACCGTTGTCTGCTATGAATGAGCACTTAAAGGCCCATTGTTTTGAACATATCAAGTATAGTTTGATTTGTGGATGGCTTTGCTATTTGGAACTTTCTCACCCCATTATAAATGAAAGGTCTTTTTTTACTCCAATGTTTAAAGACATTCCCAACGTAAACAAACCTATTACAGCCCCAAAATACAGCAAATACTGTTGGACAAATAATTGATCTCTTTTCTAGTCTTCTGTCAAGAACAAGAGTCAATCCCTAGAGAATAAAAACTGTCTCCACTGCTATTAGTTTTGTGTTGTTTTCGGTGATGCGGTTATCCATTTTGTTTGTGTTTGTATCCAGGGCCTTAATGCCCCAGCTGACTGTACCACTTTATCCTCTGTCTCTTTCTTGTCAATATGTAGACACCACTGTCTCTGTCTCTTTCTTGTCATGTAGACGCCAGTGTTTTTTTGTTGAGATTCTGAATTCTTAACTCCCCTGAGTCCCCATCTTTAAACCAATCCAGTGACTTTGATTGGTGCAGGGCTGAGCATGGTTCAGATTGTAAATACCATATTGTATTTATTTCACTGCAGATAGTCTACATATTAAATGTAACCCTTAAATTCAATTAATTCTTTCAATGGAGTAAAATATTGTTTTATTTGATGGCCTTCCTGCCCTGGCATTTGGCCTTTGTGCCCTCAAAAAATGGACAACACCAAAGGCCAAGTGGCCTTGCCCCTAAAATTATGAAATTCCAGGCCTGTTTGTATCACTGATTGAGAAGTCACAAGTAAACAAACGGAAAAACAAAACGATCATTCCATCCACGTTTTTGTCATCAGACCGGATTATTTCCTCTCCTTCCAACGTTTATGCACCTTTTTTCTCCCTTCAGGGAAATGATGGACAGCCTGGCCCCGTGGGGCCCCCGGGATCCCCTGGAGAAAAGGTCAGCCTCTGTGCAGTGCACTCTAGTGGACTATAACCCCAGAGAACACATTACCCATGTGTCATTATTGTACAGACCCTGGTCCCTCTGGCATGGAGGTCAACCAGGCTGTGGTAATAGTGGCCATTCATCATCTGTTGTTGTTTTTTTGTGCTGATGTTTTGTGTTTGTTTGTTTGTCTGTTTTTTTTTTCTTCACCAGGGCAAGGAGGGTCTCAAGGGAATCCAAGGACCGTCGGGTCTCCCTGGCTTGATGGTATGTGGAGGAACTATGGATTTGATCAGTGATGGAAGAAGTACTCACATGTTTTACTTAAGTAAAAGTATCAATGCTGCAGTGTAGATATACTCTGTTACGAGTAGAGGTCTCGTATTCAAAATGTACTTGAGTAAAAGTACAAAAGTATTGGCATCAAAATGCACTTAAAGTACCAAAAGTAAAAGTACTCATTGTGCAGAATGTCCCATTTCACAAGTGCAAAATGTGTAAAAAAAACGTTTGAAAATAGCAGATCTACAAGCTCACAATGCGTCGCATAGCGACGCATTGTGAGCTTGTAGATCTGCTATTTTCAAATGGCCGAATTATATATAGGGCTGAAGTGGTTAGTGTGTTTTGTAATAATAATCAAACAGTAAGTAGTAACTAAAGTTATCATATCATTGTAATGGAGTAAAAGTACAATATTTTCCTCTGAGATGTAGTGGGGTAGAAGTAAAAGTATTGAAAATTGGAAATACTCCAGTAAAGTAAAAATACCCTCAATCAATGGAACTAACATAGTTTAATTTAAGTTCCTAAAGAAAAGTAATAATTTTTTGTGTTAATATTCATGTTAATTTATCATTAAAATCGTAGTTTTTTGTTTCAATTATTTGGGGGCCCACTTGCACTATCCTCACGGCCCACCAGGGTGTCCCGGCCCACAGGTTGAGAACCACTGAACTAAACTTATACATGTTCTTTGTCTTTCTTCAGGGTCAGCCTGGTAAAATGGGAAAAGACGGCAGAGCCGGAGAACCTGGAGAGTCTGTGAGTATAAGCTTCAGTGATACCAGAACCACTGGCTTATTAAGCCATACTGGCCCACTAACACACGATGCTTTGGCTGTCATTTCAGGGCAAACAGGGAGAACCTGGCCCTCAAGGCAACCCTGGACTCAGAGGTCTCCCAGTAAGTATACGGTATACTCACAAACTGCTCTGATCACAATACAAATGGAACCGGTCAAAGCAAATGGATGGAGTGGTAATTATTGTATATGTCCTATACAGGGCTTCAAGGGACATAGAGGAGAGCCTGGCCCTCCTGGATCAAAGGTCAGTATATTAAAGTTTACAATCCACAGGTTTTTATGTCCGCTCTCTCTCCCTCTCTCCTGATATGTTCGGTTCAGATGTCTGAACTACAATAAAAAAGATTTACTGTATTGGCCAATCAATCGCGCCGTCCGCCGTTTTTAGGGGCGTGTCCTCTTGTGGAGATTTGAGCTTCACTGAGCGTACCTCTACCAGTAGACGTCCTGCCGAACACCAGGGTCTGACTTCCTCAATAGAAGAGTAGTGAGCCCACCAACAACCACTGCAAATGTAGTAGTTATATTGTATTAACATACGCTATACCACACAGATTAGTTAATAAATCCCAGATTGTAGATTTAACAGCCATTAACAGTAATTATCCAACACAGACGAGCAAGAACAGAATCATACACCCATAATGTACGCGTACAGCATATCATAATGCGGTGCCGCAAGATGTCAAGATGAAACCGTGTCACCCTGACGCTTCCGACACTGTTCTTTTCTTGCACATACTTTACTCTTTGAGAGGCGTACGTCGGACCTGCCGGGTTATTCTGTCTTTCAGCGCACGCACACACACACACACACACACACACACACACACACACCCACCCTCAGGAACGATTTCTGCCACCGCACCATGACCAATAGCACGGCTCATTACTGCCAGCTCTGAGTCACACAACGTGCCGTGCCAGCCAGCCAGGCAGACAGACGCATCAGCCCTAGAGCGAGCTCTGTGCAACGGAGATAGCTCTCTGACAGGCTAGGCAACTTATTAGAGAAACTGTGAAGTGAGTTTCTTCTCACCCAGAAATTTCTTGCAGAATCTACCCTGTTCTTACGAATTTGATCCAATTAGCGTCAATCAGATTGACGTTGTATTGTATTCGATTAGATTTAGCGTGTTCGCTTTGATTAATGCGGCGGAAATCGTTTTGGCACGCCACACTACAACCTTTGACTTTGTGATTGATTTAGCATTGGAAAAAATATTGCCGAAAAGTGTTTTTTTTTCACACACACATGCACTTTAATATAGTACGTGCAATATCAGTTTAGGTGGAATCTTATGGGTCTAGGGTTTCATGTGAAATTGAATAGGGATATATGGGTAATACGTCGTAAAGTACATTTTGATTTTTGTAAATGGTTTGGACAATTTTTTTTGTGTTAGTTATAATATTTATTTTAATCATTACTTGGAGTTTATTCTATTGAATTTTAGTTGAGGTCATGGAATTGTGGTGTTTTTTTTTTAACAGAGTTGTAACGTAATTTTGTTCTGCTGTCCAATAAAGAGGAACTTCAACTTTTTCACCAAACCCCCTCATTTGTTTTTCAAACAGGGTGAAGATGGAAAGCCTGGGTTGCCGGGGCGCGAGGGAAAACCCGGAAAAGAAGTAAGTCCGATGCAGTAGAGCAGTAGTTCTCAAGGTGGGGACCGGGGACCCCCAGAGATCCTTGAGGGGGTTCCAGGGGTCCCCAGCAAAATGAGGAAAATGAGAAAACCACTGCAGTAGTAGAACGGAAGTCACACATTGTGTTATGATCCGCGTTGACGCCAAACAACACGTTGCAATGTTTGTTTTGTTTTCATGTGAAGGGCACTAAGGGTCCTCCAGGACCTGAGGGGATGAACGGACCAAGAGGAGAATCGGTGAGTCATGGCAGGAGGAGATGTGTGTCTGACATTTACAACTGAACAGCAACATGTCAAAAAGACAGATAGATAATGACAGTAATGGCACTGATGTCCCATTGAATCTCCCTCTGCCTCTATCCCCATCTGTGCTGTCTCTGTCTGTCTGTCTGTCTCTCTGTATTTGTCTGTCTGTCTCTCTCTCTCTCTCTCTCTCTCTCTCTCTCTCTCTCTCTCTCTCTCTCTCTCTCTCTCTTTCTCTCTCTCTCTCCCTCCATCTCCTCAGGGCAAACCAGGTGAACCAGGGCCAGGAGGAAAGCCAGGCTCGGCTGGAGCTCCAGTGAGTCATCTCTTTTGCTTTATTTAGATAGAACGAGTTTGTTGAGAAGACGGTGAAATGTGGAAGGTGGAACGACGTGCGACGCAGGCCAGGGCTCCGGTCCAAACCTGGAGGCGTTGAGACGCAGTCGTCAAGCGAGCTTAAAAATCTAAAACCATCGACGTGACGCCGTTATCAAGCAGTATAGGAATGAATGTCAAGGTGCCATGATCGCACCTGGGACAAATTATTATTCATGAGAATGATGAAGGAGCAGATATCAAAGAGGAACTGAAGACAGGGTTAACAGCAGGGGGGTCTCGAGGGTGGGGGGAGTAGATCATACTCTTAGAAAGAGAGAGACACTGTCAGAAAGATTTATCTGTGCTTAACCCATTAAGACCTGAGACAGTTTTTTTTAAACAAAATAAATACATAATGTTTGCTTTAAAATATAAATATTTGCACAAATGTTCTATTAAAAAATAGCAGATCTACAAGCTCATAGCTGAGCTTGTAGATCTTCTATTTTTGAATAACCAAAGATGTTTTCTGTCTCTTGAGTGGAAGACTGATGGTGGTTTGATACATCGAGCATCAGATAAGATCAGATAAAATAAGATAAGATAAACATTTATTGATCCCTGTGAGGGAATTCAGTGTCGTAGCAGCAACATCAGTAAGAGGTACAGGGCAGATTATTAGAGAGATAAGAAAAGAAAAGAAAATAGGCTCAGAGTCTGACACCAGTAAGATATCGTTGCTTTTCTATTTTAAGTAAGTGAAATAAAATGTGACTAATGTGACTTTTGTCATATGAAAGCAGGGAATCAGAGCTACAAATTGAAATATTGGTTGTGCAGTTTGATGCACCAGTTTTGGAGATATGGCTTATGTAGTGATGTTTTACAGAGATATAGAGATTTGAGGAACAGCTCCCAAAGTCAGAGCCAGAGTCAAGTCTTTGTTCTGTGAGATTTTAACCAGTATCCCACAATGCACAAGTACTGTTAGGCGGATTGAGAATTTATGAGAGAAGAGAGGGAGGAGTGACTATTGAATATTGAACGTCAGAATGGTACTGATTGTTTTCTACCCTACATTGACATTAAAGGGATAGTTCCAATAGGATAGAGCCAATTATTTGATGACCGGTGGAAAGATGCTAATGTCTAACTCAAAGTTGACACTTTGAGTCTCCGGATAGAGAATACGTAATTTTTGGGGTGAACTATCCTTTAAGACTTTGTAAATGTCACATTTACAAAGTCTGTTATGTTCTGGGACTATTTGGAAAATCCCTCCAGTGTCGAAACCACCTTGGAATCACTGCCAATGTAGTCCCTTGTAGTGTACATATGAATAATTAATCTGCTATGTCTTGGAATGTCCCCACCACAAGATTATTTTATGATATTTTGATAAGAACTAATGCCAAAATGTTAATCATACTGACTCCTGTGTAATGGCTTTTGGATTTAGTGTGTTTAATTAAGTTTCTTTAAACACCTTGAGATTTACCATCTCGTTTTCGAGGGGGTCCCAACATAAATACATGTTGTAGGAATGGGGACTAAATAGCGTTTAAGGTACGGAGGACAACTGAAGTAAATGCATTTGAATACATGTGTTGAAGCCAGTGCTTGCGTCTTCTTACATTTATAGATGCCATTTGAAGTCTGTCATACATTATGCAATGATGTGTGAGAAAAGGACGAATCTATTAGAGTCTATTGTATGCTGTGTAAAGTGGAACAAGATCGGATTTCGAGGCATTTTCATAAAACACGTCACAATAATCAAACAGTGCGAGTATTAATTGCAATGCCATGTGATGAGCAGCCATGTTTTCTGGTTCAATAACAGGGTCAAATGGGAAACAAAGGAGAGCCAGGGAGTCCAGGGTTACCTGGCTTTAGTGGACCTAAAGGCCCTGCGGTAATTCGTCCGTTTTTCCTATACTTTGATTTAAAAGAAAAAAATTAAAAATCAATGTTATTTGGAAAGTGTCCATTCTCCATCTTGGTGAGTTTGTTTTTCAAATTGAGTTTTTATTTCAATCCTCAGGGTCCATCCGGTCCTGTTGGTCCAGAGGGAAAGCAGGTAAGCGAGTTGTGTAATCCATACATTTAAATGATAAATGACCTTTCAGATGACGAGGACATCCATAAACAGTGTCGGAAGCTGTGTATGCCCAAGCGAACATGCTGTGTCGAAAAATGTAGCATGTGCTCAGTACCTGTGAAGATCTCTCTCTTTAGATCCTTTTTTCACACCACTGTATATACTGCCCACCTTCAGTGTCGCTACAGACAAGGCAGCATCAGACGACTTATAGTGGCTTATAATGACTGCATGAGGCTGCTGCTGAGAGCTCCAAGAAGCTCCAGTGCAAGCCAGATGTGTGTTAGTGTCTGGGTACCCACCTGCCCTGCTGTGCTACGTAACATTATGTATAGGTTTATGTGTAGGGCATCTGAATCAGTAAACGACATCGTCGCTGTCATAACGGACCCTACACACGCAATTCTGTCAGGGTTGACTCTAGACTGTGGAACCATTGGCGCACGTGTTTGTATGTTAGAAACTGAATTACGTGGGCTATTTGCATTTTCTTTTCCTTTTCCTTTCTGTTATTTAATTGTGTTGTGATATGGATCTTCCTGGGTCTGAAATAAAGATTTAATTGAATTGAATTGATATATCTCTGTATTTATTTGATTCATTTGACGTTATTGTGTGTTTTATAGGGGATGCCAGGCAGAGCTGGTGATCGGGGCAACAAAGGAGACAGGGTGAGTATGAGGACAGGGTAGATCCTGGTTACTCATTATCCTCCAAACCATTACACTCATTTGAAGGTGATTTGTCACGGCCAAATCAACCATCATCTGGCAATCTACTGTTATATTCTCATCTCACTGCTGTAATTGGAAAGCCGTGGCTTGTGCTTGTGTGTGTGTGTGTGTGTGTTCAGTAACAGGGTTCTCCCTGTCTCTCCAGCTCTTTAATAAACACATAATGCATTTTCAGGTTTGTTGCCAATTTCACCCAATCAGGAGAGGTGTACCCATTTATCCATGTTATCGTGTTCCACTTCCAATTTTGTCTGCTCATTTCTTTGTGTCATCACTTCCAATTTCATTTCTTTATCCTGTATCCTGTATGAGTTCTCTCTCCTGACTGGGTAAAATAACCCAACATGAAAATGTATTTTCTGTTTACTAAAGAGCTGGAGAGATGGGGAGACCCCTGCGACTGAACTCTGTAGCAATAGCTGCTATTAGAATATAGAGCTTGTTTAACTACCTTTAATCAATTGTGGCGTCAGATTAGATCGTCACGGCGATGTTAAACCGGTCACTTAACGATCACATGTGTCTTATTTCAGGGTGACAATGGTAATAAGGGCGATAAAGGACAAACAGGAGAGTCCGGTATGCCTGGAAACCCGGGCATGCCCGGCAGAAAGGGCCACACGGGGATGATGGGCATGTCAGGACCCCCAGGAGAGTTGGGAGGTACCGGGCCACAGGGGTCTTCAGGAAACCCTGGTCAACCGGGGCCGAGGGTGAGTCAGGATTATTTAACACACTTGTTCTCATCGTTTGGGTCAGGGGACCACCAGGGGGTCAAAATCAGGGGACCACCAGGGGGTCAAAATGGACCCCTTACCGGTCTGTAACTAAAGAGGGTACACATGGAACCAAATCTCAGAGTTAAATTAACACAGAGGGCCCTGTTTATCAAGGCGTCTTATGACTAATCTTATTAGGCGTTTTTTTAATTTTATTTGGAAAAAACATTTTAAAATAGTGAAAATAGCCGATCTACAAGTTCACCACGTGTCGCTGCAGATCGGCTATTTTCACTATTTAAAAAATGTTTTTCAAAATAATAAAAAAACATTCCCAATAAGATTAGTCATAAGGCATATTAGACGCCGCTCAAAATAGGGCCCTGAGGATTTTACAGTGTAGACTGGGGTCCCAGAAAAAAGAAAAAAGGTATGAAATGGGGGTCCTTGAAATGAAAAGGTAAATAAATGAATATATTTTTTTTCAGATTTGTATTGTTATAATGAGAGACGAGAGAGATGCACATTAATTACAGATTTAGGATGAAACGCAGAAATGTTATTAAACGTGACATTGTGCCCCATGCAGGGAGAGTCGGTATCACTGGAACAGATGAGGAGGCTCATCCAGGAGGAGCTATCAAAACAATTAGACGGTGAGATCCATGTGACCCGCCTCATTCAATTATCTGTACTGAGCTCATTTAGCCTTGTGACATCTTGTTATGACGTTTTAATAGTGTTATTTGAGGGTCACGGTACATCTGTCTCTTTGTGTGTTCTCTGTGTGTGTGTGTGTGTGTGTGTGTGTGTGTGTGTGTGTGTGTGTGTGTGTGTGTGTGTGTGTGTGTGTGTGTGTGTGTGTGTGTGTGTGTGCCCGTGCCTGTGCGTGTCTGTACTTGTACTGTTTTGAGGGCCAAATGTCCCCACAAGTAGAATTTGAGACATGAGAAATATTAGTTTTATGGTTAAAAATAAATAAATTATTCAGGGTAGCATTAGGATTAGACATTTAGAGGTTAGGTTTAGGGCTTTGGGGGATAGAGTTAGTTAGTTGAACGCTGATATCACTTACGCTTCGCGGCCCTCACATCTAGGCCCGATCAGCTACATCACAGCTTTGTTGCACCAGTGATCCAACTGATATATATGATATATATCGCCATATATGGAGATGCACAGTAGGGTGGGGTGCTGTGGCTAAATGCGCAATGTAGTTTTATATTAACTGTACAATATGTAAGTACATTGAAGATGGGGAAAGAGGCTTAGGGGCCCTAGCGGCCATAAGTAAGATGCTGCGGCCAAAGATAAAGTGCTGCGGCCAAAAAGAAGAAAAGCTGCTGTGGCTGAAATGTTAAAATGTAGTTTTTTATTAATTTTACAATATGTAAGTACATTAAAGCCAGGGAAGTATTAGCCAGAGCACTGATAAACAGTCTGTGGCAAGTTTTGGGGCAAGTGGAGTGATCGTGAGCTGTGCAACCCCGGACGTAATTTTGGAGGTCATTTCAATTATAGTAGTAGGATGATAGGTTCTTGGTTTACCTATGATCCTAGATGACTATTTCTATGCATTTGATGTATTACCTCATATTTAGCTTACTGTAAATCGCTCTGGATTAAAGCTGCTATAAGTAGTTTTGTCAAAATTTTTATGTATATATATTTTTTTAATGTATTCAGACAGCTAACAATGGGTTAAATACTCCCCAAAAAGAATCTAGTTTCTGTGATGCCTCTAGAGGCCACAGTCTGCCTCCAAAATTCGCCCATCATCTTTGTGATTGGTCAAAAAATTTCCGCGCCGTGAAAATACTAACCAATCAGGAAGTCTCTCGGTCGGATTGGTTACACTGGTCTGTCAATCATTTTAGCCCCGGGGGCGGGTGGTTCTTGCACCAATGAGCTGGCTAAAACCATAGACATATAAAGGTAGACGCCTCCTCTGGCTCTGAAGCGTCGGCATCTCGGACGCACTTCCGCTTCGTCTATGCTTCCGGGGGGCAGCTGGAAATTTCCTTGTGCTTCACAGAAGGGGGCGTTCAGTAGGCCAATCAGAGGCAGGTGGGGGCGGGACAACTAGATTCTGACAAGTCCTGGGAAAGACGCGCTGTGGTTGGCTAGTAGTCAACACGCTGTGATTGGCCAGTGCCCGTTCCCCCCGGAAATATGGCGGCCACCATCACCACCATACCAAACGGGTCGCTCCAACGAACTGCAGAGGCCAATGAGGTATCTAGGTTTCTATATCTATGGCTAAAACCACTTGTTTTGAACCAAGGAAGAAGAAACGGAAGCTGGTCGTTGCCAGATTTTGCGATAGGACTAAGTAACCAGGTATATGAAAACAAGCCCAAAAGAAGCGGTTATAAGCCACATGACCACTTTTAACCTATGTAAGTCGGCTATTTGAGAATAACCGATCTACAAGCTCACAAACACAACTACCGTTATTTACAAGCAACTTTACAGAAAAATAAGGCCAAGGTAGCTTATAATAAGCAGACCTGGCAACACTGGGGGCGTTGGATGCGTGGGATAACAAACTTTTACTGCTCTCACTCAGTGTGTATTCATTGCGGTGGTATAGTCTGCCTAAATAACGTCTACCTAAAATCTGCCTAAATAACGTCTGCCTAAATTGTAAATTGTGTGTGTGTGTGTGTGTGTGTGTGTGTGTGTGCGTGGGTGTGTGTGTGCTGTGTCCATCTCCAGCCAAACTGGCGTACATCATGGCTCAGATCCAGCCGGCCCATGTGAAGAGCACAGCGGGGCGGCCGGGGCCGCCCGGGCCATCGGGTAAAGACGGCAGCGGCGGGCGACCTGGTCCTCCGGGAGAGCCGGGCATGCCTGGACAGAACGGAGGAGAGGGTATGAGAGGACCCCACGGCCCTAAAGGTGAGCACTGAACCCCATTCAGTCAGTGTCCTTTTAGATTTTAGCTATATTATGTGTGTGTGTGTGTCACGATTTTTCAAAAAATATCAGATATACAAGCTCATAGCTCATCACTTCGTGCCATGCTATGAGCTTGTAGATCTGCTAATTTAGAAAAATCGTGAACATTTGTGAAAATCTTAATATATTTTTAAACCACACATTTTTAACTCAAATCTTTGCTCCTGGCGGTCCCTGGAACAAAATATTTTGAGAGAGGGGGGGGGGGTTGTTCCACAGCCAAATACATATAATTTTGGGGGTCCTTGACATGAAAAACCTTATCTTTTTTCAGAAAACTGTTTAGAAGACATTTGAATCAGGTCTTAATGGGTTAATTTTCATAGATTATATACAGATTTCATAGACCTTTCGCGATTACAGTCAACATTGAACCAAATCGACCTCGTTTTGTATCACTCAAGGCTGTGCATCGTTGATGGTAATATTGCTTAATCATATAGTGATCATGGTTTGTTGATTCCTTTTAGGCGAGAAGGGATCCAAGGGAGAGAAGGGAGAAACCGGTGCGGGTGACAGAGGAGAGCAAGGTCCCACTGGTCCTATGGGTAAACTTTAACCTTCTTACTGGTCTGTTCATTCATACTGTATGTTCTCTTTGTGGACAATGCATTTTCCAAACTACTGTTCTTCTTCCTGGATACCTGGATGCCAAGTCCTGTTGGTCAGCTATTAGCCTACAGTAGCTAGCTAAAATGTCAATGATATGTAGTCAGCCTAATACTACTGTACTCTAACTACAAGTAAGACGCGCGAACGCGGGAAGCGAACGCAGCTCGAAAATAATAATAAGAAGAATAGAAAGGAATGAGCAATTGTAGAAAAGTGGGTGGTACAGTGAAATGAGTGAGAACAGGGCCGCCACAAGAAGGCTCCATACCGCTAGCCCCATTTTTATTTTTGTCTTTTTTTTATTGTTATGTTGTGTATTTACGGACTTGTAATCCGTGTTATTTGACCGTGATGGGGAGAGCGTAGAGAGAAAGTCACGTGACTGCCTCCGCCTCGTATTGAAGTTAATGGGGGGGATATGGTTCTCCTATGCACAGAGTTTCGGAGTTCCTAGTCATCTATGCACGGAATTGCCGTTTGTCAATCCGTGCTATTTCACCGTGTTTGGGGGGCGATCGGGTTGGTTTCATAGTAAGCTCCACTCTGAGATCTGTCAGCAGCCAATGAGAGCGTGAGTCACATGGGGGCGCGGCTGCACACAGGCAGTGCACACAATACTGCACACAGACACACAGACTGCACACAGACACACAGACTGCACACAGACAGTGTGCCTCCTTCCGCTGCGTTCGCAACAAGATCACTATAGAGCCCAAATCACACACCCTATACCAGAGTTTCCCAAACTTTTTAGCTCGAGACCCAAAAGACAAATTTGATGTCTCCCCGGGACCCAAACTAGTGAAAATCTGCAAGCTCACGATGAGCTCGTAGATCTGCTATTTTTCACTACTTCGTAAAAAGTAAAATAATAATTATGGAATGTTTTAGATTTTTTTCCATTTATTGATGAAAGTATTTTGATACATTTTTTTTAATGGAAAATATATATATATTTTTCAATCTATTGAAATTAAATAAATAAATAAATGTAGGAAAAGGGGGAAAAAAGGGATGTTTACTCACGAAAACAGTTCCGCAACCCACACATGGGTCCCGACCCACTGTTTGGAAAACAGTGCCCTATATATATACCACACCTCTGGTGGTGTTATGACCTTTGGTCATTGTACTAGTGTGTGTGGTGTCAGGCTGATGTCTCTCTCCGCCTCTGTTTCACCGCCTCAGGTCCCGCTGGCATGCCAGGCTACGGCAAGGACGGGAGCCCGGGACAGGCCGGAGCGCAGGGAGAGCCAGGGAACTCGGGCCCCCACGGTCAGCCCGGCCCGACGGGGCCCACGGGTCAGTGTGACCCCAGCCAATGTGCTTACTATGCCAGCCTGGCCTCAAGACCCCACACCAAGAACGTCAAGGGGACTTAAAAAAAAAACACAGAAAACACCCCCTCCACCACTTACACACACACACACACACAAGGAGGCTTGAAGTCCAGCTATATTTATGAACTTGGACGTGTCATATGATGTTGGATCAAGAACTTTTAAACTTTTTAAGGATGATGATAACCTGTGGAAGGGCTGAAGCAACGTGGAAGGGCTGAAGCAATGATGTGCTGCCGGCGGTCAGATTATTTGTTTTTGTTTTTGTTTTTGTATGAAGGTTTGGGGTGGGTGGGGAATGAGCAGGGGTGTGTGAGCTGTTAAAAAATAACGTAATAAGGGGGATTAGCGGGCAGCTATAGATTTGTATTATTCCCCCCCCTCCATCCCTTTCTTTCTCCAGTCTCGTCTTTCCCCGTACATTAATTATTGAGAGATTTGTTTAATCGTGTAGACCAGGGGTCTTCAACAGGGGGGTTCCGGGACCCCTAGAGGGGTCCTCAGAGTTACTACAGGGGAGGCCGCCAAATCTTTGTGTGATAGGAGTTTTTTTTTTTTTTTACATTAACCACTGAACCTTAGCCGAAAATAGCAGATCTACAAGCTGTAGAAGCTTGTAGATCGGCTATTTTCGGCGAAGAGGTTTGGTGTAGTGGGGGGGGGCTAATGGGTCCTTGGCCTGAAAAACGTTGAAGACCTCTGATTTAGACCACTGAGTCTCAACCTATTTTAAATATCAAGGCCCCCCCCCCCCCAGTTTTGATATGCATCAGACCACGTTACCACCATTAATGTAACTCTACGGAACAAAATGGACCATTTTGGTTGCATGTGTACACCCTCAGGAGTTAACCCAATACATAGTACATAGTCTGTCCAACGGCATTAACTGCAAAATGACGTCATTCAGAACTTTGGGCGGGACTCTCAGAACTTTCTTCGGATGCTTATTTGCATCCCCAAGATGTTCTGACTATCCCAAGAAAGTTCAATGATTGGTCAGAAGTCGGGGTGGGCGTGATTTATTTATCGTTTTGTTTCCACATTCAACTCATAGGCTTCGTTCTGTAGTGAAAGCAGTGATTGTTGTGCACTTAAACCCCAGCATCCATAGGGTTAGGGTTAACAGAAAAGACCCTAGTATAGAGCCCTGAGGGACTATACGGTCAACCATATAGGGTTTAAGTGGTTAAAGAGACATTGGCTTGGGACTGGGTAGAAGTACTAGTCTCACAAACCACCCAAGAGGTACAAACACCTCTGAAAATCCCTCTCTTAGTGACCAATGACCATAAGCACAACCTGTCACGAGACATGGCTAAACCTCCATATCTCCGTGACAAAGTCCTTTTTTAAGGATATCCAGGTATTTAAGACCACTGCTTCCAGCGCTGGCTGTGTGCAGCACACAGCTTCAGTGGCGTTGAGCCGCGATGTTGCCGGGCAGATTCATCGTTCAGATTACTGAGTGGGCGGGGTCTGGTGTTCAGAACTCACCAGAGTTCAGTGGCGGCATGTATTGGCGTTTGTCTCGGGACTGGCCGGCCGAAATAAGTTCGGACGTCGGTTGGAACCATTTTGAAGCATATTTAAGGGTCCATTTGGTTCCTAAATATTGATCAATTAGCTGGGGACTCCCTGGAACCCCCTGGAGGACACCCACGTTAAGAACCAGTGCTTTAGACCAACAATTCCCTCTCAATCCACCCCCCTGTGAGTGAGGATTTGGGAGAGTGCTATTGTATGATTCATCTCACTATTTATTTCAAAGGTCCCACCAATACCCCCCCACCCCCCACCCCACCCTCACCCCTTTCTGTTTCTTGCTGGGGTTTTTGTGCATCTTTCCCTCCAGCTGAGTTTCAGTCGCATCAATAACCATAAAAAGGTCGACGGGTAAGTCTACTGGTAATTATCCAATCAAGGCAATCCGAATTCGATCGGTAAAAAGTGAGACGAGCGGTGGGGAGCGTAATTTCAGATAACCCGACAGTGATGGAGTGTGCGGTGGAGTGTGTAGGAAAGGTGTGCTGAAAGAATTGTGCATTTCTTTGTCTTTACGCTCAATGTACTTATGCAGCCCTACTACCGCACTAATGGTGCTTTTTGTGGAGAGTTGAGGACCTGAAATGTCCAAAACAGGACAAAATGTCAGTGGTGGAAGAAGTTCTCAGATATTTTACTTAAGTAAAAGTAGCAATACCACAATGTAGAAATACTCTGTTACAAGTAAAAGGCCTGTGTTCAAAATGTTGTTTGAGCAAAAAGTGCAGAAGTATTGGCATCAAAATATACTTAAAGTACTAAAATGTTTGAAAATGGCAAATCTACAAGCATAATCATCATCAGATAAAAGTGCCCAAGAAGGGAAACCTATTTTTTGTTGTTTTGTTTTTAAGTAACATTAATATGTGTATTTTTTATGTATTATGAGATGGGTTCATTTTGTCTTCTAAAGCATGTGCTTTAGCAGCAGAGAGCTTAGAGAAACTCGGGGGGGAAGGGTGGGGGGTAAGTATCTGCCTCTGTTCACATTTTGCTTTAAAAAAGCTCCCTGTTCCAGGCTGCTTTTCTATGGACTTGCCACTTCCTCTCTGGTGTGTGTAGCTCATTAACCAGCAGCCCTGTGACACAGACAGGCTCCGGGGGCTTTGCTCTGGGCATCGCTTTTGTTATTTTGTACCTTGGAACCGCAAAATTAGAGAGTTCCTTCCCTGAATGCTGATGGAGCGGACCATTGTTGTGTGTGAACCATTTTGAACGATGTTTTTGCCCCTCATGTCCCGCCTGGACCAATTTACTCCTCCTCTCTCCCAAAACCTCAGATGTGCTGGTGGGTTTTTAAACAGAGGAAAGTGGAGCAGTTTTTCAGGGAACCAACTCCAGTATTTTTATGAGGGGTATTTGAGGTTTTACAGTATAGATAAAATGATCAGAGCTTTGCGAGCGTCAGCTTGCAACGGCTTCTGGCCTGTAGAAAACACGGTACTTAGTGGAGATTAAAATACTTTCATTATACATTACATTGTTGCTGTCGGGCAGAAACTCCATATTTGTGTATATTAATGCCCTTCTTCGTCATACTACAGTGTCCCACAAAAGTAGCAAAAACAGCACATATACAAGCTAAAACAACGTTGCGATACGACACGTGTTGAGCATGTAGATCTGCTATTTTTGCTATTTTTGAATTTAAATCCTGAAAAGTAACAGTTTTGGACAAAATGGTATGAGATTTCCACCCGACAGCAACAATATGCTGCATTCATGACAGACCAGATCTGTTTTTCATGCTTCGTCCTTGAGCGTTATTATTTGTTTCATGTGGTGTGTGTATATTCTACAGTAGGCACTGCTCCCACAAGACCTACCGTTTGGTTTTATAAAAAGTTGTCTATAGTTGGTTTGTAAGTTGGTATCATTATTATACTGTATTATATCATACCAGCAGGAAAGGTAGGGAACAGCTATGCCATAAGTATCGGGATTCAGAAGAATTCAAGACTCTTCGCAGGAATGGGAGTTGAATTATTGTGGATTACAGTGTATTCCATGGTGCTACGCTATCTAACATGCTAACATGCTATCTAACATGTCGGATAGCTTGTTTTCTGATGTCAATACTGTGTTACGCGTTGCACAAATCGAACCATATCAGTATTGATTTAGCTTGGTCTTGTAAATGCTTGTCTCATGACTGGGCTTGTACCAGATTGGATGTTTTCATTTCAGCGTGACTCTCATCATAGATTTCATGGTGTATTTTGTACGTATAGACCGACTGTGCCAAATATAGAGTTATGATTTACACTTCTAAATTATTCAGAATTTGAACTGAAATATATTGACTTGACGCTGACGCAGTGTTTCCAGTAAAATTGGTGCTTTTCTAAAGGAATGGTATATTTGTAATAATTGGAAAAGATACACTTGTACTGTACTGTATATTGTAATAAAGACTGGAACAGATTCCATTTTATAGAACAGGGTGTTTTCTTGACTGTTTGAGCGATGGCAGCTCTTATCTCCCTCATAGTACAAATGCATTCACTGAATTAAATGCAGCCTGCTGAAGCTGATGTACATAGTAATATCATATTGTCTCTGTCGGGGTTGGAAACCTCATATGTCCACAACTGTTACTTCTCAGGATTAAAATTCAAAAGTAGCAGATCTACAAGCTCGTAACGCGTCGCATCGCGCCGTGTTTCGAGCTTGTAGATGGAGATAGGAGGTTTCTGCCGGACAGCGACCATATGGTAAACACATTGCTGTATAGAATTCTGTTGTCATATAGTCTTAAGACATTTGCCACTTCTTCCTCTGTAATCCACCAGGTATAAAGTCCCCCCCCCCACCCCAGACGTGTTTTAAAGCAGGTTATGTAAATATACTCTGCTCTGATTAATATTTTGTTTGGTTTTGCGCTCCCACACACACACACACACACACACACACACACACACACACACACACACACACACACACACACACACACACACACACACACACACACACACACACACACACACACACAGAGAGAGAGAATGAATATTCAAATATGTAAATATCATATGACTCTTAGAATATGGTCATTCACAACCACTGCTCAAAGCAAAGTGGTTTCAAGTTTCTTTCAGCAGGTGGCCAATTTGCATATTGGACCATGATAGGTCCATGGCATTGGTGACATCACACAGCCGGGTCAGTACTGAGGAACTTCTCCGTACCTTTTCCACCAAACATTCGACATCCATTGGAAGAGTGTGAAAATGTGCATGCATAGCAGATCTACAAGCTCACAACATGTTGCATTGTGACCCGTAAGCTTGTAGGTCGGCTATTCCCGCCACTGTTGTCGTGCAACACTGTCATACGACAAAGTATAAAATCGTAAAACATTCATTTATGAAAAAAAAACATTAAAAGATGAAATACTGTAAGAAGATAAACACGGTTTCTGCCTGACAGCGATGATATTTTATTGATGCACAATTCACATTTCTTGACTGTGAGCCACGACGTGATCTGACTGCAAGTCCTCGAGGCGTCTGGACACATGCCAGGTCCAAGCAGCCAGCCATTCTAAAGGTCATATTTGCAAAGTGAATGGTATTTGTGATGCACGGAGGAGGAGGCGATGATGTTGACTCTCTCTCCATTGTAACCAAGCAACGTCGGAACGCCGTCCAATATCCACACTCTCCTTTTTATACCCAGTGGGTTCTCAACCTTTTCCTGGATCAGGGCTCACTTGAAAATCTCTGAAAGCTGTTCGAGGCCCACCCATCTGACCATTTAACACGGCAGCGTGCATTTTTATCAAGATGAGAAAGTGTCAGGATCTCGGTCCTTCTAGCATATTTTGTAGTATCGTTCCTATCGTTTCCTGTTCTCCATCGTACCTTTATTGTGTAGTATTGTTCCTAGTGTTTCCTGTCTGCCCTAGTGTTTGCTGCCTGTCTTGTCTCATCTCCCTGTGATTACTCGTTTCTCCACCTGTGTCTTGTTAGTCTCCCAGCCAATCCCTGTGTTGATTGTCTTTGAGTTTCACCTGTGTCTAGTTAGTCTGTGTCAATTTAAACCTCCCTGTGTTCCCTGTTTAGCCTGGTAAACCCTCCCTCCGGAAATTTCCATTTGATTCCAGGAGTGAGTCTGGCCTGAAGGCCTCTATGGGCGTTTCTAGCGCATTACCAAAAAACCGAGCCTATCAGCGTCATCGCTCGTCGTTCTGTGATTGACAGCAAAAGTTGGCCAATCAGGTGGCGAGTTCGAGTGAGCCCGAATGGACCCGAGTGCAGCCTGAGTGCAGCCGACCAAACACGAACGGCAGCCATTGTTTCTGTGGGCAGTTTTCTCCGCTGTTTTAGAACTTCAAAAAGCTCTCAAACTTCTTTTTTGAGGCACGGAATTTACTTATAAGATATCGTTTGGATAGAATTTAGTTGTTTAACTTCATATATGTGGTCAATTAATCATGACAGAGCCTATTTAAAAATACAATTTCAGAGAACCGGCAGGGGCGGGCAGTGACACACATGTATCCGAAAAAGGCAACCTATTTTGGGCATGGCCATCTCAAAAGTCCCGTTGCGTCACATTAGTCGCGGAGGTGGTAAAAATGCACTGCAATTGGCTGAAGGGGAAAAATGATCATTGGCTGAAGGGGTTGTCAGTCAACGGTATTACTCCCGCCCAACTCCAGCCCACAGCCACTATTGCAGAATGGGCGATCAGGCCAGACTCACTCCTGGAATCAAATGGAAATGAGATTTCCGGAGGGAGGGTTTACCAGGCTATTCCCTGTTCCCTTATCAGGTTACAATCATTGTTACTGTGTTCCTGCCTGTGTCTGTCCTGCTGTAACCCTATTAGGCGTTAATAAATACTTTGCATTTAGCTGCATTGTTCTGCTGCTGGGTCCTCACCTGCCTCGCACCGTGACAGAAAGAAGCTGATAAACGGCTAAAAGACACGCATGCATATCCCAGACCTACTGGGCTTGGTGCTGGGTCAAAAAAGTGAAATGGTATACAAGAATAAAGATCTGCACACCAGTTTTGCTGCTCCCATATGCAAGAAGAGCCTGGTGGCTCAAAACGTTACCAAGTAAAATTGCATATCGTTGCTGTCGGGGCAGAAACCTCTTATCTCCATATTTTAACTTTTTTAGTTTTTTCATAAATTAACGCCCTACTTGATCATACTACAGCGTCACACGAAAGCATCAAAAGTAGCAGATATTCAAGCTCGAAACGCAGCGTGAAGCGACGCGGTTCGAGCAATTTGAATCCTTACGGTTACACACCGGCGAATATGCGAATATACGCAAAATTCGGACTCGTTCCGAATGATTAAAATACGCTTTTTTCGCTCCGCGAAACTGGTGTGGAAGCTTGCATTGACTTTATAAGGTTTTAAAAAAAAACGTATTATTCGCATGAAAAAAATCGCCCCGGTGTGTAAGGACCTTAACAGTTTTGGACATAATGAGGTATCCACCAGACAGAGACGATTATGGGCGCAGCAAAGTGTGCAGATTTTTATTCTTGTATATAGCGTGCATTTTTGAAATATGGAGATGCAAGGTTTCTGCCCGACAGCAATGATATGATAAATGAGTTGAGAAACGTGACCTGACCTCATTGCACACAATGCGACATTTCCAAAACACACCACTTTATTGCATTGTTTGAAAACACCATGAATGTGAAATTTTGTCAAAACAAAAATAATACGTTTCTTCTGTAAATCCTTAATCTGTACATTGTTGGGAGATGCAAGGTGCAGTATACGTTCTCATGGTCATCCTAATGTAAACAATACCACTCTTTTCAAAGGACTTGCATCAAATTGTCTACTGCACCAGTTTATATTAAGGGCTAGTTCATACTGCTTCTGGAAAAATAACATCAAAGCAGGTCATTATAATGAGTGAGTTTCTCTGTGGGCTTATTCAAGGAATCAGACCGTAACATGCATAAAAAGAAATGTGCCTTTTTTAATACTTTACAACATTTTCATATTTCTTATTTTTTTGCTGAACATTTGCCAATGCCCAGCAATTATAAAGTTGTAAAGTCATGGGCCTGTCGGCCTCTCGTCAGCTGGGGAAAAATAGCTTGTATTGGCATCAGCAGCAGCTGTCTTTCTATACCAGTGTTTCCCAAACAGTGGCCCGGGACACCCCCCCACCCCACCCCCACCCCCCCAAAAAAAAATCAAAACATTTTTTTTCTCTAAAGTAGTGAAATTAGACGCTCTACAAGCTCAGAACACATCACATCTGCTGGTTTGAAGACACCAAATTTAACTTGGGTGAATACGTTTGGGGAACACTGTTCTTGTACTGTACATGACGTCAGATTAGCTCTGTCTAAAGCTCTGTCTAAAGGTCGTATACAAAGGTTTTTAAAACATCTATACATTATTCTACAAATGGTTCCTCGGCTCTGTTTTCCCTTTGTGTCCGTTTTTTTTTTCCAAGACCCGCCAAAGATCACCAGTCCTGGACTCTCAACACCCCCTGGCTCACTCGTTCAATGAAGCTTCAGATTGTAAAGGAGCACTTGACCTATTTTCAACCTCATCTTCATGTAATTGGTCCTCTCAAACGATCGTTATTTATAAGATGGCACAATTTCCGTCTACTTATAGTACTCTGTGTCTCATTGGTGGGCTATATGGACAGTTCAGAAACCCATGGCTACCAGTGACATCATCGACGGGGGTTCCAAGCTAATTAGAAACTACAGCATTTCTCGTCCTGGAAAGTTAGCATGCTGACGTAGAAGCCATTGTCCTTGCATTAATAAATCATTTAAAAATACATCTTGTTTTGAAATGACCAAACCTGCCTACCAATGATGTCACTGGTAGGCAGCTTTCTAAAGTGTCCACAGCCCCTCCTCCTGAGACGCAGAGTGAGACGACAGAAACGGGGGGCCAACTTATAATGAGCTTTAGTGAGGACTAATTATACGAAGATAATGTCGAAAATGGGTGAGGCGGTCCTTCAAGTGTGTTAATGAGCTGGTTGATGGTGTCATGGGTTTTTGTAGCTGGCGGACTTCTTCCCACTGACCATATAGAGGGGAGGGAGCCTGCTTATGCAGGTCGAGGGGTCACAAAGGCCAGGGTTCCCTTTGGTCCCCCTTGGACCGGGTGTACCCGGGACACCGGGAGTTCCGCTCTCCCCGCTTCCCCCATCCTTGCCATCCTTTCCGATGCCAGGTTTGCCAGCTGGACCTGGGGGGAGGGTGGAGATTAAAAAGCACTCGTTCAATATTTATTTTCGCATTCCCTGCCGTTTCTACAACACCAGCGGCCAAAACATGACGGTATACCGTAAGTGAGGCATGCTTTAATCACATAAAGCCTTTAGCGTCCCAATTGTGGGGCCATCATTCCGCGAAAATAGCCGATCTACAAGCGCGTTGTGAGATTTTAGTTTGGCTATTTTCGGCAAAGAGATTTGGAGTCAAAGTGAAAAAAAGGACCTGGGGTTTTTGCTCTATGATTTCATAATTGACAGTTTTGCTCTTAAATGTTGATTTTACTGTTGTATATTGTGTTGTAAAATGTAAAATGCTGTAAAGTGTATCGAGACATACATGACTTTGCACTTTAAATAAACTAGGGCATGGTGATATGCCCATAATGAAGATCTCTGTATCTGTCAGTCCTCATCCCTTTTGTGACCATATATGGAGATCCCTGATGTCATCAGTATATGCCCATATATGGGCATGCCCCCTTTTGTGCCCATATATGTAGCTGACTGATTTGTTTGCGCATGATGCCCTGACGACACATTGAGGTTAGACAACACACTCCATATTTGGGCGTAGCTGCATTGGGAACTCCTTATGGTTATGGCTGAGTCATGGTGACATGAGCGCGACGTCGCCGGCCCTCCCTTAAGCCAATTTTAATATAGGATACAACTTGAGCTTGAACTTGAACTCATTTATATTTTCTTGCTGGTTAGAGGGCTGATGTCACCAGCTAGACATACAAAGCTATTATTTTTCAGGACACGTGCATTACCTTTGTCTATTTAATAAAACACACACAGACACTGCGATACGAGTTTGAACTCATCAACGACAGGACGCTATTACACACAGTGTTTCAGTGGCCTGTGCCCCGGCACGGCGACACTGGAAAGTAGAACCGGGAGCGCTGAAAGATGGGTTTGTTCATGCGAGCGTAAACGCCATAAAAAGGACATAATTCAATGATGATGAGAATCTAAGTGGGGTTACCTTGTGCTCCTGGCTCGCCCGGGCTTCCATTCTTTCCAACTCCATCGTCTCCTTTGACTCCCTTATCGCCCCTTTCTCCGGTGTCCCCTGCAGAGGAGGAGCGTTGTCAAATATTGATGCAGAAATTCAATTGGGAGGCAGTGGTTGAAAAACTACTGTGATGTTTTTACTTAGGTACAAGTAGCAATAATAGCACCGTGTAGAAATACACTGAAATATGAGTTAAAGGTCTACATTCAAAGTTCCACTTGAGTAACAGTACAAAATAGTGCCAAAAGTTTAAGCATTCAAATGTTTCCAAATGTGTCCAAATCCTTTGACAACAGCTGATCTACAAGCTCACAATGCGTTGCATCGCGAGTCGCAGAGCGTTGTGGACTTATAGATCAGCTATTTTTAACGGACAAATTATAAAATAAATAATATGTATGAATGAGAGTGTTTTTGCTGTTGTCACTGTAATTAAAAAGGAACAATAAACAATGTAATGGAGTATAAAGTATAGAAAAATAGAAATACTCAAGTAAAGTAACAGTATCTAAACATTTTAAGTACAATACTCCTTGACTAAATGTACTTGGTTAGCTTCCACCACTACAAATATCGATGCAGAAATTCAATTGGGAGGCCTATTATTTTCACAGCCAAGCGGACACCATTAGAGAGGCCAATGGGAACCCCGTTTTGTGACTCATTGATTTTATGCTATGGATGTGTGGCTATCTCCGGTCCAGACAATGGCCCTGCACGGCTTCTTTCATGCCGTTACGTCAGTATGAAGAGTGAAGACAACGTCTGGCTGGCTGATAGCACTGTTTTCTCTAAAGGCTTCATTATGAATTGTAGATTGCCACTGTGCCACGTACCGCAATGCTGCGTCAGCCTTGGACGCTCTCCAGAGAATGAAGGACAAGTTAAAGACGCATTCCGAACACTGCCGTTTATCATGTTAATTGTGCAGTTGTACAGCGCATATAATATACTATATGTCATGTAATGAAACCACAGGGACTTGAAGGAGTTTTGAGATTCATTCTAGTTGGATGGGTGCATTAGAAACATATCATGGTCAGTATCATGGTCAGTATCATGTCAGTATCATGGTCAGTAGCATGGTCAGTATCATGGCAATATCATGGTCAGTATCATGTCAGTATCAGTATCATGGTCAGTATCATGGTCAGTATCATGTCAGTATCAGTATCATGTCAGTATCATGGTCAGTATCATGGTCAGTATCATGGTCAGTATCATGGTCAGTATCATGTCAGTATCATGGTCAGTATCATGGTCAGTATAATGGTCAGTATCATGTCAGTATCATGGTCAGTATCATGGTCAGTATCATGGTCAGTATCATGTCAGTATCATGACAGTATCATGGTCAGTATCATGGTCAGTATCATGGTCAGTATCATGTCAGTATCATGGTCAGTATCATGGTCAGTATCATGTCAGTATCATGTCAGTATCATGGTCAGTATCATGGTCAGTATCATGGTCAGTATCATGTCAGTATCATGACAGTATCATGGTCAGTATCATGGTCAGTATCATGGTCAGTATCATGTCAGTATCATGGTCAGTATCATGGTCAGTATCATGTCAGTATCATGACAGTATCATGCAGTATCATGGTCAGTATAATGGTAATGATTACAGACAAGTTTCCAGCCTGTTTATGTTGCTATGGAAGAAGTGTGTAAGATAACAAGATAATAATTAAATCAATATGTTATTGATTTCAATATCAGAAAATAACCCCCTTCAGGAGGGATGCATTGCATCCTCTTTTGCCTTGTTGGGGTTTATTCCCAATTATGTCTGCCACACTGTACATTATTCCTCACTTAACTTTTGACAAGCAGGGTGGGGGAGAACATTAAAATTTTGGTGCGGTTCCCTCCAAGTTCATTAACTTCCCATTATCAGGTTGAGTGGAGGGCACACAGTTGAGCAGTTAATGTCAAAATGATGATCACTGAGTCTAGCAAGAGGCACCTGAGAATTTCATTTCTACTTCATTTAAATAGTAAATAGCTGTGGAGTGTCTGCTAAATGCCTAGATGAATTCATACTCAACTGAAAAACTAACACCAACTGAACTATTTCAAGCAACACTAGTGGCAGGGATCTAAGGAAGGCTATGTCAGTCAGTCAGTCAGTCAGTCAGTCAGTCAGCCAGCCAGCCAGCCAGCCAGCCAGCCAGTCAGTCGTACTGTCATTCCATCCGTTCCATCATATCTCCATATTTCAACTTTTTTAAATGTTTCATAAATGAATGCCCTACTTCATCATACAAGAGTGTCAAGTAGTGAAAATAGCAGATCTGCAAGCTCACAACGTGTCCCAATGCGACGCGTTGTAGATCAGCATATTTATATAACTTGTAGATCAGGCATTTTCACTATTCTAAAAGGTTTTTTAAATTAACAATAAAAAAGGAAAGTTTTTTGGACATACAAGGTTTCCACCCGACAGCATCATCCGTTTTTACGTCTGGAGACTCCTGTCCAGGACAGACTTCAGACGCACTCCCTCAGGAGACTTGAATCCGATTTGATTTGGCATTAGGAACCTGTTGCGACTGCATGCCCTTGCTGACGTTGACCCCAGGCAGGATTCAAACCCACGACCGTCCTTACAAAAGGCGCATATGGTCTAACCGCTACACTAAGGCCCCGTTTCCAACAGATAGCAATGTATCAAAAACTATTGGCTGCATTGCCATGAAACTTTCCTTGATGAACCCCAGAGGATGGCCTCTATTGATTTTGGTGACCTCATCGCCTTTCCTCTAGCGCCACCATTAGGCCAAGATTTTCACATTTTCCTCCCAGGCAAAATATTGCGAAAACTACTGTCTGGGTTGCATGAATGTGCTGCTCTCCAGATGATGACCCCTATTGATTTCCCACTCCTGGTGATGGAATGGTCGTTCCTCTAGCGCCACCCTTAGGCCTAAGCTTCCACTTGCACACAAGTCATCACAAAATGTAACGGGGCGGATTGCCATGAACCGTGCCGAGTGCGTGCACGCTCCCAGGAAGATGAACCCTTTTTGAGTGACCCCCATTCTCCTACCTATCCAAAATACTGTAACATAGAATCTAATCAGGATGAAGCCTACTGATGTGGATCTACTCTTACGATGAGCTGTAGGGGGTGCTATGGGGGGTCGGCGACCCCTTAGTTCTGGCGCTGGCTGGGGGGCTGGGAGCTCCACATGCACGCGCGAGCACGCACCGTCAGCTGCGGTCTTAACACCTTGAAGTTTAAACAATAGCCTCTCAAGGTTCGCGCCGTCAGCGGCGAGCCGTTCTCAATAGCGTCTACCTGGCTGCTTTGCATAACATTAGGCTACTCGAAAAAAGCCATGGACTTGAATTGAATGTGTACATTCCTCTCACAATGAGAGACAACAGTCTCTGCACTGCAGAGTGTGAAGGGGATCGCTTAGAAGAGGACCCAGTTCTCTGAGACAAGACAAAGACAAGTTGTCTGATTATTTGAAGTACTTATGTGTGGGTGAGTCTATGTAAAGGGCTTTTATATAAAACTAAAAGGAAAATAAAATAATTAATTAATTGAAACAAAAATAAAAACAACAAATTAACAATGCAACTAAATAATAAGATATAATTACATTAAAAATCACATGTTGAATACAGTATTTCAACTAGCACTGAGCTGATTGGCTATGTGCACATGCGTGCACGTGCGCGTGCACGTCACGTCAGAAAATATAGCCCCCCTAGTTCAAAAATCCACAGCTCATCACTGCATTTGGCCAATTTCCATTTGGGAGTAAGGAGCAGAACAGACTTTCGGGGCTGCTAGATGGGCTTTTAGACTCTTAGTTTTGTTGATTACTGTGTTGTTGATCAATAAAGACGCTGCATACAACTGCCTCTCTTTGAATCTTTGCTTTGCTCGTGTTCTGTTTCAAGAGTCACTTTCCTGGTCCCATTCGCTCTCTCTGACCCCACCCATCCTACTGTACCTTTCTTGCCAGGCACACCCGGCAGTCCGAAGTAGCCCGGATGGCCTTTGGCGCCCGCCGGCCCCGGAGCGCCGGCCGCTCCCGCTGCACCAGCTGCTCCAGGGGGCCCCGCGGGCCCTGCCGTTCCCGCAGAACCAGGGGCTCCGATGGGAAGTGGCTTCTTGAGAAGCTCTTTCCTAAACTCTGTTAGTGATTCTAGACGGACACAGGCAAAAAATGGTGAACATGAAGAGTTTGTTTGTTGTTATTAACTCTTTAAGACCTGAGAACGCATCTGTGTGTCATTTTTAGATTTCGTTGGGCTATTCAAAAATAGCAGATATACAAGCTCATAGCGCGGCACCGAGTGCCGCGCTATGAGCTTGTAGATCTGCTATTTTTGAAAAATCGTGAAAAATGTTGTGCAAATCTTTGAATATATATATATTTAAAGCGAGCATTTCTAGCTAAAATGTTATTGCTTCTGGGGATTCTACAAATGTCTTCTAAATCAGTTTAAAACAGTTTTCTGAAACACTTATGTTGCTATAATATTAATGTCAGTGTCAAGGAGCCCCACAACGATATGTATTTGGCTGCGGACCCCCATCTAAAAAAAAAAAAAATCCAGGGACCCCCAGAAGCAAAGATTTGAGTAAAAAACAATTGCTTTATAGATATATATTCAAAGATTTGCAAAAAAAAAACACAATTTAAAATAAAATAGCTGATCTACAAGCTCATAGCGCGGCACTCGGTGCCGCGCTATGAGCTTGTATATCTGCTATTTTTTAATAGCCAAAAGTATAAAATATGGATAAAGTGGTTACACAGATGCGTCCCCCGGTCTTAAAGGGTTAACATTATGTCACCCTAGGTATCAATTCAAATAAATGTTTATGTCGTATGTCGTCCTACCTTCAACGACGGCTGAGCACATCTTGCGGAGCTGCTCATCGGTCACTTTGGGACCCTGGGAAAAATAATGATTCAAACATCATGAATGTCATTTGTGTTCGACTGATGTGTCGGACCCGATGTCTGGCATTTCGAGATCATTGGCATCAGCTGATGAATGAAAATGTCCATTATTACATGGTCTCCCTTTTGTGTCAAAAACCACAGTCTAGTGGATGGCAGAGTTCACACCACAAAGACAATGGTGAATGATATAGATATAGTTATTGTAGTGTTTACTTGTGTTTATAATTAATTGCCCTACTGCATCCTACTCAGTGGTGGAAAGTAACTGTACTCAAGTGCTGTGTAATGTAAGTACCATTGTGTATTTTTACTTTACTGGAGTGTTTCCAATGTTCAATACTTTTATACTTTTTTATACTTTTACTCCACAACAACTATATAAAAACTTAAGTTACTGGTTACTTTGTAGATTTCAATTGTTATTACAAAACCTACATTAATCACTTTTGTTTCCATTTTGTATACATTTTTGACATATGATAACTTGTGAAACGGGACGTTATTTTTGGTGCTTTAAGTACATTTTGGTACCAATACTTTTGAATTCCGAGTATTTCTACATTGCCGTATTGATACTTTGACTTAAGTAAAAAAAAATTGTGTACTTCTTCCACCATCTGATCCTATACTTACAGGAAGCCCTCTGGGACCAGAAGGTCCAGGGATCCCGATCTCTCCCTCCAGACCCCTGCCTCCCTGTGGGCCGTGAAGCCCCTCGTGTCCCGGCTGGCCCGGTCTGCCTTCTGCACCTGTAGCACCTCTGTGGCCCTTCACCCCACCCTGAAGATCAAACAGAAAACAGCTTCACACATCACCGGCCCAGGATATATATTGAGCTAGAACCATATTAAAAATTGTGTGAGAGTTGCAGGGCTGACACTCTCTGGGTTGTAGAGGTCGAAAGATGTTACTACAATACCTCTCCTTTGAGTCCCTGGATCCCAGGAGGTCCCTGTAAGACAAAGCCAGAGCAAAGACAGGGTTATGCCTGATTTATAATCGTTGTTACGCAGAAAATTGACGATCTTGTAGATCGCTCTGCTATTCTCGGCATGCGACACGGAGCATAAATAAGGCAGTACTGTTCTTAAAACACCTAAAATGTGTAGAGTAAAATGAAAAGAGTAACAATGAATAACCTGTGAAATGTAAAGACTCATCCAACAGATCTGTTTTGGTGTTGAAACCCAAGCAATACTAGATGTGGGATAAGGCTAAATTAAACTACAGTAAATGTATTGAAATATATTTCTGGTGAGCAAACATCTCGTTGAACTAACAATGATTCCTAGAGACCATTTCACTTTATGGCAAACAATATTATATAATATTATGCATTTATTGTCCGGCTCAAAGTGTCATGTCTCACAAGATACAATAATAAATAATTGTGTTCCCTTTAGTTGTTCTGGGGGTATTTGTGATAGCATATTTGAACATACAGTACGTTAAATTGTCCTCTGCATCTTTTATTAGGAGCGAAGGGGAAGTGCCATCAATACAATTCCCCAGGGATCAGTTAGGCATTAAGTGTCTTTTGCTCAGGGACACTTCAACGGGCGGACCGGGGGTGAACCGACCTTCTGATTACCAAATGGCTCTCTACCCTGTCAGCCCCAGTTCTCATCTCTCTCTCTCTCATTCAGCTGCAAAAAAAAAAAATCCTAATCGATGGTCTCTACAGTACATTCTAGGAAGGTTGGTTTGCACACCACTGGGAATTGTGTTCCTATAGAAGAGCCACTGCGTCTACAACAAGTGAAGAGAGGAAATGTGTGTGTTCTGGAGAGAAGAGACCTGAGGGAACCTGACGAAATGTGTGTGTTCTGGAGAGAAGAGACCTGAGGGAACCTGACGGGCCCTGCGGCAATATCATACCTGGTCTCCCTTGACGCCTGCATCTCCTGTTTGACCTGGATCTCCCTGGTGAAACACAGAGGTTTATACAAGTTAATAGACATCTGTAAAGAGGGAATCACTGCAGAGCAGTGGTGGACAGTAACACAGTACAGTTACTGGAGTAAATGGCGCATTTAAATAGCACCTAGGGCTGGGTGGTATGACTTCAAATCAATATTATGCTTATTTCAAACTTTTGCCCTGATTTACGATGAATGAATTCTGTCTTATATGACGCAATAATAAGATGACCTTTGGTATGGTATTTTCTATAGAGAAAATACGTCCGTGCCCCAGGGGTAGCATAAGTGACGTCAGGACTTCACTACTCTATTGTCCAGCTCTAATGGCACCTTTATCCAAAGTGCTTTGCAATGCACAATATGCAAGGCACCAACCTGCTCATCAGGAGCAGTTAGGAGTTCAGTGTCTTGCTCAAGGACACTTTGACTCTAACCCAGGGTGAGCTGAGGATCAACCTGGG
This sequence comes from Gymnoscopelus braueri, assembly GCF_963280865.1. Taxonomy (NCBI): domain Eukaryota; kingdom Metazoa; phylum Chordata; class Actinopteri; order Myctophiformes; family Myctophidae; genus Gymnoscopelus; species Gymnoscopelus braueri. The sequence goes on along the minus strand of NC_137613.1, from coordinate 24,506,129 downwards.
AACCTTCTGATTCCCAAGCGGCTGCTCTAGCCCCTGAGGCACTGCCGCCCTGTAGTACTGTACTTAAGTACGTTTTTTGAGTAGCTGTACCTTCACTTGAGTATTTGTTCTTTTGGAAGCTTATGACTTTCACCCCAGTACATTTCAAAGACAAATATTGTACTTTTGACTCAACACCGTTTCTAGGGAGGGACCCCTCGGGCTAAAATACATACAAAAAATACATTATTACTTAACCACTTAAGCCCTATTTCAAACATAGTTAAAATGTGTTGGATCTACAAGCTCACAACACATCACATTGTGAGCTTGTAGCTTGTTTCATTATTTGCGGAAAGGTCGAAGGCCGCTTACCTCACTCCCCTTCGGTCCTATTGGGCCCAAGGCGCCCTATAGCAAACACAAGAAGAACATAGGTCAATATTTCACTGAAGTGTTCATGTTCATAAAATAATATGAAACTCTTAAAATAAGAGATCCTTGATCTCGGTCACCTGCTCTCCTTTCTGTCCAGTGTGTCCCTTTATTCCTTTGAGTCCAGTGTCGCCTTTCTCCCCTTTGTCACCCTGTAGAGTAGATGCAGCAAAAACTCACTGTACGTGTCACATGGTAAATGGCGCATCTAAAGAGCACCTTTATCCAAAGTGCTTTATAATGTGCATTACATTCACACACGCACGCACGCACGCCGATGGTGGAGGCAACCAAGCACGGCACCAACCTACAGGCAGTTAAGGGGTTAAGTGTTTTGCTAAAGGACACTTAGGCACACACCCAGGAAAAGCTGTGTGTGTGTGTGTGTGTGTGTGTGTGTGTGTGTGTGTGTGTGTGTGTGTGTGTGTGTGTGTGTGTGTGTGTGTGTGTGTGTGTGTGTGTGTGTGTGTGTGTGTGTGTGTGTGTGTGTGTGTGTGTGTGTGTGTGTGTGTGTTTATGCATTACTGTCCTTGACTTTATGGGGCCATTTTTCTGGCCCATGTGAGAAAATGGTCATTTTTATGGTTAAGTAATATTATTTGAGTTATGTAGTTATCCTTACACCGAGGGAGCAATTTTCTCTGTGTTGTATGTGTCATGATTACATTCACACAGAATGTGAATATTTCACAACATTAAGCAACATAATTAGTAATCTTTTCTGAAACAAAGTACTTTTTTTCCTCTTTTCTCTTTACAGCGAATAAAGTAATCAACCTGTCGGAATGAGGCATCAAGTGTGTGTGTGCGTGCGTGCGTGCGTGCGTGCGTGCGTGCGTGCGTGCGTGCGTGCGTGCGTGCGTGCGTGCGTGCGTGCGTGCGTGCGTGCGTGGGTGGGAACTTAAAGGGTCTACACCATAAATTTTTTTTTTTAGGTTTTTAGTATTTTTTGGGCTCCCCAGTGTCTCTTGTACCCCAAAAAATATTTTTTTTTAACATTCAGTCATTCATTCTCATTTCAGAGATTTTCAGAATGGGCGTGTCTGAACAGGCCATTTCAGAATGTGCAATGCAAGTGATGTCACTTGCATTGCCATTGCATTGATGCTGGCCAGACAGAATTGCTCAGTAGCCCCCCCCTGCCCAAGAGGACGTTTTGGTATTGCAGCTGAAAGTGCTGTATAAGCCAGAGACAATTGACTTGGGATGAGTATATCTGAGTGATGATTTAGGCTCAAACCTTTTGAAAAAGGTTTGAGGGACATACACCATATGATATTAAATATCAAATATTTTTTTAAATTCATGGTGTAGATCCTTTAAATAAAGCAACAAATACTGACCTCAATTCCCGGTGGACCACCAGGTCCGACTGGTCCCTGCTTTCCTGTTTCACCCTAAAAAATGTACAGCAGAGACAAAACATATAACCACAGCTCAGTATAACGGACATGATGGAACCACTTCACGCTGAAATAAAATAACCTAGTACTCACAGTTGAACCCTTGACTCCTTGGATGCCATCTTCTCCATCGCCTCCGTCTTCACCCTAATAGACACAGTAGAGAAATGTCTCAGGGATGTAACGGTTCTGTGCTGAACAGGTACAAAGGTGCCGGTATACACAGTGAGTGCATCAAGTAAGTGCATCTCACTGTTTTCCATAATTCAAGACATTTGACAAAAACTGAACAAAATAACTATGACAGGGGGATTCTCACAGCTTTTCCAGGAAGTCCCACAGGTCCGACGAGTCCCTCGTCGCCAGTATCACCCTAAAATCAAACAATTAGTGAGTTGATGTTTTCTTAATACAGTACACCTGGTTTTCCGCTTCACTTGATGAACACCAGGAGCTCTTTTCTATGAATGTTCACCCCCAGAATATAGGGATGCTAAGGGTTCAACGTAACATGGTCTAACAGTTTATACAGTTAGACCAAAATCCAGATGAAACAGCATTTGTGTCTAACCACTAACTAGTGGATACTCATGATGTATTTATGAGTGAAACAGGACAGGCAGGCATAATATAATTTTGGGACGGATGGGATTTGAATGTTGAAGATTGGGTGTGTCATAAAAACTGTTTGAAGCTGAAGATTGATTAATGGGTGGATGTTGTGATATTATTGGATGGAACTGGATGGCTCAAGCCTATGTAAACACACTTCATTTTGTTGGAAGACAAAATTACCTTTGGACCAATAGCTCCCACTAGCCCCTGCTTCCCTGGCAGTCCCTAAGAGGGGAAAAGTGAAAATAGACAAACAAATGACTGTGTTATTGTTTTGTGAAGACTGTGTTGATTCAAGGCCCAACCAAACATCAACAAGACTTCACTTCCATTCATCTGTTGTTGCTATGATAACTGAACTCCATCCAAGGGATCATCAATATAAAGGTTTATCTGATGTTATCATATCTTATCAACCAGCACCAGAAATAACAACGTGTGTATCAGCACGGCTCATATCAGAGAGAACTGTTACTAAGAAAAGAGCTTCCATCTCCTGACATCCGCTCTTTATATCAGCACTGACACATTTGGAATGACCAACTATATTTCATCTGGAAAATGCCCTCTTCCTAGAAGAAAAAAAAAGGAAATGACAGAGTAATTATATGCTCTGAGAGGACTGTGAGATGAATGGATGGGCTGTATTTCGTTGCTGTCGGTTCGGGCAGAAACCTTGTATCTCCTTTTTTCATATTTTTGTTAGTTTTTTCTAAATTAAAGGCCTGCTTCGTGGTACAAGAGCGTCGCACAAGAGTAGCAGAAAGTACCAGCTCACAGTGCGTCGCAACGTGTTGTGAGCTTGTAGACTCATTAAAAACTTTTTTTGTTTAAGTAAAAGTAAAAGTGGTTAAGTCTGATTGTGGTGACACGTTTTGAGCTTGTAGATCTGCTACATTTGCTACTTTTGAATTTGAATCCTGAAAAGTAACTGTTTTGGACATACAGTACAAGGTTTCCGTCCGACGGAGACGGTTTTCTCTCTGTGTTTCTCTTGTCTACTGTCCCTCCCTAGTCACAGCCTCTAACCTGAATGACCTTGCCGTCATCACTAGATGATATTGGATCAGCCCCCCCCCCCTGCATCGACTGCTTGTTTACCGTTAAATGTTTTATGAAACCATGCTGCTGCATGTGTAGTCTAAGAGGATAGCTTCTGTCCTATTGATTTTTCCTAGCCTTTGCACACACACACACACACGCACACGCACACGCACACACACACACACACACACACACACACACACACACACAGACACACACACACACACACACACACACACACACACACACACACACACACACACACACAGAAAGTTGGATCGTTTGAAAACTGTCTGTGATAAAGTTTTGATTACTCAGAGACTGCACCCATGACTGAATATACAGATACTGTAGATTGACCTTTATTGATCCAGAGGAAGTTGACATAACAGTGCCGCAATTAAGGTCGAAATAAAGATAGAGGTTAAGAGTGATGAATACGTACAGAAAGTAGTAGTCAGTAATACCAGTTAAAAATGATAAAAATAAAACAATCAAATAAAACACATAAAAGGCCATCTGTGCTTGTGTTGGTCAGGTTTGCATAATGTATGAGCCATTAGCATGAAAGAGGCATAAGAATGGTGTACATCACCAGTAAACTGGGCATATAAATAGACTTAAAGACTGGCCTGGCTGGCTGTCTGCACCTGGACTGACTGGGTTAGCATATTAGGCGTGAACCATTTTGCAGTTATAAAGATAACCTGTACTAGGACAATGCAGCCACAAAAACAACTCGAACAATTTGCTTCTCGGAGCGCAGGTCTCTCCGCCAGGCCAGGTTACCTACCCAGGGCCTGCAAACTTTGGAAATCTGCAAACTCAGAATTTCGGAATCATTCGGAATGGAATATGAAAACTGATACTGAAGACTGATACATCTTCCAGATGATCACGTGACTACAGCAATAATGTGTACCAAATGGTGTGAGTTTTGGAGAAATTCTTTTTATGAGTAGTTGCAAAAATTGTGTTAAAAAAAAGAAGGGGGGAACGCAAAATGGCAACAAATCGAATGCCGCTCAGAAGTGAAAGTACGAAGTCCCTGGCCTTCGGCCGTTCGGCCTGGCGGAGACTATAATAATTTTGTCTTTGCCCTTTATGATATGCTTTGTCATTGTACCACACACACAGTACGGTACGTGAAATATGTCCTCTGCATTTACCCATCCTATTAAGAGCAGTGGAGAAGGGCCATTAATACAGCACTGTGTCCGGGGAGCAGTTTGGGGGTTAAGTGTCTTTCTCAGGGACATTATTATCAACCAGGGACCTTCTGATCACCACACGGCCTCTCTCTACACATTCAGCTATGGCCGCCCATAACTGAACCGCACAATGTATCGGTTCAATGCAACACAACGGAGTGAATGTATTGTGTCTCTCTCTCTCCTTGGCGTTAAGGTCAAGAGCACACACATGACAATGACACACACATGACAATGACACAGATGAATGAAATGGGACTCACAGGAATTCCAACTATCCCCCTTATACCGATGGCACCAGAAACGCCAGCTTCTCCCTGCAAGATAGAGAGTATAATCATGCACACAGTCAATGTGTTAATGTCCTACCTATCACATACAGTACTGTACATTATGTTTTTTACTTAGTAGTGGGGTGTGATTGCGGCCCTATGCTCCATCTAGGAGCCTACAGGAATAAGTCAAGTAAGTCAAGTCAAAAGTAGCAGTAGCCTGTATTCAAAAATGTACTTGATTACAAGTAAAAAGGTATTGGCATCAAAATGTACTTAAAGTATGTGAGTAAAGGTACTTAGTTACTTTACACCAATGGCTGTCATCAAAATCACAATGAGAAACTGTGACAGATTATCATCATAATGGTACACACACACACACACACACACACACACACACACACACACACACACACACACACACACACACACACACACACACACACACACACACACACACACACACACACACACACACACACACACACACACACACACACACACACACACACACACACACACACACACACACACAAACAGGCGCGCGCGCACCCACGCACGAACACACACACTGCACACACACACGACTGATGGCTAGCTTGTAAACATGAGTCATGGACAAAAGCATGTACACAGTGGATCTGTAGGAACTAGTTTTTTTCATTTATATGCATGAAATTGAGCACACACACACTCACCTTGCCACCATCCGCACCATTGGCCCCATCCAAGCCGTCCGCACCAGGTTCCCCCTGTGACATCACAACATTCACTCATTCAAATTGTATATTAACACTTAAAGAACCATTTTCCAAAATTGGGTAAATAGCCGATCTACACGCTCACAATGGTGAGCTTGTAGATTAAGCAGAATCAGTTGAACTACTTTCAACCTGTCATCCCTATGTTGGCCATGTCATACATTAGGCACACATTTAAAACCTTGAATCGATTATTTTCACTGTACGTCAACGACGGTTATTAGGTAGCCTATATTCCTCAATTGTTTTAGAGATATAAGGGTATTTAGTTTTAAGTCACGTTGGAAGAGCTTCCATGAGTATGCTGCACGAATCTTTCCAAGGTCAGACCTGACTGGAGGCAGCTGAGGAAACAGACAGCCACTGGAGACAGTTGATTCACCGCAACACAGAAATCATCTCTGTCAGGCAGACAGACACCTTGCATCTCAATATTTCCTCATTTTATTTTTCATAAATGAACACTGAATTTGATACATAGTCGTGTTTTTAGAAGAAGCCGATGCACACCTCAAAGGTTGATGACAGGTGCGTAGGACAAAAAGTGCATATGTTCACAAGGGGATCGCTGATAATGACATCAAATGCACACTGTCTGGAACTTGCAAAAAAAAGTCTGGAACTTGCAAAAACAATAAAGAGCACATTTTGTTCCAGACAGTGTGCGGGTCCTTTTCTTTGATGTCATTATCAGAGATCCCCTTCTGTACATATACATAGTCGTATGACAGAGTTATGCAAAAGTAGCAAAATAAACAACCTGCAAGCTCAAGAGCTTGTGACTAAATAATAACTAATAACTAATCTGCTACATTGGAACACAGTTTTTTGGGGGGGGTGGGGGTTTCCTGAAAAGCAACAGTTTTGACGTTTTCCACCTGACACCGACGATATATGATGGCTGATTAACAATTTAATTGTGTGGCTTTTAGGGCTTTGTAAACAAAGGTTGCATGGGTCAGATTATGACAAAAACTTAAATACACAAAGAAATGACAATTTCCATTTACCACAACACTTTCTCAACAACAATTATGACGATTATCATCTCAAATAATTGCGATTAGATGATTATGTAATAATTATGACAGGCCTAACTGACCAGGACTTTAATATAGATGTACTGACACCAATGACTATTAACTGCAGTCCGTTGCTATGATATACATAACATCATGTACAAGAAGATCTGTCATTCGTTACTTACAGTCTCTCCCTTGTCACCGACAACGCCCTGCTCTCCTTGAGGTCCTTGAGCTCCCTGTTGATGAAATGTATATAAGGTCACCCATCAAACCAATCAGTTTAACCACTTAAACCCCAGCATCCGTATTGTGGGGAAAGGTTTTGTCAGAAAAAGCTTTCCCCACAATAACAGAAAACATAAAATACACTAGTATAGAGCCCTGAGGCACTCTGCTCAACCATATGGGGTTTTTAAGTGGTTAATAGGGAAGAAGGCGTGTCAATAAGGAAGGTGTGTAAATAACATAATAATCGATGAATACTTTATCCCTATTTTTGGGGGCAAATCATTATACAGGTATAATGCCAGATATGTAGGTGAAACGTTTCTAAAATGTTAAAAAAAATTCAATCTAGAAGCTCACGCGTTGTGAGCTTGTAGATTACTTTCACTATTTCACATTGTTTTGTGACAAAGAATAAAATAAATAAATGTATTCATGAATTCATCAATCAATTAGTTTAGTTTTTAAAAACAATGCTTCTCGATTATTCAATTGATCAAAAAAGTAATCGATAGAATAATCGGTAAGAAAACGGATAGTTGCAGCCCTAATTGAAAGTAGGGCTATAAGTTTAGATATGGGTGAAGGGGGGGGGGGGGGCACACTCACGTCGTCACCCTTGGGTCCCTCCAAACCCAGGCGTCCTCTGATGCCCTCCACACCCTGACGAAGGAAATGGAAAGCATGTCAACAAATTGCATCAGTGGGCACAGCAATTATGGAAAAACAATCTTCTGCCCAGGAGAGCTGCATGGTTATCAATAACAATCTGTCCATTCCTTCTTCTGAGAGAGCAAATTGAAAACGGCAGACGATACAGAGGTGATCTTCCCATTGAGACCTGAGGCCAGAAGATACAGAGGTGATCTTCCCATTGAGACTCTAAAAAACGCCTTCTAACAGTTTTCTGAAACACTTTAGAGAAGTGTCAGTGTTCGATAAAGAAATGTTTTCTCAGCCTCTGTAGCAGATGAAATGACACCAGTGATGGAATAAGTAGTACTCCCATTTACTTAAGTAAAAATATTAATAGGCCTACTGCATTGTAGATATACTCTGTTACAAGTAGAAGTTCCGTATTCAAAATGTACTTGAGTAAAAGTACAAAAGCAATATCAAAATATCTTGTAGTGAATTATTAAGAACTGTTTTAATTGGGACATGTCTATGATTTTCATGTTGCCATAATATGGCAACCGTAACCGCTTTAGAAAATCAATAAGCCACGCGAGATCTCAGTTGACCTTTATTTCATAATAGCTAAGAGGGTCGGAGGCACTCCGCTGACGCGTCGTGCCTCATTACGCCTCTCAGCCATTATAAAATACAAGGTAAACTGAGACCTCTTGTGGCTTATGGCTTTAATAATTGTAGTGGAGTAAAAGTACAATATTTTGTACTTTTGTGAGATGTAGTGGGGTAGAAGTAAATATGAAAATTGTATACTGAAAAAAGTAAAAATACCTAAAAAATGTACTTGAATACATTTCTTGGGTAAAGTTTGGGTTACTTTACACCATTGAAGACGTATAGGTATAGGTATAGGTTACAACAGGTCTAAATGCGTTAATTGTGATTGTGATTGCTTACAGGAGCTCCAGGCGGTCCGGTAGGTCCTGGGATGCCATTGAAACCAGGAGGACCCTGTGTAAGACAGAAAAATACTCCATTAGTATGAAAGCACAGCTGTACAACTTCGGTATGTGTAACATTCAAAGTTGCAATCCTTAACTTATTTTAGTGACTAACACATTTTAATCACTGTGTATGGTAGAACTGTGTTTCTCAAACATTTTCATGTCATGTATTTGGCCATGTATTTTATCCCAGGGAACCCCATACAAGATTTGTGTTGAATGTTTCCAAAAATATTCAAAATGTAGCTAATTCTTTTCAAGATATGTTGAAAATAGCGGATCTACAAGCTCATACAACGCGTCACAGTGCGACGTGTCGGGAGCTTGTACAGTAGATTGGCTATTTAAGTGGTTAAACTGATTTCGATGCTGTATTCATTCATTGGAACACTCAAGGACCCCCTGGGTTCCCCAGACCCCACTTTTAAAACCACAGTGCATATCTCCCATGGCCAAAAGGGAACTGTGACGAAAGTGACGGGTTGCGGCTTTAATTTCTGTGCTTTCAATACTCACTCTATCTCCCTTCTCTCCATGGGTACCAGGGAATCCAATTGGCCCCCTTTGACCCTAGAAATACATAACAGAGATGTAATCATTAACACGCATATCGTCGCAGAAACCTCCTATCTCTCCTATTTTTTTCAGTAAATGATCATAGTACAGTGTCAAACAAAAGTAACAAAAGTATCAAAAATAGCAGATCTGCAAGCTCAGCTTGTAGATATGCTATTTTTGAATTTGACATAGTTTTGGATATATGAGGTTGTCACCCCACAGCAACGAGGTAAACACACACTGCATATTGTTGCTGTTGGGCAAAAACCTTGGATCTCCATAATATCTCTTTGGGTTTCTTTCTTTTTTCCATGACAGAGACGATATACAGTAAACAAAGAGAAGTCCTTACATCATCTCCCATGCGTCCAGTGGGACCCTCTGCACCAGCTGCTCCCGCGTCTCCCTGCAGATCAATAAAACAGGAACAAATCAATTAAGCTGGAAACGACAAGAGACGGTCAAATCCCTGTACAAGATGTCCATGTGATGTTCTCCTGTTACCACAAGTGACTGAATGGCATTTTGTGTACTTTGTGTGTCTCTAAATTTGTGTTATACTCCATGGAAAAAATACAGGACAAATCCGTAGGGCTCTTAAAACTGTTGTTTGTTTTTAGTGAGATATTGCAGTTGCAATAATAGGCTGCTTTTGGTGCTCGGGTGGCACATTGGAAAAGTAGCTGCCCACCGGAGTCTAGGGGGGTTCGAATCCACCGCGGTGCATCCGGCTTTGTCGAGCGTCTGTAAGAACACAATGGGCCCGTGTGTGGGGAGTAAATAATTGGCATGATGACTAAATTGGGGAGAAAACGGGGTAAACAGTACACACACGCACACGCACGTGCACACGCACGTGCACACGCACACACGCACGTGCACACGCACACGCACACACAGACACACACAAATAACAGGCTACTTTTTCTGTAGTTATGAAAAAGGAAGCATAGCTTATAACAGAAAAAAAACGAATATGCATTTAGCCAAATTTCTTCCTCAGAGCTCTCTGCGTTCCAGCAGTAAACGCTGAGGGGTGTTCAACATTTATAGATAGTACCAGTGTATGAGTATGAGTGTGTTTTCTATCCGGAAACATTCTTTTAAAGATTTTTATCCTCAAAGCGCTCCGAGGAAGGCTTATTGCCAAAACCAGCAAGCAGTTTATTTTTTGAGCCAAATAAATAAGTGTAAATGTGAGTGTTTGATCCCCTTTGACTCGCAGCTTGAGAAGTGTTATACCCTTGTCATATCTCTCGTAATATGTTTACTGGAGTTGGTTGGTATAGCACTCCACTGAGAATCCTACTTTTAAACGCAACCTCTTTTTAAAAACTCAATACTGCTGTATTTTAACAACTAATTTAGTTGAGTTCTATATGACTGTGACAGATTGAGTATGGACGAGACGACAGCAGGGTATTGGGCCAATGTTCTCTTTTATATCGGGTTGTTTACAGACGGCTGCTTGCCATGCCTTAGGTACAACGTCTAGTCGGTGTCACTGCACAGAAATACAACGCAGATAAAAAATGAATAAACCTGTCATGACAGGCAGGTTATTTTTCCCTCATGTGTGGCGATGGCTGACTCATCCTGTGTGAGTCAATTAGCTCAAACAGTTGTGTCATCACACCTCTCCCACATTTCTGTGTGTCACACTGTCACACTGTGTCACACATTCCGAGAACTGAAAAACCACAAATATCTGTATCCGTCAGTCCGCTGGACTGAGGAGGACGCACACATCCTCCATGCGGGAGTTTGCATGCATCGGCTTCTTTCGGATTCTCAGCTTCCCTGCCAAAAATCCCAGAATGCACTTCACACCAACCCAGCTGCAAGCTCAAGCAAACTTTGGGTGAACGTTCTACCCAAGTTAAAGGACGACTTCACCCAATTAATGCTCATGATAAAATGGCCCTCCCGCCTACCAGTGACATCATGGATAGGCAGGTTTTGCTTTTTTTTAAAACAAGATTTCACATTTTGAATATAGATTTGTATTAACGCGAAAGCCTGCAGTTTCTATTAGATTGGATTCCCCATCGATGATGTCACTGGTAGGTGGGTTTCTGAACTGTCCACAGCCCTCCTCTGAGACACTAGTCTGGGAGACTTCGCCTCAGAGCCTGGACAGCAGGGGCGCGGCCACTGCGTTCGGATTCAAATCAACAGCCGATGAAGAAAAGGGGGCGGGATCCACATGCAGTGGGTGTTGCATGTAAATAGGAGCGACGGGAAGCAATTTCTCCTTGAGAAATTGCGGCCGCCATTGTTGTGTACTGCTGTTTGCCTCTCGTCGGACTGTTTAGACGAGTTGCACAGCTCTCAGACCGGTAAGAGGCGTGTCCGCTCAGATTCTGAGCGTAAGTTACATCCCGCCCACAAATACCAGGGCTCTGGCCCAGAAGTTTCCTCGCCCCTCCCGTTTGTATGCGAGAGCTGGCGAAAACTTCAGGGAACTCAGATTACTGAGACACAGACCAAGTAGACAAATATTACCATATTATAATGAAAATTAGCGAGGACTAATTATATGAAGTTGAGTTGAAAATGGGTCCTTTAACTTGAGGACGATGTTCCATGGGGCCATTGTGGTCTTTGATCTAAAAGTGACAACTACACTATAGCAGCAAAATGAACACATTACCAATTATCAACTGATAATTGGTAACATTTAAATTGTGCTTCCGGCTTAACCACATTATCACAAAATTAAACAACATTACATCAATACCAATGATATCATCATCACAATTATTGCATTCAAAAAGGACAAATTATCGTCGCTGTCGGGTGGAAACCTCACATATCCAAAACTTCAAGCATGATTCCAATTCAGATATAGCAAAAAAAGATTTGTGTGGCAATGTATGACGTATGAGTATGGCTTTAATTTACAAAAAAATAAAAACATAAACATTTAAATATGGAGATATGAGGTTTCTGCCCGACATGCATCGACTTTCTGTGTACCTTCTCTCCTGCTTCTCCATTTTTGCCAGGCTCCCCAAGCAAGCCTTTGTGTCCCTGTCGGAAAAGCAAAGCCATTAGCAGGTAATTTAAATTATTATCTCGCTCATTATCGGGCATATTAGCAGCCATTAGTGGCTGTAGTGGCCATTAATTGTCACTGTAGAATAAGTTTATTTAAACAAGACAGACCCCAGAGGCCACCAGACAGAGGTGGAAGATATTTTTACTTAGGTAAAAGTGCCAATACCACGATGTAGAAATACTCTGTTACAAATAACAGTCCGGTATTCAAAATGTACTTGAGTACAAAAGTATTCACATTAACACATAGTTAAAGGTAGGGTAAGTGATATTTTTGGGTTAAAACAAAAAGTAATTTGTTAAAAGGTTAAAGCACTATATTCTGATAGTAATCATTGCTATAGAGTGTTTGTTCAGTAACAGGAGTCTCCCCGTCTCTCCAGCTCTTTAATAAACAGAAAATACATTTTCTGGTAGGTGTCAAAATCTCAGCCAATCAGGAGAAAGTACCCATTTTTAAGCTTCATTTTTATAGTGTTCCAGTTCTAATTTTGCCTGCTCATTTCTTAGTGTCATCACTTGCAATTTCACTTGTTTAATATATATCCTGATTGAGTTATCTATCCTGATTGGATAAAATAGGAAATGAAACTGAAACTGAAACAAAAATGCATTTTCTGTTTTATAAAGAGCTGGAGAGACATGGAGACTCCTTATATGGACAGGACACTCTATAGTAACGAGCACTATCAGAACATAGACCCATTTTGCAATTATTTGAATAATTGCAAATCACTTACCCTACCTTTAAGTCCTGAAAGTAAACATACACATTTTGCAGAATGTCCCATTTCACAAGTTTCCAAATGTAAAAAAAATAATGCTTTGAAAATAGCAGATCTACAAGCTCACAATGCGTTGCTTTGCGACGCGTTGTGAGCTTGTAAATTGGCTATTTTCAAGTATGCATAGGGCTGAAGTGGTTAATATATGTTTTGTAATAATAATCAAAATCTACAAATTAACTAGTATTAACTAAACTAAACTAGTCAAATAATTGTAGTGGAGTAAAAAAGTATAACATTTGCCCATGTAGTGGAGTAGAAGTAAAAGTACTGACAAACACTCCAGTAAAACACTCCAAGTAAAAAATCCTCAAAAGTGTACTCAAGTACGGTACTTGAGTAAATGTACTTAGTCACTTTACACCACTGCTCTCACCTTCATTCCAGGTAGGCCATGGTTTCCCTGAGGTCCAGCAGGACAGAGGGCAGGACACTGCAAACCGGTAGGAGAGCAACAGTTTTAAAAAAAATAATAATAATGCAAACATTTGTGATATGACACGTTGTGAACTTGTAAATATGTTTTTTTAATGGCATAACACTGTTTAATCAATTTGTTGATGAATAAAAAAACGTTAAAGTGTGAAATGCACCTCTCGATTATAAGATTATAGTCGAAAAAGTATTCAATAGAATAATCACTAGGGAAATAGTCGATAGTTGTAGCCCTACAAACAGAGACAGACAGACAGACAGACAGACAGACAGACAGACAGACAGACAGACAGACAGACAGACAGACAGACAGACAGACAGACAGACAGACAGACAGACAGACAGACAGACAGACAGACAGACAGACAGACAGACAGACAGACAGACAGACAGACAGACAGACAGACAGACAGTCAGACGGTCCCATCCTCATTTTGAGTAGCAGTTCACAGCTGCCACTGTAAGGTGACACACATTCACAGCCACAGTGACAGAGTGACAGAGAGAGAGAGGAGATGACAGTACAAAGTAACACACTCACAGGTTCCCCACTCCCCTCAGCGTTGCCAGCACCCGGTGGACCCTAAAAGACAAGCAGAGTGACATCTAAAAACACACGCAAGGGTTTAGATGTCCCCACAAACCAGTGGTTTCTCAACCTGTGGGTCAGGACCACCAGAGGAGACCCCACATGATTTTGGGGGTTTCAAGCAGTGCTCGTCTGAACCACGGAGGGCACCCAGATGTCCAAAACAGTGCAAAATCCTGAGAGTAACTCTGAAAGGGTCTTTCAGAGTTGAATTACATTTTTTTTTCCTCAATGACTTGGATGTACAACAATGTCACCAAAATAATGTATAGCACCTCCTGATCATTGCGTAACCCTGACACTCAAAATGCAATAGTATTTGCATCAACACTGGACAGACATGTTCATGATGTATCTCTTTCATCTACATTATATAGTATTGGTTGTTTTGCTTGCTTATTAATTAATACATTTATTATGAATTGATAATGAATTAATAATTAGTTATTTTTTTACAAACACAATGCTCATTGAACAACAGTATTTTGCATACAATGATTTCCCAAATGAACAACTGTGGCAAAGCGAATGGGAAATGTACATAACCAAGTTGCTCTGGACTAGAATGTCAATGAAAAATGAGAGTTGTAGCTTCTGTATATGACTTCTGTATATGACAACTGCATTTAGCATTTTGTTATGCCTCTTTTTGTCTTCTTGTCTTAACCAGGGGCGGATTAACCCTTCGTGGTGCCCGGTGCTTGGACCCGGTTTGGTGCCCACCGCCCCCGTTTTGTCAACGGGAGGGGGGGGGGGGTGCTGCGCGGAAGAAAAGAACGCTCTAAATTCGCAGTTTTTCGCCCCCCCAAAGGTCGATGCCCTGTGCTTTCAGCACCTCAAGCCTGTTGGATAAGTCAAAGATTTTTCCAAAATAGCCAAAGAAATCTGAAATCTAAAATGATGTGTTCCCGGATTGAATGGGTTAATTAGTTTTTCTGTGTCATGGTCTTGTTCTTTATTCTGACCTTGTGCGGCACTTGTAAACGTGCTTTATAAATAAAGTTTGAGTCGAGTAGTGTTTCGCATTCTGTGTGCATTCGCAATGAGAAGTGAAATAGTGTGGGCGGGGGTTTGATGCAGTGTCAAGAGAACGAGGTTAGAGTTTCAAGAAATGCATCCAAGCGACTGAGAGAAACAGTAACAATCAGGACTTTACACTATAGTGAGTGAAGGTGAGAAAAGAGGACACCCGAGACAATATAAATGACAAAGGAAAATCAATAGGAAGTGGCTCAATCCAAACATCTAAAAACAAAGACAGCTGGTTGTTGGATGCAATCCTTACCGCAGGCCCTGCAGGTCCTGCTTGGCCTGGGAGTCCTGGGAGTCCGAGTCCACCTCTGGGCCCGGGCGCACCCTGCCAGAACCACAGATATACACACACACACACACACACACACACACACACACACACACACACACGAGAGAACAGTGTTAATTTAACTTCAGAGAAGTTAAATTAACCCCCCAGGGGTCCTTGAGAGGATTCCAGGGGTTCCACAGCTAAATTATTGATATTTAGGAACCAAACACCCTTACAGATCTGTAACTCAGAGAGTGCACAAATGGAACCAAATGTTGTGGGTGGGAGAGGGTGAGCAAGCTAACTGTATCTGTGCGTGTGTATTGTGTGTTGTGTGTTGTGTATTTGTATTGTATGTAATGTTTTACTTATGTGTATAGGACCCGCTCTAGAAGGAGATGCTGCATCTCAAGAGGCTATCCTCTCCTCTCAATCCATTCTGACCCACTTCTGACCCTCCGTGGTCTAATGTGTACCAAACTGTGGGTCCTTAAGTTTGAGAACCACTGAATTGGAACAAGACTGTCGCAACTTTCGGTAGAAATACTGACTGACAACACATACACGGTAAAGTCCTCAGTGTTCATTTTAAGCTGCAATCCATAATACATGTGTCTCCCACATGAGAGACCAGAATTTTACCGCTCAGTCAGTACTACTTGTCAACCAGTAGGTGGCATACCTACCTGACACCAGGGTCTACATTTCTCAATGGACTTGTTGTATTGTATTGTATTGTATTGTATTGTATTGTATTGTATTGTATTGTATTGTATTGTATTGTATTGTATTGTATTGTATTGTATTGTATTGTATTGTATTGTATTGTATTGTATTGTATTGTATTGTATTGTATTGTATTGTCTATCCTCTTAAACCCCAGGATCCGTATTCTGCGGAAAACGTTGGCAGAAAATAGCAGATGTAAAAGCTTCCATTGCATCACATTGTTTGTTGTGAGCTGGTATATCAGCTAAGATACTTAGTGTCGAGCAAAAACAGAAGAGTCACTAGTATAGAGCCTTGAGGGACTCCGATCAACCAAGTAAATTGTTCAAGTGGCTATACAGATTGGTTCAAATAACTTTAACTCCAAGAGTACACAAATGGAACCAAATGGTTCCGTTTTCTACACAAGTGAAATTAACACTGTACATGGAAAACTTGAATTAATCTGAATTAAGAGCTCTGACCTCAGGCCCGATGTTTCCCTCATCTCCTGGTGTTCCTGCTTTCCCGGCTGGTCCCTGCCAGAGAGAGAGAGAGAGAGAGAGAGAGAGAGAGAGAGAGAGAGAGAGAGAGAGAGAGGAGAGAGAGATACACAGTGGTCAGTACAGAGCAGTCATCTACAACACAGTATCATCAGCATACAGTGTGTTTATGGTCATTTAGCACCCGGTTTTAGAGAAGAGCGATATACAGCATGCTGGTGTGTTGAATACATACAGGAGGGCCTTCACTTTCTGGTCCCTGTGAGGAGAGAGAGAGGGGGGGTGGGGGGGCACATACTTAGATATAGAACTTGACAAGTTTCACATAAATCAGACAGTACAGTATACAGCATATAGTCATTGTCATTGGTTCGCTCTCGTTGGCTGCTGGTACATCCTACTAAAGTAAAGACACAGTCCATAGTCTACTTACAGGAGAGCCTGGTGGACCAGGAAAACCAGGAAGTCCCTGTTGATCAGATCAACACAGATCAGTAACATTGTTGTCCCTCAAAGAGGATAATTATGAAATGTTTCATCATCATAGCTTTAACGTGGTCTTTGTAACAGCAACTCACTCTCTCTCCTACGCCGCCCCTTGGACCCATTGGTCCAGACATGCCCTGAATCAACCAGGAGAAAATACTCAATCAAATCAAGTTCTCACAACTTGTCACTTCACAATAGAAATATGCAGAGTAGCTTATGTGTGAAAACATAAATTCTGTGTGCGTATGTGTGTGTGCGTGTGCGTGTGTGTGTGCGTGTGTGTGTGTGTGTGTGTGCGCGTGCGTGTGCGTGCGTGTGTGTGTGACAGATAGTGGGTGAAGTCATGTCCTACAGAGGATCCGGGCATGCCGGGCAGGCCCCTCTGACCAGGAAGACCGATCTCTCCCTGTTCGCCTTTGCTGCCCTGGGAAACAGACACAACAAACACCAAAACACATTAATCTCCCTCCTGCATCGCACTGCATCGCACCACGCGCACACATACACACACACACACACACACACACACACACACACACACACACACACACACACACACACACACACACACACACACACACACACACACACACACACACACACACACACACACAGTTGCTAAGATACAGCGTGACAGGCGCTGTCAACGATTAATCAATCGAAGGTGTGCAGTCCTCACCGGCGGCGAGATCAACAACAACCATCGGGCTCATGCAATATATACCAAAGGTTCTCAATGTGGGGCCCGGGGACCCCCAGGGGTCCTTGAGGGGATTCCAGGGGGTCCCCAGCTAAACGATTGATAGTTAGGAACCAAACGTATACATTTCAGGATTTCATTAACTCTCAGAGTTGAATGAACACTGAGGATTTTACAGTATAGGGCGATGTCCCATGGATAAGAATCTTATCAAATGGGGGTCTGTATACTAATCAAACTGGGGGGCATTGAAATAAAAAAAGGTTGAGAATTAATTCAAATTAGTAAAATCACTGTAACATACACACACACAACGCCAGGCTCATGCTATAGCGTCACAGAGTGAAATATGTAATGGCACGCTTCACAGCTTAAAGGGTAAGACCACTTTGGTAGAGGTTTGGGTTGTGTATTTACCTTGCCATGATGTAACTCCAAAGGTGGACAAGAAATCAAAAATAATTGCTCCATTGATTAGAAATTGATAATTCAAAATTTGCTCCTCATTGACTTACATTGTACGGTAAAACAGCTCTCAAAGTCACTCTTTTAGCACATAAATGAACACAAACAAAGCTGATTCAGACAATATAGAACATCACCAAACCCAGTACTGTTTTTTTTTAAAAATAAAAATGTTAACTTCCTGCTGATTTTACTATTTGAAGATCCGGATCCGGATCCGGATCCGCAAATCCAGTCCGGGTTTTCTTCTTAATAAAAATAGCAAAATCAACAGGAAGTTAACATTTTTATATAAAAAAAAAACAGTACTGGGTTTGGTGATGTTCTATATTGTCTGAATCAACTTTGTTTGCGTTTGTTTAGGTGCTAAAAGAGTGACTTTGAGAGCTGTTTTACCGTACAATGTAAGTCAATGAGGAGCATATTTTGAATTATCAATTTCTAATCAATGGAGCAATTATTTTTTATTTCTTGTCCACCTTTGGAGTTACATCATGGCAAGGTAAATACACAACCCAAACCTCTACCAAAGTGGTCTTGCCCTTTAATGGCATTGTTGAGCGATTCAGCTGATACTTACGAGGGATCCTGAACTGCCAGGTGACCCTGGAAGACCCTATAGAGAGAAGTGCAGACCACTTGGCGTCAATGAGGTTCAGACAAGCTGAGTAACAGCATACTGAAGTAGTGCATTAACCACTTGAACGCTATACCGTCCCAGTTCTGGGTTAAACATTCTGTGAAAATAGCAGATCTAAAGCTCACAGGTTGTGAACTTGTAGAAAGGCTATTTTCGGCGAAGATTATTCAGTTGTAGAGCGAAAACCAGAGGGGCCTAGTATAGAGCCGTGCGGGACTCCAGTCAACTAAGGATGGTGGTTAAAGTCATACTGTGTAACATTCATCTTGGTAGTGTTTTTGGAGACACCTCTTGTAGCTCCATGGTCATTACAGTGTTTGTCTATATGGAAGCACCACTCAATTTGTATTTATTTATTAACGTTATAAAGCATAAATAAATACATTTACAGGGTTTTTTTCCAGGGGCTGACACTCGCGCCAAACAGAGATGATAAAAAAAAAGTCTAAGTATAGAAGATTATTATGAAATGTAATCCTGTACGTTCTTTTTTATTACAGAGAACACACTTACGTCCCTCCCGTCTCTGCCGTCTTCTCCTTGGGGCCCTCGGGGGCCCTCTGGACCCGAGGCACCCGGGGGTCCTTGAATGGTCTTCTCTGGCTGAGAGAGGAGACAACCAATCAGAATGCTGGACACAGAGGAAAAGGATTCTTACAGTTCTGCTGTAATCTATTAGAGCTATCACATGACGGAACTCATTGCTATATCACAAACATAAACACACAAGACCCACTTTGAAGAAAAAGTGAAAAGAGCGTACAGTAAGCCTTAGATTAAGGATGGGACGAAATTACATGTCACGATTATTGTGGCAAAAATAATTGCTATTAACGATAGTATCGCGCTAATCAAAAGATGCTTCCAACTTAAAAAGTCACTTTTGTTAACCACTTTGAACCCCCAGCATCCCTATTCTGGGGGAATACGTTCGCCAAAAAAATTCGATCTACAAGCTCACAACGCATTGCGTTGCAATGCTATTTTTGGCGAATCGATAGTGTGAAATAAGAGCGTACCAAATGCGCTCTTTACAGGTCTGTTTTATCAAGTATAGAGGGGCTTAAGTGGTACTGAATTTGGAGCTCAACAAAAGCTAATTAATCCTAGTGTATGACGGAGGACAATTTCATGATAAATTAAAATCTCTGCAATACGATTATTGTGAGCGTTTTTTTTATCACGATAATAAGGATTATCGTCCCATCCATATAGCTTAGATCCTCAGGTAGGGCTCTCCTGGTAGTCCCTATAAGTATCGCCTCATTCCCTGGGGAGATCGAGCTTTTGCAATCCGGCCACCCAGGCTTTGGAATGCCCTGCCTGAGGACCTGAGGCTAACAAAATCAGTGTCTTCTTTTAAATCACTTTTGAAAACACACTTTTTTTGTTAAGGCCTTTTGTTACTGGTTTTGCCTTTTTTATCAGTTATATTGTGTTATAATTGTGTTTATTCTCTGTTGTCCTCGTTTGAATTATTTTTCCCATTGATTTCATTTGCTGTTTTAATTCTTATAGTTATCATGCTGCTCTTTTACTTTGTTCTGTAAAGCAATTTGTAACCTTGTTTGGAAAAGCTCTATAGAAATAAATCCATTAACATTAAATGTTTTGATTGTACCCAACTTTGTTTTAGTTTTATTCTTTCTATTCTTTATTTCTCATGTACAGAACTTTTGTCTTTTTATTGTATTCTATTATGCAAGAACAAGGATGATTGTACAGTGACAATGAATACATTACAACTATACAAATGTTTTGTTGAAATGTTTTTCTGTTTCGGTCCCCAGGAAGACTGGCTTTTGTCATAGCTAAAACTAATGGGCGTCCTAATAAACAATAAACAATAAGTAGTCATCACTAAGGAGTGCAGAGATAATTGTGCAATAATACTATTATTAACAATACATTTGCTTCATGAGGGCTGTGGGCAATGACACATTACCAAGTGTCACTTGGTTTTTGACACACATTGTCTGTTGAGCTGGGAGGACATTTGTCCATTAGTGTCAGCCTCACATCATATTACCCATATGCAGTGGTGGAAAGTAACATTTACTCAAGTACTGTACATTTTGAGGTATTTTTACTTTACTGGAGTATTTCCAATTTTCAATACTTTTACTTCTACCCCAACATCTCAGAGGCAAATATTGTACTTTTTACTAAACTACAATTATTTGAAAACTTTGTGCAAATAGTGCACTTTTTGATAGAAGCATAACACTTTCATCATAGTTGAATAATGTTTATTTTCAGATGTGGAGGGAAGTAACATTTGACCTCTGAGGACCGTGAGAGGTCAAGTCCAAATTGCCTTGAACTTAATGTAAGCAGCACAGAGATCTTTGACTGAACTTTCTACTTTGGGTCATTCCAGGCAAACTGCCAACAAAATGTGTCTGTCCCAGAGCAAGACACTTTAATCCCTAAATGCTCCCCCCTCCGTGCTCCTCTGTTGGCAGCACTCAGTTGGGTGAAGCTGAAAAACAGAATGTCCCCCACGGGATGAAATAGGTCTTATTAATTAAGAACAATGCAATGGAGAAAAGTTCTAGTGGGGATAGCTGGACTGACTTAGCCTGACACTCAGCCTGAATTTTCATTTCGTTTTACTCCATTATTCAGTCTGAAAGCCCTCTCAGAGTGCAGCCGTTTTCTGAGATGGGGGCATGGCCAAAGGGGGACTCTTTGGCGATTGGTTCATGGTGTATTATCCCGATCCCGATTGGGTCGGGTAGATTTTCACCTGAGAAAACCCCGCCTTCGACACCACCAGACTCTGAATGCGAGGCTATCGATTCAGGGGCTTGAGCCAGGCTAGGACTGACTGGCAATCCAAGAGCACTCAGACTCTGGATGATAGGAGGGGAAAATACGCTCTAGGCACAGCAGCCATTTGGGACAGAAATTGGGCCTACACTTTCACAGGTGTAACCAATGATACTAATGAAGGCTCTGTTCCATTCTGGTCAAACAAGAGTCAGGGTGCTGATATTGTGCATGTTGGCTCACTGGAAACACTAACACCAGTGGGTCTCAAAGTGTGTTCCAGGGACCCTCATGGTTCTAAATGTCCCCTTACAGTTTACGGTTTAGGCATTTAGCAGAAGCTAAAAGGTGTGTAACTCTGAGAGTGTACAAATGGAACCAAATGGACCTGTAAGGGTCCATTACGGGTCCATTTGGTTCCATTTGTACACTCTCAGAGTTATGGGGGTCCTTGAACATGAAATGGAACAGAGCCTTCATTAGTATCATTGGTAAAAACCTGTGAAGGAAGTAAGGAAGAGACCCAATTTCTTTCCAATATGGCTGCTGCGCATAGAGCCTATTGCCAAGATCACTACAGACTTTGAGCAACAAGCCATAGACCATATTCACACGGTGGCCAATTTGGAATTTAACATTGAAAGTACCACCCCGTTGCCGTGGCAACCGGGGTGGCACTTCATTGACTTAATAGCAACATGGCCGCCGTGTGAATATGGTCTATAAAGCAACAGCATGGCGCTAGTGATACATACTAGACACCATCACCATGACCATTAACCTGGGCTGGAGGAGGTTAAGACACTTGAAGGAGAATCTCAGAAGTGTGTCTCTAATTATTCCCTGTGAATATACCCTCAGAAGTCAGACTGGCACAGAAAGCGTTTGGTTTTTAAGTCTGATGGTGTCAATCCGTTTCTCTACAGTCGAATCAAGCAGCTATACAGTCTGACCTTGTGTGAGTGAAGTCTGTCTATCACAATACACAACTGCACCATTTCTGTCACAAGGACAAACACACTGACAAACTCAATAACTAAATTCACCACAGGGACAATACGAGGCGTTTATGTGCAAATGTCCACTGATTGCTTATTTTTTAGTTAATTTATACATTGACCTTGATCTAAACACATTTTCTCGAATACTGGTGATTTCAAAAGTATCCCCAAATTACTGCTCCCCAATTTAGTTGGAAATTACACCTTAAATGCTTTTCTGCACCGTTTGGCTCCAAAATGATAGTATTATGTGTTATATGGGCAATCTTGGATTTGAACTCTCACAGTCCTCGGGAGTTAAATGTGACTTCCCTCCACATCTGAAAATGTATATTATATTTACCAGCTATGGTGAAAGTTTCATGCTTTTATCAAAAAGTGCACGATTTTGTTGCTAATCCGCTTTGTTGCTATTTGTCCTGTCAACTGAATTTCAATAAGGGTCTATTTATGACAGTAAATTAAGTTAAATCACAGAGAGACTGAGCTCTGAAAATATTGAGATAGAATATCCAGTTACTTATTACTTGGTTAACATAATTGAACTGAAATCTTGAGTTGTTTAAATTAAAATATGAAAAATGAACACAAGGCACATATTAAATCTATACCTGGCAGAGGACATTGCACATACAGGAAAGACGCTAAGTCCTTGATGTGCATCTCTCTAATTACTGCAGGCAGCTCAATCTAATTTGGGCTATTTTTCCCAGACTATTTCTGGCATTTTCTGTCAAATTGAGTAATGCGGTTATCAGCTGTCTCTGGCTAGATTGCTTGATGGTGTGGAAGGTTAGAATAAATAAACAAAATGCGGTAAGAAAAAAAGGAATATCAACCATATAAGTTTAATATGGAACCAAGCAAAGAGGCAATTAGGCACCGAAAGCAATATAGACAAAGTAGATGATTTGCACCACAAAGGGAAAAAAAACTGTAGAAAGTAGTAGAAGAAAATTAAATACCTCCGCATTGGCATACATCTGAAGAAGCAAGGGAAATAAGATACATGTGGAATTAGTGAAAATAGTCACACCACCATCACCCAAAGTGTCAGCAGAGGAAGAAGACCTGTTCACAATAACAGTAAGGAGCTTATCATGCTGTCATTTGAATACAGAGTTTGTGGTACCCAGAGTTTAAGGTACAAGTGCAACCCATGTATCCAGAGTTTAAAGTACAAATGCAACCCATGTACACAGAGTTTAAGGTGCAAATGCACCCCATGCACCCAGAGTTTAAGGTACAAATGTACCCAGAGTTTAAGGTACAAATGCAGCCCATGTACCCAGAGTTTAAGGCACAAATGCAACCCATGTACCATTTCAGAGATGGAGGGTCTGAAATGGTGTCAGAAGCAGAAATGTTAGCCTGAATTCTACCAGAGCAAACCAGGCCAGGAAATACTGCTTTCCTCTCTGAATAGAAACTGTCAGAAAGTGATAAAATTAAAACTCTATAAGCTTGGTTCAAAGAGACTCGTATCATAAGGCAAGGCTTTACGTAGACATAGATGTGTGACAAAACGTGTGTCCCCAAAGTGGGTCAACTTGTGCAAAGCGCCTGGTTCGTTTGAACCTAAATAAATAAACTAAATTGTAATAAAACCCTGACAGTGCTGTGTATGCATTAAATGAAACTGCTTCGTGGAATATCTGTCACACTTGTGCAACTCCGTCTTCAGATTGCTGTACTATTTTCCCTCTCTGCAGCAGACAGAGAGCACAGAAGCACCTCCAAAGTCCAATCAACCTGAACATGCGAGGTGCATGCCAGTGTTTCCCAATCTGGGATCCGGGCCCACCTTATTGGGGGTGAAACGATCATAGCGAGAGGCCTTGTCTGTTTGGTGGTAGTCCGAAATGTTTGAAAAGATCAATGTATCAAAGTACACTCATAGCTTACGTGCCAAAAACTTTATTAAACTTTAAATTAAAGATAAATAAACCTTTCGACAGCCTCGCTGCTTTCCTCAGGGTGTGGGCAGCGTGGCAGTGAAAATATTGGTTTAGATTTTAAATCTGTCTCTCTCGTCTTTAAAATAAACGTTTTTGCCATGTAAGCTATGAGTGAGTGTGCGGCCACTTTGATCTTTTCAGAGTCAAAGGACTGGTGTGTGTTGCATCTTTTTGAACTTTAAATTAGAATTTTAAATATGTTGCACAAAGTAATAACTTGCTTTCATCCACCTTCAATATGGCATCCCTGGTCCGGGCATAAAAAATACAATAAATAATAATCGCCTTTTTTTTCCTTCCAAAAAAAAAGAAGAAAGAAAGAAGTGAAAATAGCCGATCTGCAAGCTCACAACGTATCGCATCACGATGCTTTGGGAGCTTGTAGATCGGAAGTATATACAGTAGTGTGTGCACGTGTGTGTGTGTGTGTGTGTGTGTGTGTGTGTGTGTGTGTGTGTGTGTGTGTGTGTGTGTGTGTGTGTGTGTGTGTGTGTGTGTGTGTGTGTGTGTGTGTGTGTGTGTGTGTGTGTGCGTGCGTGCGTGCGTGCGTGCGTGCGTGCGTGCGTGCGTGTGTGTGTGTGTGTGTGTGTGTATGTGTGTGTGCGCGCTCTCAGCTTTTGTCCGATGTAAGAAGTCTCTAAGGGAAAAAAAGCCTTGTGAATCACTGGTGCAGGAAAAGCACAGCAGATGGTTCAGTTATAGGACCAGGCCTGTTCTTACTGTACCTCAGTGGCAGGCAGCTCGTTGCAGCTCTCCCTCTGGGCTCTCTTGGGGTCACAGTGGATCAACATCCACTGAAGCTCAAACTGAAAAAAAGAGGCAATTAAAAGCAAGAGAGCAATTAGCGGCACGAATTAAACAGCAGAAATGTCCTCTCGTTTCAGATTCGCACCATTTGAGTCAGAGAGCTAGAAAACTCACCGATTGCGTGGGGCCCACTTTTGCAGGCATTTTTTCACTGCCTCAAATCAATGCCCGCTATGGGCTGAATAAGTAAATACATGGTTCTGCATCGCTGAGATGTTCTGTTGGGATTAACTGATTATGTTTTTCTCTCGAAAGAAAACTATCAGACACAGCGGAGAAAAAAAAGATGAATCACAGCTGTAAATATGTAATAATGATAATTTTAAAAATGACATTTATTGTAAGAAACAACATTGTTTCAAAACACGGCTACTTGAGAAAAACGCACCACACACAGTATTCTGTGTGGACGTTACTCAAATAAAAGCCTGGAACTGGACAGGAAAGGCAATTAAGCGGGAGGGCAATTAGCGGAAGGAATTAAACAGCAGAAATTTCCTCTCGTTTCAGATTCGCACACTTAGAGTCGGAGAGACAACTTGGCGTTTGCTCAGGGCCCACGTTTGAAGGGATTTTTTCACTGCTTCAAATCAATGCCCTCTATGGGCTGAATAAGTAAATACATGGTTATGCACCGCTGAGATGCTCTGTTGGGATTAAGTGATTTTTTCTTCCAGTGGCACCCAGCTGAGCAGCTTTGCTGTAGCAGCAGCAGCAGCAGCAGCACTTTAGAATTACAGCAGAGCTCGCCATGTGTATAAACCCGTAGCCCAGTTTGTTTGCAGGAGGCAATGCTTCACTGATAGGCCTCGTAAGCCAGTGAATGGGATTCAACCTGGCGTCCCTTTTTTCTTCATCACAAATGGACAGAAATGGACAAAAATTGCAGGTGTACTGTACAGGATTGGCTGTGTTCAATGAAGTACATCGTCTCTGTCGGGTGGAAACCTCATATGTCCAAAACTGTTACTTTTCAGGATTCAAATAAAAAAAAAGTAGAAGACCTACAAGCCCGAAACGCGTCGCGAACTTTTGATGCTTTCGTGTGACACTGTAGTGTGATCAAGTAGGGCGTTAATTTACGTTTTCTTTTTTAACAAAAGTTAAAATATGGAGATAGGAGGTTTCTGCCCGACAGCAGCGATATAGGGCTTTACCCAAGCCCCCAGAGCCACGGTAAAAACAGTGAAGTGGCCGTCGCCTGGTGGTCAAATCTGGGATTGCAATACTTCCGCATTTAAAACGCCACTGCGCATATGCTTCTACCGTTCGATACCCTAGTGCTCCTGCTCGGTGCTCAAGACTTCCGCATTTGGGCACCCGAATTTGGTGCCCAAATGCGGAAGTAGAGCGTTCTTCCAGGTGCTTCAGACGCCAGTGAGCAACTTTCATTGAAATGAATAGCTGGGGGCGAGGCAGTCCGCCCTTATAACTCTATGGCTTTACCACTTGGTCTCTATTCTGGGGCAAATCTGGTTGAATCACATTCAAAGAGATTCATTTGGTGTATTGATTGAAGAGTGGTTAACATTTGGCGCTCACCACCACGGAGGCATCGGCGTCGGTGTCCAGTCGGCCAATCAGAGTGTCTCCCTCCGTGTTGACGGGCCCTTTGCCCTTGATGGGTTTCTTGTCCACTTGTTGGCAGTCCACAGAGAGGGTGACCTGGTCGCGCTCCACACCGATCATCACCTGGTGCAGTGGTAGAAAGTAAGTACATTAACTATTGCAGGTGTTATGTAATCAACAGGACAAAGTTACATGCGGTATTATGCTTTTAAGTAAATAAACCGGACTTGTTTCTGACCTTGTGCCACTTGGTGTTGAAGAGCACCGACAGGCCGGGGAAGGTGACGGTCTGCAGGGTGCCGTCGGCGCCCATCAGGAAGTACTCCAGCGCCTGCTGGTCGCCGTTCAGCCGCAGGCCGGCCTGCTTGCGCCCGTCCTCATCCACGATCTGCCAGATGTTCCACACCTTGTTGACCGAGTTCTTGATCATGCGGAAGGTGGACATGAAGGAGTACTCGTCAGGGAAGCCCCGGGGGAAGTTCAGCCTGAGATGAAAGAAAGAAAAGAGATGGGACAGGGGTTAAGGTTCTTGTTACGTCTTTGTGTACAGGTATATAAATAAATATAAATATTTGTGTTCGGCTCATTGGACATAGCAGCAGTACAGCAGCAATACGTTGTTGCTGTCAGGCAGAAACCTTGTATCTCCAAATTTCAAAATTTCAAAAAAGCACAAAAGTAGTGAAAATAGCAGATCTACTGTACAAGTTGGTCCTGAAAGCCATTGTATTTCGTCGTTTCCATCATGCCGCTTTTCAGGCTTCAAATGGTCATATTTGAAAGAAAACGATCATACACAGCCCCAAAAAATTAAATCACAGCTGTAAATATGTAATAATAATAATTTTAAAAAATATATTTATTGTAAGAAACAACATTGTTTCACACAACACGTCGACTTGAGAAAAACGCACCACATCCGGTATGCTGCATGGAAGCCTTACAAAAATAAAAGCCTGGAACTGGACAGGAAAGATGGGACCTGTGTTTTTAATGCCGCCGAGTAGGCTACAGATCTAGGATCAAATTTAGCTTTTTTAATCCATACTCTGAAAAGCTAAGCAGAGTCTCGAATCAGCAGCCAGGGAATTTAGCAAATTCATACACCTTGTCACAATCCCCTGCGCTGCCTGCCTCTGCCCCTGCCCTGCCCTGCCCTGAGTAATGTGCCCTTGCCCTGGAGTGACTGAGCTCCCCAGCCCCTCCCCTCTCCTCTTTGGACTCTGATTCCCTAGAGTGGACTCACCTGCGGGTGTCAGCCGTGCCTAGTTGGCTAACGAGCCTCAGAGACTATTTAATACTGCCTGTGACTGTGCGCTCAATGCTGGTCTTCCTTGGTTTCATGTGTGTGCTTTGAGTTCTGAGTTCCTGCATTTGGGTCCAGAAACTCCCAGGCTCCTGATACACCTTTTGTTTTTATATGTACATCTGAGCAATTTTGGCATTATTATTACCCTCTGCAGAGGGTAAAATCATCGTACGGATACTACAATAATCGTACATCTGGCAACACTGTACAGCACACAAAGGACCCGTACGATCGGAAAACATCTGTTGCTGTAGGGCAAACACTTTATATTTTGAATGTGTACATTTATGGAGAAGTACAGGCATTAAACACGGAATTGCAGTGGCTATTTGGGGAAGTCTCCCAAGACGGTCAGAGAGTTGCCAGAATGGATAAAAACAAATCTCTGACAGTCTTGGTCCATGGCTAGCATGTGGAATGCTATAAAGTGACTTGTGTTATTGTCAAGATGTCAAGCTGGGCTGTGTGGAACAGGCAAGGGTACAGATAGATGGATAGACCTCTATTGATCCACAGGGAAATGCAGTTGTCATAGCAGCACCACAGAAAGGATATTCACTACAGGTTGACACTGATGGTTTTACAGCTCCAGTTTGGGCCAGATACTTTGTTTTCACTAAATAACAGAGCTTGAACTAGAAGTCTATAATCTGCCAGTGATTTTGCACAATTCAACTGGTGAAGTCCCCCTCCAGACACATTTGAATCACATTAACCTTTGCACACCTATTTGTGTCATTATTAGGTAATTTACAAGCTCACAAAGTGCTATGAGCTTGTAGATCAGCAATTTTTTTGCTATCTGTCATATTATGGCAAAGTATATAGAGCTTAAGTGGTTAACATACTCTGCCATGATTTGTTAACATTGTTTTCGTTTTCTCACATCGGAAGCACATTTCTCCCTCATTGAGAAATTCTGGATCTAGGAATATTCAAATGTCACAGGCCTCACTCATAATAAATTGGTTTAATAAAGTGGCTTATTTGCATAATGACTCAGAACATAAAGAGAAGCTCACCACCTCCAGTGTATGAATGTGAAAAGTAGGCTACATTATAGCAATCTCTATCAAAGTTATGCTTCCCAAGATGAGTTAACTGTAGTAAGGGGAAGGGGAAAAAAATCATGTTTGAGTGCAAGGGGACTTTAATGTTCAAAGCATTTCCCATCGCAGTCTTTTAGATTCAAATTCAAATAAAATAGTCATAATTGCATCAAAGAGGCAAAGAGGCCTTTTATATCACGCCATTATGTTATAAATCAAAAAGCAGCAACAGAGAGGCTGCCTGAATGCTCTCATCAATGCTTCAATTACTGCACGCCGACATGCATAGCATGGGCTTGTCCACAATCTAAAACGTCCCTGTTTTTTGGTGTGTGTTTTTTAACAAGCCGCAGTCTCCATAGGTGGTGTATTTATGAATGGGTGCTGCAGCCAGCCTTTTACCGTCTTGTAAAGGGATCAAGGTGAACCAATAAAAAAAGGAGTTTCCTGTAACCCAGTAAAACAAATGAAGACCACTAGTACTCTCTAACGTTGCCTGGAGTGAGAAACCCTCCATAGTCAAGCTTTTTTAACCACAGTCCCTATTTTGGGCACATCATTATAGGCATTCGAAAACATGTTTCAAATTCTTATTTTTTTGTACGTATAACGTATTTATTTAGTAATATTTTAGAATATTTATTTAGAATTAGTGTTGTATTTGTATAACAATGAAGTAGGCCTAAAGAGGTTAGACCCTCCAATCTTAGAGAAACAGACCTGAGTTGCAAGTTCTGTACTTTTTTTCTGTCTACACATTAGCCAAAATAGCCAATCTACAAGCTCACTACGTGTCACAGCGTGATGCCTTGTGAGCTTGTAGATCGGCTATTTTTGGCTAATGTTCCCTCCACAATAGGGATGCTGGGGTTCAAGTGGTTAAAGCAGTTTCAGTGCAGAATAAAACATAGTAGATGCGTTCAAATCACAGTCTGGAGGCCACTGGACTCATGGCTAAGCATGTATTTACTTCATGTCCGGTGTGACAGGCCGCACTGGCATTCACAACACTTGCTGTCAGGGAGTTACACAACATTATTCTGAGAAAAGCCAGCCTGCTGGAGGTGATCAGACAGAACAGAACAGAACAGACCCATCTACCGGGAAGCACCTGAGGTCATGTCTGGCAGCTGTAGCTGAGCGGCTAGAGAGGCCTGCTGGTAATCAAAAGGTCACCGATTCGCCCCCCCACCCCACACCCTCGGCCTTGCCGAGTCTTATGTGTTGAAGTGTCCCTGAGCAAAGACACTTAACCCCTAACAAAGCCCTCCTCAACCTGTGTTGAGTATCCTCCTCACTGGTGGGCTGTGAGGATATTGCAACTGGGCCCCCAAATAATTGGAAAAACACTAATAATGAAATGATAATATAACATTAATATTAAAATAAATTACGTTAAAAACATGTCATGGTATTTTTTTCTTTAAAACCTTGAAAAATGTGTTTTCATTGTGATGCTGATAGGAATTTAAAGTATAATACGTTAGTTCCATTTATTAAAGCCAGCACATTACACGAGTGCTCATCATTACCATCAGTAGCCATCAGAAGGGGTGAAACTCATTTTTCCCCCTGGGATTATAAGGCAGTTGTTCTCAAAGTTAAGCGCTAAGGGATCCCAAATGGACCCTTACAGGTCTGCAATCTCTGAGACGTCTGTAACTCTTATTACAGTCATGGGGGTCCTTGAAAGTGAAACGTTTGAGACCCACTGTTATAAGGTATCGGAAAAAATCGAATAAATCACGGTGCAAAGGCTGGAGCTGAAAATGTTTCCTTTGGCTCCTGCAGACACTCATACTAATCTCCTATTGGAAGTGCAGTACATACTTTCTGTGACGACAATAACAAAAGGCAATTGAAGTGCTTACAGGAAGCAGTTCCGCCTGTCAGCGCCCATCTGTTTTATGCTGTAATTTTCAGCCTCATAAAATGAGAAGAAAAAGAAGAAAAACACTTAGGATGCATGATGAAATGCACCTCGTCGTGTTTCCAGGAGACATAAATCGCTTCACGTGGGGTCTTTCTGATGCCCACCACACAAACGCACGCATGCACACACCCGCACCCACACCCACACCCGCACACGCACACGCACGCTTACACTCACACACACACACACACACACACACACACACACACACACACACACACACACACACACACACACACACACACACACACACACACACACCTAAAGTATAAAGTATAAAGGATACATTTGCATAACCCCTAAACCATATCCTCTAAATGTTTATCCCAACCTCAATCTTTTCATAATTGTAAGCATAACTCTAGAAATCTTTTTGACACCATAAAACAACGATTTGTCGGCTTGTGAAGACCAGGAACATTGGTCCGCATATATATCCTTTTCTCAAATTCTACTATACTTTTGGGGACATATGGTCCTCACAAGTATAGTAATACAAGTGTGCACGCACGCACGCACGCACGCACGCACGCACGCACGCACGCACGCACGCACGCACGCACGCACGCACGCACGCACGCACGCACGCACGCACGCACGCACACACACACACACACACACACACACACACACACACACACACACACACACACACAAGGCCCCGCACAAAATCTTTTTCACTCCCCTCTTGTCTTTGAAATATGCCAAATGGGTTCAGGCACGCTTTCCTCTATACCAATTATATGCTGTTCACTGCCGCAACAACACCTGTCTAGGACCTGTAATAATGCAACACCTGCATCAACACTATTTTTTCACCCCCTGGTTTTTCAGTTTTTCATTATTTTTTTTACTGTATTTACCTGGTTGGAATTTGGAAGTTGGCCTCCCTGTCGAGTCGGTACGCCACCTGGAGGGGCGTGGAGCCTTCCACCTTCCTCACTCCTTTCAGAGGAATCACGTCGAGCTGGAACTGGGTGATGAGATCAAATCCTACATATATGGGACAGAGGAAACTGATGAGGATGATGATGAGTCTTATGATACAGTTCAGGCCATATAGTCACAGTCTGCAAAGTCTTCAATCCTCCAGATTTAGCAGTGTAGCAGCAGCAGCAGCAGCAGCAGTAGTAGTAAGAGTAGGAGTAGTAGTAGTATCATTTACAATTTAGGCATTTAGCAGACACTTATTATCCAGAGCTATTTACAATAATCAAGGTAAACACATACATCAAATGCAGAGAGACAGTGTGTTGCCTCAGTAAAGTAGGATTCACGGTAAACCAAGAACCTAGCATCAGTCTAAACAAAATATATAGTTAGTAGTAGTAGCAGTAGTATAATTTACAATTTAGGCATTTAGCAATTAGCAGACACTCTTATCCAGAGCGATTTACAATTATCAAGTTAAACACATACATCAAATGCAGAGAGACAATGTAGTGCCTCAGTAAACTAGGATCATAGGTAAACCAAAAACCTAAACATATATATTTAGTAGTAGTAGTAGTTGTAGTAGTAGTAGAAGCTTGGTAGTACAGCAGCGGCAGCAGCACCACTAGTGGTACAGTAGCTGTAGTAGTGTAATGACTATTATCCTTGTCCTTGGGTTCTCATTTGACTGTCTCAGCAGTCTTTTGCAGAACCACTTGGCAGTGTGTAAGCACTTACAATTAAAAGAAAAACTTCTGTACAAAATAATCTCCAATCCCATGTGAAGCTCATTAATTTTCCTCTGACACATGCAGTTCATCCCGAAGCCAAAGTATAAACACACACAGATGTTTTTTGGGGGGTTTTCTTTGTATTTCTTTCCAGTGAATTGTCTCTGAGGTCGTAGTGATAATTTAAAAAATCTTGCTGAGTTAGAATTACACGTTCCCACAAAAACATTATGTCAGGCTCAAGTGGAACACTTTTATTTGCCTCATTTGAAACTAAAAGGTGTCTCAAATCATTGCACAGCCCCCTCATGTTCAACTAATTAACACCAGTTTCCTTTAGTCGGTGTGCTGTTTTATTTTTTAGGCTTTTCCAACAACAGTGCTAGACGTGGTTTATTTGTATTTCCTGCTGTAGTATAATAGATCACCTGGAAGGTCATCTTGGCCACTTCTCATCGGCGGACAGACGGTATCTCCATCCAATCTGTTGAGATCTAATTCTGTTAGGAAAAGGAACAACAACACGCGCACGCACATGCACACACACACACACACACACACACACACACACACACACACACACACAAACACACACACACACACACACACACACACACACACACACACACACACACACACACACACACACACACACACACACACACACACACACACACACACACACACACACACACACACTTGTTAAAGATGTTTCCTCTCTGAATTTGACAAATGTAATACATTGCCAGCTGGAGAGTTTGATGATTTATTTTGTATTACTTCAATACCCGGCTGTCTTTGAAAGGAAAAGGGAATCATCTTAAATGTCACCGGAGATTAAGATCAGCATTTACAGTAAAGCAGTGAAATTTTAATGTGGCTTTCTCATACAGGGTTAGATCTGTGAAGGACACAGAGGGACATTTCTTAAGTTTCTGAACTGTCCACAGCCCTCCTCTGAGGAACAAAGTGAGTTGGGCGCAAATGGTGCCATATAATAATGAGCGTTAGTGAGGACCAATTATATAAAGATAGATTGAAAATGGATGAAGACTAAATATGTACACTAGATCCATTAGAACATATAGGTTCTGTTTTTCATTTCCTGAAAACCAACAGTTTTGGACATTTCGTTTCTACCCGACAACAACAATATGTAATGTACACGTAGGCTACTGTATACAGCGTATGTATGTTTATATTATGTATCAAACAGGCTTTTAGAAAGGCACAGCAGTTTACAAGGACATGTGTCTCTCAACCCATTAAGACCGGGAACGCATCTGTGTCATTTTAGATTTCTTTGGCTATTCAAAAATAGCAGATATACAAGCTCATAGCGCGGCACAAGTGCCGAGCTATGAGCTTGTAGATCTGCTATTTTTGAAAAATCTTGAATATAGGCCTATATATGTTTTAAGCAAACATTTGTAACTCAAATATTTGCTTCTGGGGATTCTACAAATGTCTTCTATTTTTTTTTGAAAAAACGTATGTTGCTATAATGTCAAGGACCCCCAAAATTATATGTATTTGGCCGCGGATCCCCATCTCAAAATATGTCGTTGCAGGGACCCCTCAGAAGCAAAGAATATTGGCTTAAAAAAATATATCTATTCAAAGATTTGCACAAATTTTCACGATTTTTCAAAAATATCAGATCTACAAGCTCATAGGGCGGCACTCGGTGCCGCACTATGAGCTTGTATATCTGCTATTTTTCAATAGCCAAAGTATAAAATAATGGTTAAAGTGGTTACACAGATGCGTTCCTGGTTTTAATGGTTAATTGCAACTCCTCTCCTGTTCATTGCAACAATGAGTTGCATTTCGAAGCACATATTGCCACTGCAGGCGGCACGCTTAACAAGGTGAAGCCCGCATGCACCGTCAAATAGGTTTTATGGGCACTAAATGTGTCAGTATAAATGCCGTCTCACTACCGCATCTCATTTCTCAGCAGTTATGCGGTACCTGAGAAGAGTTTCCAGATGTCTGTCTGTGCGTTCACACACTGCTCTGTCTAAATGATGCTGAGTCAGGTTTATGGAGTCGCAAGCCCCTCTCCAGCCGCAACAACTTTCATGGCTTCCAGACCTCACCTTCACGGGGGTTGGCTCTATTCCACTGTTTCTCAACCAGTGGTCCACGGACCACTAGAGCGTTGATTCTCAAACTTTATACATTTCAAGGACCCCCATTGCACACACTGAGAGTCCAAATGGACCCGTGTTCCATCTGTACACTCTCAGAGTTTCAGACCTGTAAGGGTCCTTTTGGACGCCCCTTGAGGGTCCCTGGACATCACTTTGAGAACCGCTACACTATGGTCCACTCCATGGCATAATTGCAGGTGGTCCATGAGAAAATATTTTGAATTGTTAAAAATTACATATACATAGTACCTTTGTTAAGGTAATATATAATATAAGTAAGTAGGTCAGAGTGGCTTATTGAGCAAAGGGTGTCCATCCCCTTAATGAGCTAGAACCCAGTCCAACCAAGTGAGATGGATTGCTGAGGTGAAGTGCAACACCTAACCATCAGCACCCAAGCCGTGTTACTCATACACAGAGTTGATGGTGCCTGGGAATCTATTAAAATACA
Source organism: Gymnoscopelus braueri (assembly GCF_963280865.1). NCBI lineage: Eukaryota > Metazoa > Chordata > Actinopteri > Myctophiformes > Myctophidae > Gymnoscopelus > Gymnoscopelus braueri. The sequence goes on along the minus strand of NC_137613.1, from coordinate 24,470,615 downwards.
AGAACATTGGTGGTCCTTGAGAATGGTTTGAAAACATGCTAGTGGTCCAGAGCAAAAAAAAATCCAAAACAAAAAAACATTTGAGAACCACTGCTGTACTCCCTGTGAATGCAGGAGGAGACAGAAGGTACTGTACCAGGGTAGCAGCATCCCCTCCTGACCTGCCTCAGGCACCATCCTATCACACTTGCAGAATTGATTCGTTAAATATTATATGGACCTTCTTTTACTAAACTTTACAAAACTAGATGTTCCAAACTTAGTGAAAGTTCAGATTTGGGGCTGATTCCTCTGTGGCACCGAGAAACCCGACTAGGAATTTTAATGAGCAACAACAACAACAACAAAACTGCCAATAACGTGATATACTGCAGACCGCGTATTTATTCCCCCAATGAGCTTTCCTTTTTGATAAATTACTCAGACGGACCTCTACTTACTACAGATTAATAAACAACAAAGTGGATTACCTGCCAGCACAACTTTTATAATACATTTAATATTTCTGAGCACATGACAAGCGTGGCCTTGACTTTACCTTTAGCAGTATGGCTGCTATCCATTCATCAACATTAAATTGCCATCTCTACTGACATATTTGGATCATAGGTGGAGTCTTAGAGCTCTGCATCATAAATCTGCTACCTTAAATCACAGACTGCTTGATGCAAATGTGTGTGTGCATTAGACTTATGGGACATATTAGTGGACGGTATGGTTTTAGTTGCAGGGTAATTTGCTTGGAGGGATGTGTGGGGTAATAAAGGCCTTGGTTGATTGATTTAATACTTTATGAATACGTTTGAAAACAGTAAGGAGGTACAGTAACAAAGCTATGCTAAAAGGATAACACAAAAAGCCGGGGGGGGGGGGGGGGGGGGGATTATTTACATCGTTGTGCCTCTGAATTTGATATCCCTGCTTCTGGTCACAATGGACATGCATTTCCTTTTGGGAAATGTAGGCTGATTTTTTTACTTTAACCCCAACATTCTGGGGGTAACATTTGTCAAAAATAGCAGATCTACCAGTTCACAACGCATTGTGAGCTTGTAGATTAAGGCAGCTATTTAAGGAGTACAGTTGCAACTCAGGTAAGCTGAAGTGGTTCATAAAAAACAAATAGCAAGGGGATCAAGCTCAGCTACTTTGTGCTAGCTTTGTGTCACACTCTTGTACGCAGTAAGTAGAGCATTCATTAATTACGGAAAAGCATACGAAGTTGAAATATGGAGATATACTGTACAAGGCTTCTGCTTACAGCCATAACATATAAGTGCAGTACTGTATAATAAATCAATGTGTATATACATGCTGCAATTACATGTGGACTGTAATGTATCTGTGTAAATACTCAAATGTTTTACTTAAATAAAAGTATCAATACTGCAATGTAGAAATAGTCTGTTACAAGTTAAAAGTCCAGAATTCAAAATGTACTGGGGTAAAAGTACAAAAGTATTGGCATCAAAAGTAAAACTACCCATTTCACAGGTTTCAATTCTTTCAAATGTATAAAACCTTTTGAAAATAGCGGATCTACAAGCTCACAAAGCGGGCTGAAGTGGTTAATGAATGTTTTGTAATAATTATCCAAATCTACAAAGTAACCAGTAACAAAAGTGTTCTAATAATTGTAATGGAGTAAAAAGTACAATATTTGACTCTGAGATGTAAAAAATAAAATTGGAAATACTTCAGTAAAGTAAAAGTACCTCAAAACTACAGTACTTAAGTAAATGTACTTGGATATTTTCCACCACTGTAAATAGCAGTGCATGTCCATATTTGAGATGCTGTGCCCTTGGCCCATGCACACAGCCATAGAGAGCTTATCATGGAGAGATTTAATCTGATTTAATCTCCCAGAGCAGACCAGTGCAGTAGGGCTGCCTTCTATTTCCGGCCATTCCCAGAGCTTTGTGTGAATGCTGATGAAGATGATGATGATCTCAAAATAACAGTCAGTGTTGGGGATTTTGATTCTCTGGCTAAAAGCTAATTCTTTGATCTGTGCATTATTTTGCTAACAGACAACGAACAACAGTGTCAGCTGAGCACAGCTCTATAGGCCTACTACTGTACGGAACAATGATGTAGTGCATTGGTTCTCAAAGTGGGGTCCGGGGACCCCCAGGGGTCCCTGAGGGAGTTCCAGGGGGTCCCCAGCTAAATGAAGGATAGTTAGGAACCAGATGGACCGTTATGGGTCTGTAACTCTGAGAGTGAACACATGGAACCAAACCTAACGTGTCCATCTCAGAGTTAAATTAACATTGATTTTACAATATAAATGGGGGTCCCAGAGATAGAAATGCCATTAAATGGGGGTCCGTAATGCAATGCATGCATGTCAAACTGGGGGTCCTTGAATTAAAATGGTTGAGAATCACTGCTAGAGACGTATAAAGAATATTCTCTTATGGGGGTCCCTGGCATATATTTTTAAATGGGAGTCTGTGGGCTAATCCTTGACATGAAAAAGTTTGAGAACCAATGATTTAGTGATGCCTTCGGCGGTCGTGCGTTGCGTGGTGCATACAGAAGAAAAAAGGTTCTAAAAAAGGCTATATGGTTCCATGAAGAACCTTCACCTACTAAAGAACCATTTTAGGAGTGAATGGTTCTCCATGTTCGTCATAAGGTTCTAGATAACCTTTTTTTGGAAAGTTATTTTGATTACTTTGATGCAACTTTAAACACTTAAAAGGCATCCCAATGTTGGGCATCTCTTCATACAGTAGGTGAACATTCACCAAAAATAGCAGATCTGAAAGTTCACAAGAAATTGACCTTTTCATCTGCTATTTTTGGTGAGCAGACTTGGTGCAGAGGGGGGAAAAAACGATGCCGACGAAGCATAGAGCTATATGGGAGACACCGGTCAATGAAGGGTTTAAGTGGCTATGGGTTCTTTCTAGAACCATTCAATACACATGCTTCCATAAATAGCCAGTTCAGCCAGCGTGGTGAGGGTGACAGGTGGAGTGCTGTCTTTTCGACTGTTTGGACTAATGTCCAAGTTTATGCCCAGCTTTTAGTTCATGTAGTGATTTTTGTAGTGTAGCAGTTTTTGATTGATTTGATTGATTGAATACTTGATTAACAGTTTGCAAATAGTACAGTGGCATGCGATTATACAATGATGCTAAAAGGATAACACGAAAATCCCTAAGGGCTTGTTTCCATTGTGGTCCTGTGTAGTCAATTCATCAAGTTGTATTTTGACCTGGGTATCTGTGTATCATGTCTGTTTGTAGCTGTATGTTGTTTTTACCACAGCGCAAATGAAGTTCCCAAAGTCAAATAAATCAATTTGAAGTTGAAGCTCCAGTTGGCACCTTACATTTGTTCTGTGTGTGTGTGGGTAACTTACGTCCAAGGGCTGGAGCGAGGAGAGATGCCAGCAGCAGGGCCATACAGGCAGACGGGTACAGCAACGTCGCTGGATGCAGGTGCTGCTTCCTGTTCAATGAGAGTTGAGAATTAATTTATATGCCATAATACATCTGACACAAATCACTTCCTCATTTCTGTGGTGCGTGCGTGCGTGTGTGTAAATTATTCAAAAAGCATCAACATAACCACAAATAATCTCCGACACCGGCGCGCCGCTAGGTATAAATCAAGCCTCAGCCATCTGCGCCCATCCCACATGTAAGGCCATCGTGTCACTGTCTGGGCTGCAGACAGCACTCACAACTCTTCCCCTTATATTACACCAGTGGTGTCTATGTATTTGGCCGCGGACCCCTCTATCTGAAAAGATCTTGCGTCAGGGACCCCCATAAGAGAAGATGTGTGCTGTTAAAATGTTTCCACCACTATGAGAACGACTATTACGGAATGTCTAGTGGAATAAACGTGGAAAAAGGGACGTTGACCATTTCACACAATGAAGGTTGTGTTGGCATCTTTAGGTATAGGTTAGGCTACTGGACGTCAGGGAACTAATGGAATGTCCACACACCACGCTGGCTGCTTTGGGAGGAGTGAACTTTAATTGTAAATCGTAATAAAATGTTTGAAAATGTTTGAACACTTGTTTTGGAAAACCTTTCACCCATAATGACACACCCCAAAACAGGGTTGAAAGTGGTTACAAATCATGGACGCGTAATTCCCGATAACGATATAGTAAAACAAAAGTTAAATAATTCACTGGTTCTCAACCTGTGGGCCGGGGACCACTGGTGGGCCGTGAGGATATTAAAAGTAGGTCCAAAATAATTGGCAAAATATGACAATAATATTTTTTTTTAAATGTTTTAAAAAAATCAAATGAGCCAAATTAAAGTGTTCCACTTGAGCCTGGCAGAATGTTAGTGCGAACAACTCTGTGTTAAGTGGTCAGATTGGTGGTCCGCAAACACTTTAGAGGTTTTCCAAGTGGGAACCTGATTCAGAAAGTGGTTGAGAACCACTGAAAAAAATCACAAATATATCGACCAGACAGGTATGCATCGGTCCGGCTTTACTTTCAAGGAGGCACTGTGTGCGAGCGTCATGTCCCCAGACCACCTCCAGACTGTGACTGTGTCTGCTCCATGCCAAATCCATCTCCTTGCACAGCGTGAGGCAGCCATACATCAATGATTCAATGGGAGGCTCAAGGGGAGGCTGAGGGCAGCCCTCCCTCCCTCCCTCCCTCCCTCCCTGCCAAGGAAACCTACAAACTTTACGGGCCGTAATGTACTGGAGCACAGGTTTGTCTTGCATCCTTTATCCCTCTTTTTATTACAAGACGTTGAGTGAGTGTGTGTGTGTGTGTGTGTGTGTGTGTGTGTGTGTGTGTGTGTGTGTGTGTGTGTGTGTGTGCGCGCGCGCGCGTGTGCGTGTGTTGGGTTTAAGTTGAGGGGGAGTGTGTGTGTGTGTGTGTGTGTGTGTGTGTGTGTGTGTGTGTGTGTGTGTGTGTGTGTGTGTGTGTGTGTGTGTGTGTGTGTGTGTGTGTGTGTGTGTGTGTGTGTGTGTGTGTGTGGGAGGTGGGGTGGGATATACTGAACATGGACGATTTAAAAAGCAACAATGTCCTTGTGTATTCCTCTCACATAAAAGAGATTTGCGGCCAATTCAAATTCAATTTGCATATCGTTGCTGTCGGGCAGAAACCTTATCTCCATATATCAACTTTTAATGGTTTTTGTTTTTTGTAAATGAATGCCCTACTTGTCATACAGTGGCAATGTCTGTCTGACACACACAAGTAGCAAAACTAGCCAATCTACAAGCTGTAGCTCTGCTATTTAAAAAACAAAAAATGTGTGAGTGAAAGTGAAAGGGTTAAGTGTGTAAGTGTGGGGTTTATGAATGATAACCAATGTAAAGTATTAACAAGAGAAGAGCTTGTGATTAAATAATAGCTGCATTGGAGCACAGGTTATTTCCTCATGCTTTTTTTGTATATATATTTTTTTTTTCATGCTCCCCCCCCCCCTTTTTTTGGTACATATATTATTATTATTTTTTTCATCCTTTTTTTTTTACATAGTGGTATTTTTTCTGTATTATCTGTATTTTCATGTTGATTTTTGAACTGTTTAGTTGCTACTATACTGTACTGTATATGTCTATGAAATTAATTCAAGGACCCCAACGGAAACAAGTCCGCAAGGACTTTTTTGGCCGGACCTTTTACACAAAAGCATTATAAATCTAACTGTGTTGTTTTACATTCTTTTGCCTAATACAAATTTCAATCAATCAATCAATTCCCCATTTTCTGAAAAGTAACGCTTTTGGACAGTGGTGTAAAGTAACTAAGTAAATGTACTCTAGTACTGTACTTAAGTACAATTTTTAGGTACAGTACTTGCTATAGCTTGTAGATCGTGCAGTTTCAAAAGATTTTTTTATACATTTTGAACTTGGGAAATGGGACATTCTGCACAATGACTACTTTTACTTTTGGTACTTAAAGTATATTTTGACGCCAATACCTTAGTACTTTTACTCAAGTACCTTTTGAATACGGGACTTCTACTGGTAACAGAGCATATCTACATTGCAGTATCGATACTTTTACTCAAGTAAAACATGTGAGTACTTCTTACGTCACTGCTTTTGGACATACAAGGTTTCCACGTCACCCGACAGCGATGTTATGCATTTTTGTTCTCATGCCGAGGCTGTCTGAGGAGCAAACACACCAGGATCCAGACAGACTGCATCTCCAGTCACCATGCGTCACCGTGCAGAGAGCAGACTCCACAGGGACCGGCTGACATTGTACGCTTGTGCCATGCATGCACAACACCTCCTGACACGGATCTGGGATGTTAACACATGCTGTTGTTATATATGCCACAGATCATGGTTTCTTGGCATTTTAAAATCATTTTATTATTTCATTATTAGTATTATATGCCTGATTTATACTTCGACATACGACAGACACCAAATGGACCTGTTAATGAATCCATTTGGTTCCGTTTGCACACTCTCACAGTTACAGACCGGTAAAGGTCCATGTGGTTCTTAACCATGACACTTTTAGCTAGGGAACCCCTGGAACCCCTTAATGTTGTCAGATATAACTGGAACCATCCAAAATGGCCACAGAATCTTAGAAGCCAAGCCAATAATGGGGTGACATTTATGTTTTGCGTGTGTGTGCCCTATCACAAATCCTAGATGCAATAGCACTAACAGACTGTGACTCCAGTGTCACCCATATGGTGCCATTCACCCCCCCCCGCCTCCCCTCCCACCCAACCCCACAACCCCTGAGCGCCAGCCAGAACTCCTGGCACCCGCTCTGCACTCTCATTTGTCTTAATTAACCAACAACCGGATTGCTGATCAACACAAAAGTGCTCCGCCATACACTGTACAAATGAAGACCCCGCCATTCGCTTTAATGAGCTGCCTGATCATTTCAAGGAATATTAATAGAGACTTTCATTTATATTCCAACCGCACGGCGGTGGGGCCTTTTGGCGAGCGATGCTGCAGAGCTGCAGTATGTCCCTACATCCTTCTGAAGAGCTGCATTAAAAAACTGCTTGTGTGTCTGTGTGTGTGGTTTCATTGGTGTTGTCATTGGTAGTCCATGTAATTACACTTAAACATTCAAACAGAAGCTTGCACGCTCGCGCACACACACACACACACACACACACACACACACACACACACACACACACACACACACACACACACACACACACACACACACACACACACACACACACACGAGCGTGCGTGCGTGCGTGCGTGCGCACAGGAAGACAGACAGACAGACAGACAGACAGACAGACAGACAGACAGACAGACAGACAGACAGACAGACAGACAGACAGACAGACAGACAGACAGACAGACAGACAGACAGACAGACAGACAGACAGACAGACAGACAGACAGACAGACAGACAGACACACAGACAGACAGACAGACAGACCATTAGATGAGGACATCAACATTTTTGGATTCCGTTATGCTTGCCAATTTCCAAAGTACCGTTAAGCTTGCCAATTCTTCATTTAACCCCAACACTAAAGCCAAAACTACTGATCTACAAGCTCACAACCCCAACCTGCATCTTTTTCTAAACCGAACTCTAGAAATCTTTAAACCATAAAACAACCATTTCTCTTGTGAGGACCTGGACAGTCCTCACAATGTATTTCTCAAATTCACATTATTAGGCTATACTTGTGGAGACATATGGCCCTCACAAGTATATTACACACGCACACACACGCACACACACACACACACACACACACACACACACACACACACACACACACACACACACACACACACACAGGGTATTTCCAGACCCCGGGAGAGACACATATAAGTACCGATTGAGAGGCTATAAAGACCGGAAGCTTGAAATATACACTAAAGCTTACGAGGGCTTTTACACTCTTCCTACTCTCTCTAGGTTGATATAGGCTGCTGTGTGCTGTATGTGAGCATGTGTCAGATTAGGATGCAGATTTATCTCAGCTACTGGCAAATGGCCAGCTGTTTTAATCCTTACTTACGCCCACACCACTGAATTACTGGGAGGCTTATCACCATGCAACACAAACGGTACAGAGAATGTTTCCAGCTCTCTCTAAATTAGTGCTTCTCAAAAATATTCCATGTCAAGGACCCACAAATGGACATGTGTTTGACCCCCCATCTGAAAAGATTGTTTTGCCTGGGACCTCATAAAAGAAGATTTGCGTTAAAAACATTTTTCAAGAAATTGAAGTTTCATGAATTGCCAAGTATATAGGGTTAAAGTTGTTAAAGTGACTTGGATGCTATATTAACACATTTTCCTGTGGACCCCCTGGACCGCCCTCAAGGACCCTATACTTTGAGAACCCCTGCTCTATAAATGAAAACTAAAATTGATGTATCATTATTAGTACCCTTAATATGACAAAGTATTGTACAGCACTGGTTCTCAATGTGGGGTTCTGGGGCCCACAGGGGCCCTTGAGTGGGTTCCGGGAGGGTTGGCAGATAAATGATGAAGAGATGGGAACCAAATGGAACGTTAAGGATCTGAACGTTACGGGTCTGTAACTCTGAGAGTGTACAAATGGGACCAAATTGACCCGTACACTCTCAGAGTTAACTTAACACTGAGGATGTTAAAGTGTAGATTGTGGTCCCAATGTTTTAGGTTTTTTCAATTGGAGGTCCAGGGGCGCCGATTACACATAGGCTCTGATGCCTGACAGCGAGTCCCGGGTTCGATTCCTGAGCCCGGCGGACCCTTGCTGCATGACACTCCCAGACTCTCTATCCGTTTCCTGTCTCTCTTCACTGTGTACTATCAATAAAGACAGAATAAGATAATAATAAGAGAATAAAATATTTTTTTAAAAGGGGGTCCATGGCCTAATGCATATCAAACTGGGGATACTTGAAATTAAATTACAAAAGCTTGAGAATCACAAAACACAAACCCAGATCAGCTCGTGATGTTTCAACCTTCAAGCTGAGCAGGCAAGAGGGGTTTGAAGACCTCGGAGAGAAAAAGAAAAACAACCAAAAACTGAGCGCTGAAAATAAACAATCCAACGGGATGGGATCTTACCTTGACAAGGCAGAGCCGTGGAAGGCCATGTTTTATTCCGCGGTGCCGGCGAGACAGACAGCTTCAGTAGGTATAAAAGGAAGGCTCAACCAGTGTGGTGGAAAACCCAGGAGAAAGAAAGAGAGAGAGCGGCCGACATGAAACTTCAAGCCCCTGAAGTGGATCCTACCTGCGCATGTTGGGGACTGACTGGGAGACGGTGTGCGCGGGATGCTCAGACTTCTTCTGAGGACACATAAAAGTTTGTTGGTCGTGTTCCCATTGGCCAGGCCGTGCTTCAGGAGGTGGTGACTGCATTTTTTTTATTGCCGACACTTGAAAAGATGTTGAGGCCCCTGGGCCCTTCCATGCCCACCCGTCGCTTCCCCCCAGCCTGCCCTCCCTCGCCTCCCCACCTTCCTTACGGTAGCCCCCTAATGACATGTGTTGGCTGTATGCAATTCTGTTAATAATTATCGTGCGGCTAAGGCAGTGGTGGATAGTAACTCAAGTACATTTACTCAAGTGCTATTACTTGAGTATAGCACTTGAGTAAATGTAAGCTGGGAGTGAGTCCCTTTGGAACCCAGCTCACATCAAAGCCGCCCCCCAACCTTGCCCTGTTCAAAACCTCCCTCAAAACCCACCTCTTCAGACTCGCTTTCCCCACCTAATCCCCTCTTTCGCTTTTCATTTTGATGTTTTTGTTTGCTTAGTTTTTTGCTTTTTAACTACTTATTCTCTTAATAAACTCTTTTGCTCTGTTCTTGTAAAACTTTGAGTACAGAGAAAAGCACTATATAAATTGTATGTATTATATTATTATTATTATTTACACTTTTGAGGTACTTTACATTTCCATTTTCTTATACTTCCATACTTACACTGTACATCTCAGAGGCATTGTACTTTTTACTCCGCTACAATTATTTGAAAGTATTTAGACACTTTTAGATTGTTATTGCAAATATATAATATATATACAGTATATTCACATTGTGGCATTGCTACTTCTACTAAAATAAATCTGAGTACTTCTTCCACCACTGTGTAATTCAGTTTAGATAGGTGGTGATGACATATTTATTTCATAATCAACGTACATTCATCAGCTTAGGTGAAGAATGCGTGTATGCAGTTAGGCCTGTAGCATGCAGACAAGCAGAAAGCCTTGTCATTACCTTAAAGTCCTCCTCAGGCAGGCCTGTTGTATACTTAAACTGCATGTTATGGAAGTGTGTGACAGATTTAATGCTTTTTGATGTGAATAACCACTCTCAATTGGTTGCATACGATAGAAGAGTGCTTCGCAACCTTTTTTTCTCCGTGGAGCCCCCTCTCCTTACATCCAACAAAAGCATGGGACCCCCCACATGTGCGCTCACGCATGCACACACACATACATACATTCTGATACGATGAATGTTGAAAATAGCTGATCAAGCTCACAACGCGACGCATCACGGCACATTGTGAGCTTTAGATCAGCTATTTCCGCTGTTTCTTTTGCTCAAAAAAGGTGGGGAAACACTGCGATAGACGACCACAATATGCTAAGACTGTGCAGACAGACTATAACTATGGTCTACACATATAAACAATATTGTCATCAAAATGGGAAGAGGAATCGGTATGACTAGGAAGTGTTCTGCTTTCATCACTCCCTCCATAATGAAATCAGTTATTCACTCTCATTTAGAATACTAGTGCCCTGTAATCTGGTCAGCTATACAAAATCTGATTTGAAAAAGTTACAGGTTGCTCAGAATAAAGCTGTTCGCCTGGCACTAGGCCGTTCGTACAGTACGCTAAGTATTAGCTATATGCATGAACATCTGGCATGGCTAATGGTTGAACAGAAATTATCGGTGAGTCCTCTAATGCTACTGCGGAACATTATTAGCACCAATAAGCTTGGCTCACCACTAATTACATATGACTTCTGAACATCATGGTTACAACACTAGAGGACCAACTTCTGGTAACATAATAACAAGAACAGCACCAAGAACACATTTTTTTCAAACTCACTGGTACATATAGGTCAATAATACTCTGGAATGCTCTGCCCAAAAACATCTTATATACAATCCGTAACAAAATTACTCTAAAAAGAAAAATTGAGATATTTTGTCAAGTATGCAACTGTTATTTGTGTATTTGTTTAATTTGATTGGACTGTTGGATTTGGTTTTATAATGTTAATGTGTCTTTTTGTATTCTTCTTTTTTTTTATATCTGTATTGTAATTGCTTTGTTCAGGACCCCAGGAAGACTACAGGCTCATTCATGTGTCTCTAATGGGGATCCTTTAATAAACATAAATATAAACATAAATGTCTTGCATGTACAACTTTGTCATCAAGGGACAGGGAGTATTTTCTGCTGCCCCGGGGCAGGGGAAAGTGCTTTTACAGTTTCAACCAGCTGGTGGCTGCTCAGATGGTTGTAATGAGCGCACATGTACAGTAGGGAGGGAGGCTGTTAGGATCCAAATGAGACCCTTAAAGGTCTGTAACTGCGAGAGTGCACAAAATAAGGGTTATGGGCTCAATGCATTTATCAAACTGGGGGTCCTTGACATTAAAAAGTTTGAGAACCACTGAGTCATTCTGCAATAGGGGGAAGAAGAGAGTCGTGACTCATGCCCAGGGATACTTCGACACACACACACAGTATACTGGGCGTACCGGAAGGTCAAACCAGTTACCTTCCCATTCCCTGACGGCCTCTCTACCCCACTCAGCTAAGGCCACACAACGTTTCTGCAATTTCTTTGCATCCTCCTCGGCATCATGATCCTCTACGCCCTCGGGTTCAGCTCTCTCTGAATCACCCATCAAAATGTGGTGTCATTCAGAGTTCCCTGTGCAGGCTGAACCGCTTTAAGCTATTCCTTTATCCTCCTCCTGTCACATCAAAGCCTTGAATGTGAACCCAGCCGGTGCCAATCCCCCATAACTCTGCTTGTATTTTAAAGGTATGATATTTTTTGGTGAAAAACAAAACGCCTTTTGTTAAAGCTCATTATTGCGATAGTAATCACTGCTGTGGAGTGTTTATTCAGTAACAGGGGTCTTCCAGTCTTTCCAGCGCTTTAATAAACAGAAAATACATTTTCAGGTGGGGGAGAGAGTACCCAGCCATTTATCAGCTTCAATGTTATCGTGTTCCAGTTCCAATTTGGTCTGCTCATTTCTTTTTGTCATCACTTTCCATTTCACCTGTTTATCCTGTATCCTGCAGATACCAGATTGGATGAAATTGGTATCACGGCTCCTGTTACTGAACAAACACTCTATAATGATTACTATCAGAATATAGAGCTATTTAACATTATATAAAAAACTTTTAAAAACACATAATAATTTTTATGATGATTATAATGTTGATCTAATAGCACACTATTCTGTTGAAATGTTTTCCAGTCTGTGTTGTGCTGCATATTATCTGTACGTACAGGTATGTATGCACTACTGTAAATTGTCATTGTAATTTTAACAGCAGATACTGAATGTGTCCATAACACATTTCCCGTCGGGGCAATAACGTTTACCCTATACTGCATTGGTTCTTAAAGTGGGGTCCGGGGGGGGTTCCAGGGGGTCCCCATGCAGCAAAGTATAGTTAACGTAGCATCACAACCATTTTAACCACTTTATCCATTTATATGTTGGCTATTCAAAAATAGCAGATGTACAAGCTCACAGCGTGGCATGAAGTTAAGCGCTGTGAGCTTATACATCTGCTATTTTAGATTTTCTTTTGAAAAAAAAAAAAAAAAAATCGACATTTTTTTGATCATTTTTTATTCGTTTTAAATAAATCTTCTCTTCTGGGGGTCCCTGGCACTAAATCGCTTTAGATGGGGGTCTGCAGCCAAATATATATCAATTTGGGGGTCATTGACACGAAAGAGTTTGAGAACCACTGCTATACTGTATGTCTATCCTATCCTATGTCTATGTCTGTTTTAATCATTGCCTTATGGTGGCACATTTATGTACACATCTACAGTACATGATGCCATTGTTCTAAACATCATGAACATGTACCTGCTACTATGTTATCTGTATATATCTTTTTGATTTCTATCCTGTGTTTTTCTCTCCTGCTCTTACTCTCTCTCTCTCTAATATCCTCTGCCTTCTCACGAAAAACGACAAAACGGAGAGCGCCCTAACCCTTTCCACCTGTAAACCTGTGATGTGACAATACACTTGTTTCTGAATACCTGATGTCTGTCACCTGTTGCGGGGCAACAGAATGGAGGTTTTGCCATCCTTGTCACACCTGCTTTAAAGGAAAAGCCATTTTGATCAAAAAAAGAAAAGAAAAAAAAGATAACCACCATCAGGGGAGTGATGGTGGTTTCGCTTTGACATGTTTTTATGAGTGTGCATACCGCAAGAGTTTTTAATTCATTTCCACTGTCCGCTCATACAGTAGTATTGTATTCCAGTGTGTGGCTGGTGTGTCATCGATCCTGGGCAGGTGCTGAAAAGTCTTGGTCCTCCACACTATAGAATATCAAATAAAAGACGGTCATGTGCCATCAGGGATCATTAACCCCACCGCCACCTGATACTCCACAATTTACTACAGCCAATAATAAAAAGGTCAAGCATAACCTATTTACGTGTATCGCGTTACCTGGATCAATAATGCGCTTGTTGCTATACACCACCAACAGCCAATCTGAAAAGGGCTCCCGTGCTGTGAAAAGGGAACATAATACACTGACTGGGGTCCCGCTCCGAGTTTGGTGACAGAGATCATGTGTCCGGTGGAGATAATTGCGAGCTCGTGCTTTCAATGGGACCATGGGGCATGGGGCAGGGACTCTGGAGACAGAGGAAAACAAGTCAGTCAGTCACTGCACGCAGAAGGTCCCATGACCAGAACACTTGTGATCTACAGTCACACACAGTAACATTCTCAGGGTTAATTCAACTCTGGTGAGTGTACACATAACACATTGGGTCCCATTTGTAAGAGTACAGAGTTGAATTGACACAGAGAGGATGGTCCAAAATAGATTATTCAAAGGTTGTATGTGTCACATACTCATAGTACATGTATGTGCAGTCAAATGTTGGTTGGTGTGGCAGACTACACCAGGCTGTGCTAACGTCAATCATATAAATTATGATTCAAATTATAATACAGTAGCCTAAGTAAGGTAGTACATTACGTTGCGATACAAGTACTTCAGGGCTATTCTCTGAGGTTTTCCCTAAGAAACACTATGTTTTTATATACATTATAACATTAAAACAGGAACGTAAGCAGGTTATACTGTTTATTCCATTGATCCAAGCCGGAATACAAACAATTGATTGATCATTAAAATAAACATGCTCTGAAAATGCACACGGTCCACCCATGCATCTGAGTACTTAATGGTCAGATGGGTGGGCCGCGAACGACTTCCAGATTTTCAAGTAAGCTGGTGCTTAACATGTTTACTGTGCAAACCGTCTCTTAAAGCCTCTGGAAGAAGGAAAAAACAAACAAAAAAACAATCAATAGTGTTCCTCTCTTAATCAAGGGCACTCTGGGTTGATGGCAGAGTGCCAGCACCAGAAAGGCAGCGATTGACTTGATTTTCAGAGGAAAGTGAAACAGGGATCAGAGCGTGCAAACCTTTTACTCGGCCTGCATGTGAATAGAATGGAATAAAATATATACAGTGATACACACTGAATAGAAATGGTGGGCTAAGGTCAATACATTCATAACATCCAGCTCACAGGGCAGTACAGTGTGATATAGCTACATATTATATTCATAATGCCCCCTTATTTCACCACTTGAACCCTATACTTAGTTGACCCCAGGTTTGAAAACGGCTCGCTCCTTTGCTATGTCCCTCTATAGTGGCATCCTCCATGTGTCACATCCTTGGCCCCCTACCTCCTTTCTATTTTATGTTGTATCATGAATAGTCTCTATGCACACCAAATAGACCATATTCACATGGCGGCCATGTTGGCATTTCGCATTGAAAAAAACGGGGTGGCATAATGGCATTTCATTAACTTAATAGCAAAATGGCAGCCGTGTGAATATGGTCTATTGGGCCTCTTCCTCATACTTACTTCACATCACAGGTGTTACCAACAATTCTAATGAAGGCTCCATTCCATTTAGTGTAGTAGAGTGGTTCTCAAACCCTTTAATTTCAAGGTCCCCATAACAAATGGAACCAAAGGGACCCTCCATTTGTACACTCTCAGAGTTCCACACCCATAAGGGGCCATTTGGAACCCCCTCAAGGAACCATGAGGGTACCTGGAGACCCACTGGCAGTGTTTCCAGTGAGCCAACATACACAATATCAGCACCCTGTCTCTGTTTGACCAGAATGGAACAGAGCCTTCATTAGTATGATTGGTAAGACCTGTGAAGGAAGTAAGGAAGAGGCCCAATTTCTTTCCAGTATGGCTGCTGTGCATAGAGCCTATTACTTAAACTACAGTATATTTGTCTTTCTTATGTTTATTTTGTAGTGTCTTTTGCACTGTGGGTTTTGTCCTGTTGTTTGAGTGTTGAATGTTTAACGGACAACAGTGGAAACAAGCCTCTGGCTTCTTTGTGTCACATCCATTTGCCATCTTTTTTTTTACTCATTGTACTGCTGTACTTTTGCAAATGTGTCAATACAATATTAAATCAAAACAAAGACAGGGTTCCCCATGGGCTCTATTTTCCAGTGTCCCATGACGCCTTGGGTGAATTGTGGGCATCATTTCCTATTGTCAGTCATTCAATTCCTCTGAGTGATCCGTATCAGTCAATAATAATGTGGGAATGCAACCTGACAGAAAAAAGGGTCATATTAGCCTGCCTACTTAAAGATCTCCCTCCACAAAGCTGATTCAAGTTAATGATTAATGGCTCTGACACTTGCTCTTAGCAGTAGTCTCCTAGCCTGAGTTTCATGAAATTCCTGAATCTCAGTGATTGTTAAGCATTTTTGATCATTAATTTGAATCAGCTGTGTGGAGGGAGTTCTTGTAGGGAAAGTAGGCACACTAATATGACCCTTTTTTGATTTATGTCAGGTTGTGTTCCCACATTATTGTTGACTGATTTGATCCCTCAAATGAATTGAAGGATTCACACACACCGTTTTTCCCAGTAAGCTCCCTGGAGAAGTTGTGGATACTACACTATCTACAGCATCTTTGCTGAAAATAGGTCTACAAGCTCACAATGCGTTGCCTTGTTACATTGTGAGCTCGTAGACCTGCTATTTTTAGTAAATGTTCTCCCCAGAATAGGGACACAGGGGTTCAAGGTTTATTTATAGCCTAGCCTACTCCATCACGTAAAGCCTCAGTACTAGCCTACAG